>NC_090924.1:499360182-499666485 GCF_040938575.1 Ambystoma mexicanum
TCCGTCTGTGCCAAAACTGTGTTTTTCCTGTAGGATGGTTGCCCTTTCTCTTTGGATTGAGTTGGAAGTTTAGAGGTGTTCTCTACTCCTTTTTGTTTCTACGCGGCCGATAGAACTCTCCTTCTGTTTCATTGTTCTCTGCCGACAGAATCAAAGGAGCCCTCGTTCTTTACCACTATTGCTTCCCGCTGCTGTCGTTCGTCTTGGGCAGCCATCTTTCATGACCATTTTCCAGCATTTTGGAACTCCCTGTCCTTCGACCCCCCCCCCTTCCTCATTCACTTGATCAATCCCAATACCATTCATTTCCATTATATTTAAAACATCTCCCACATCCATATTGTCAGTCTGCACTAAACTCGAGACCTGGTGTAGCGACTCCTCCCATTCTTCTGCAAATATGGAGGAGTGTCTGGGAGCGCTTTAGAGTTGCTTCTATCGACTTGAGGGAATTAGACTGTTTATAGACTTTAAATAAATCATGCAAAGGACCAAAACCACTTTTATCAAGATATGTATTTCAATAATTTCAGGGATGAGATCATGGTCACTTCTTCTGTATTTTCGTCTTCTGTACTTTTATTCTGCAATATTAATCCAACCAGATTAGGAGAGCAGAAAGGCGAATACCAATTGCATTTGTGTGGTATAGAGAGGGCTTGCATGCAACTTCTCCATCTCCTTTATGGACAGCCTCTCTTTGCAGGCTGTAGCCGAGGTTAAAAAGTGAATTATCTGTATACGCTATGATGGACAATTTCTGTTTAATGGAATGTTTCCTTTGTATTGTAATTTCTCGCATATACTTGCTCGGGAATGACAAAGATGTTAAAAAAAAAAAAAGTGAATTATCAATTGGAGGCAATGATTTAGATACTTCTCCACTCTCTAAGATTATTCCCCCAGCCAAGTTCTCTAAAGACTAAATTCACTCCTTCCTCCTCAATATTGTGTATAATTGGTGGGGGGGGGAGGGGTTGTGATTTTAGCTCCACCATCTCCAAAGCATCAGGTACCTTCTTTTTCGTATAAACATTCTGTGCAGCATTAGGATTCAATGGGGATGCGATTCTCCTCCTGCCCCCAGCCCCTCAGGCGAGCCTGCAGCACGCACCCAGCTCATTGCCTGGTATTGTCTGTCGTGCTTTGGCATGATTAATTATAAACCGTCAGTGGGCATGAATGCTACTAGAAAGGAATGTTCTTACTTGAAACTTTTCCGACGATCGATCCGAACCTGCAGCCTGCAGACTCTACTTCTGTGCTCCTGGGGATTAAATAGGATAGCCCCTTCCTCTTCCTGTGAGGAACGCCTCACTCAACACAGGGCAGTGAAGCAAACAAGAGACCAGAGAACTCCTTACCCCAGCCAACCGTTGCACATAAAATAAAATAAACTAGCTCTGAGCCACTGTCCGAAAGCACTGACACCCAACGTAGCTGACTGCACATCTGCACGTCTGTATGATATTTGACAATCTGTTTTTTGGTATAATTGTGGCAAATAATAGAATGTGCTATTACATTTAAGCAAAAAGAAAAGTACAATTGATTTGAAACTGTGTGTAATTTGTTATTGGAGTGTTTAAAAAGGGTCTTTAGGACCGAATAGAGTGTGTAAGTTGTCCTCTTAAATTAAAGAGGTTTGTTGTGGGTTGTTCAATAGTTTGGTACCAGGGTAGCCTGGCTGGTACTCCCCTGAGGCACCTGAAGCAAGTTTAAAGTTTTAGAAACATTATTTTTAGTTTATTCTTGAAAAAGGAGTGCACCCCCAGTCTAGGCTCTTTCCCATCTGAATGCAGGTGCATCTTGTAAGTATTCACTCAAGTTGTAGTACTCATGCAGTATCTACCTTGGATTCTTCCCAGAAGCCCATTGTTGATTATGATGTCTTCTACCATTAGCCAACTGATGCCATTGAGCTTTCTTTTTATCACCAACAAGCAAAATAAGTGCTCTTTAGAAGCCTGCTTGCCATCAAACCTGGACTATCCAAAGGCTTCCTGAAATTAAATAGTTTTAAAATATTTATGTAATGTGATATGAACCACAGTATCTTCCCTGCGCAAAAGCACCTTCTTTTACAGGTGTGTTAACCCCAGTATCAAAAACGTAGGTGTCACTTTTGACTTGTATGGAGCTCAGTGTCCAGATTCCATCAGTCATCAGCAGAACCCATGTGTAACCCCATCTATTACGATAGAGCACACCCACTCGCTGAGATGGCAGACCAGTATTAGTGAGAGCTACCATGAACTGTAGCCTTGACTATGCGGTCTTGTTCTACATACCAAAACATAACACCTCCCATGTTTGTCATCCAAAACACGACCGCTACATTGGCCACCGGAAAGAAGCTTTCAAGTTTGTTTCTCCGACCCTCAATTCTTACTCCTGTGTCCTGTCTCCTTTCCTCCATACTGTATGGGCATCCCTCAATAGGGACGGGAGACAGAACTTTTTTCACCAGAAAAATTCTTCTTTAAATTTAGAGGCACGGGCCTAGGTGCGGCTACCAGTGCCACTCCCCAGTCCTCTTTTCCACGTCGACGGGAGCGGACTGCTTTCAACGGCGCTCCTGCGTTTGGCTTCAGCCTTGTAATTCCACACGCTCTTCCTCAGATACTGTCTTTTGTCTATAGTCTTTTGGTCATCAATCAGGTACTCCGTCCTCTGGCACCCCGCTCCTCACCGGCGCATGTTGATGTCGTCTGGCTTCAGCAGATTTCCAGCTTGCGAGGGGCTCTTCCCTACATCCAACCTCCATGCTCTTTGTCTCTGCGGCCTTGGCATTGATCACGGCTGGCAGGGTTGTACCACGTGTGATGCGCTTACACCACACGCTCTGAAGAACAGATTAGCTTGGTGGAGAGCGATCTTAAAATGATTGCCTCCGGAGGACTTGAAGTTCGTCAAGCACAAGTCAAGGCCCAAGGTAGGGCCACTTTTTTCATCGGCACCCCACAAGAGCGACTCATTCGCCAGGAAATGTCAGAGCGGGAGGGACTTGAGGTTCTAACACTAGCGCAGGTACAGAGGCTGCCAGGCCGAGGGGTCGCTAGATCCTGCCGGTGACATCACTGAGGGACTGCGAGGTTTTTACCGGATGTCCACCCGAGGCGCTATGCCCTACTACCGGACAAATCTGAGGGGGCAAATGTACGCAACCCTTCCGGAGACACAGCTGAGGGAATGCCTACCAGGCCTTGTCCTGAGGTGCAGGGTAGGCCTCAAGCACCACTGTCAAGAGTCCAGTAGGAGGCCGGGCCCAGTGCTGCAAGCACCACAGTGCAGGCACGTGGCATGCAGGCTGACAAAATGGCCGCTGCTCCAGACAAAATGGCTGCTCGTCCAATGCCACTTTTGGGGAGCAAGTGGGAGAACGAGTTTTGAGGTGGGACTGGTCTTCGATAGGTACGTGACCTACAGCATATCCTTTAGCATCGCAGGGCAGATGCAACCCGCAGGCAGCAAGCAGAGTGTGCCCAGGTCGCAGCAACCTCAAGGCCCTACTCCTACTCCTGCACCACCTAGCGCCTCACTGGCCTGCGAGGACAGGTTTTTTGAAGAATTCCTCTGAGATCCCCTCAGATGGGAGTCATCTTTCGGGATGTGATCAGGGACATGCACCTCCTGTCCTGCCATTACTGCCCATGGCAATTCCTCCTATGGCTCCAGCGCCTTAGGCCCCTGCGCAGCCCCCGCTGCCCACACTGGGTCCCACAGTTCTGGCACCTCTGCAGCCCAGCCGATTCCATACCAGCCTCCACAGCAGCCTCCGGCTCTGATCAGCACACCTCAACCTTCGGTGCCCAGTACTCCTCCACCTGTTCCAGACCAGCAGGACACCCTGGCGGACACCGATGAGGAAGAGGATCCCAACACTCCGTCTTCGGCCAAGGCATTCCATGAACGGATCACAGGTCTGGCTGAATACTTGTGGCTTCCACAACCCGAGGTTGAAAAACCAGAGGCAGGGATCCTGCCCGAGGTCCTCACTCTACGCACTGCGGCTAGAACGGGGATTCCGATGCAGAAGGACGTTGTCGCCTTGGCCAAAAAGGGATGGCTTAAACCCCATTCGGCGCAGCCTACCAATTGGCGCCTCAACGCCAAGTACAGGCAATTGGAGGGGGAACTACTCGTGCAGTCGGTATACCCTCAACCATTCTCCCCGGTTATTGCAGTGGCCTCAATCTACTCCAAGCCACAGTCTTTCTCGGCGCTACTAGGCAAGGAGATGATCTTGGAGGCATATAGGAAAGTCTATTCCAATGCCTCGCTGCGTGGTTGTCAGTCTAATGCGAACGCTATGCTCTCTGCGATGAATCGGAGGCTTTGGCAGGAAATAGACAGCGGGCCGGGCAGAAGCAAAGATGGTGGCTCAGGACGTCATGGAGTCCACAGTGGTGAATTTGGACACCTCAGGCTGTGCCATCTGCATCGACACAGACATGAGAAGAACTGCCTGGCTACGGGCTACCAGGTTCAACCCGGATGTCCAGGAGCTTATATTGGACCTTCCTATCGATTTCATTACACCACCAATGAGGAACTTGATAAGAAGAAAAACAGTTCCCAGACTGCAAAATTTGTATCTATCCTCACGAAGTCCACGCCCAAGGCGTACAGCCAGGCGCACCAGCGTTCCGACTAGGGGCGGGCCTTCGACAGGTTCCAGGGGTTTCAGGAACGAAGGTCCAGGCAGCCGGACCGATCTCAGAGTCCGCAGCGTTGCAAACAGCACAAGGTAGGGAATAAGGGCTTCTTTCAATCTCTCGTCCTCAGCCCTAGCCTCAGAGGGGAAAAAAGGCATGACCCTCCCCTCCGGGTCCACTTTTCTCTTGACCCCTGGATCCTCTCAGGTCCACCGACTACCGCCTATGGGTTCCTCTCTCCTGTCCTCCACTCCCACAGATTGGGACAACAACCAGGCCGGCCTGAGAGTTGTTGGACCTTTCCACCCTGAACCTTTCCCTCCCGCTTCAAAAAGTCAAGATGGTTACTCCAGCGCTTATTCCGGAGACACTGTGCAAGTGAGATCTTATGTGCTCCCTGGAGCTGAAGGACTCATACCTACACGTCGCGATTTGGCAGCCTCATCGGTCCTTTTTGAGATTCAGGATCATGGGCTTTTATTTCCAATACAAGGTTCTACCCTTTGGCCTCAATTCAGCCCCCGAACTTTACCAGACTTCTGAATGCAGTGGCAGCCCTTCTCAGGGTCCAAGGTCACCATGTCTATCCATACCTAGACGACTGGCTCATCGGGCGAGACTTCCGAAGGCAGTCCACCACACCTCCTCCACCCTCATGAATACTCTACACGAATTGGGATTTTCCATCAATCTCAAGAAGTCACAGCTGGCGCCAACGCAGAGTCAAGCGTTACTGGGCTTCATCTGGGATACGAGCTCAGAGGACAAGATTGCAGCCATCGAGAGGGCCACGTGTCATTTTCTCAGCAGAGCGGTGACCTCAGCATGGTGGTACAAACACCTCTTGGGTATCATGGCGGCATGTCTACTGGCAGTGCCATACGCAAGGCTCCAAATGAGAAGATTACAGCTGCACTTCGCAGTCTCATTGAGTCAGGAGGGGTGTTCCCAGGTGGAACTCCTTAGCATTCCTCCCTTTGTCTGCCAGGAGCTTGACTGGTGGGGCACAGACTGCAACTTGAGGATAGCCAGACCCTTCCGGCAACCAGCACCGCAGGTTACCATCACCACAGACTCTTTCTGGTAGGGCTGGGGAACTACCCTGGACAACCACAGCGTCTCTTCAGGAACATGAGGCCCATATCAATTGGCCAGAGCTGAAAGCGATATGGCTGTCTCTCAAAGCCTTCATGCCGCTAATCAGTGGCAAGATGATCCTCATTCAAACGGGCAACTCCACCAGCATGTATTACATCAACCAGCAGGGTGGCACCAGGTCTCCTCCCCTATGCACCCTGACAGTCAGCATTTGGGAGTGAGCTCTCAAGAACAACATTCACTTGAGGGCTATTCACCTCCCGGGGGAGTCCAACCAGGAGGCGGACAGGCTCAGCAGACTGGGGGCAGACAACTACGAATGGCAGTAGGAACGAACAAGTTCTTCAGGGGATCTTCAACAGATGGGGACATCCTCAGGTGGATCTCTTTGCCATCTGGTACAACAGGAGGGGCCCCCAGTTCATGTCCTGGAAGGGACAGGGCTGGGGCTCTCTAGGCGACATAATGCAGATAAAATGGGACAACATGAACGCATATGCCTTCCCTCCCACTCCCCTGGTCCACAGGTTAATATGCAAGATCGGGGAGGCACGACATCTCCGGATCATCATGATAGCTCTGTGGTGGCACGCAAGGCCATGGTTCTTGGAACTGCTCAGTCTGTCGGAACAGGCCCTGGTGCCCCTTCTGCTGGGTCACGCTCACCTACCCTCACCGTAGGGGGGGGGCATGGTCATCCACCCCTCCTCACAGAAACTAGCTCTGTGTGGTTCCTGAACAGGTCACAATAAGGCATCTACATGTTTCTCAGGCTAGCCTAGACAATATAGAGGGTGCCAAGAGGGATGCTACCAAGAGCCAGTACAAGAGTAAATGGACTAGGTGCTATCGCTGGGCTTCGTCAAAGGCGATCGATCCATTGACCTGCACTCTGGACAATGTCCTATCCTTCTCTGCACACCTTGCACACTCAGGGGTGCAGGTTGACATATGTTGCACCTATTTGGCGGCAATTGGATCCTACCGGAACTTAGAGTTTTTTTTTTCTTCCTCTAATCCGATGGTTAAGAGACATCTGGCAGGCCTCACCGGGCTCTATCTACCCGCCTATCAAGAAGCCACGTCCGGTGTGGGACCTTAATCTGGTCTTGGGCGCCCTGGCTTATAAACCATTCCAACCCATGGCGTCTGTGGAAATCAAGATAGTCACTTTTAAGATAGCCCTACTGGTGGGACTTACATCTGCACACAAGGTCAGTGAAATCCAGGCACTAGTGGCTTCAAAGCCTTCTGCTACTTTCCATAGGACAAGGTGGTGCTCAGAATGCACCCCTCGTTCTTACCAAAGTGGTATCCTCTTTTGACTTGAATGAGGAGATGGTGTTACCCACTTTCTTCGCAGACCCTAAGGAAGATGCTCAGAGGGTTCTGCACTGTCTAGATGTCAGGCGCGCTCTAAAATTCTAACTGGACAGGACTATAAGCTTCTGCGAATTGGAAGCTCTTTTTGTCACCTTCGGTTGTCAAGGCCAGGCTTTAGAGCTTCCAAAGCAAGATGAATGGTAGTGGCCATCAAGGAGGCCTATGAGGGGGAGCACAGATTGCTTCTGGCAAATATGCATGCCCACGCTATCAGAGCCAAAGCTACAGCTGTGGCTTTTCAGAGGCACATTCCGTGGCAGGTCATCAGCAGGGCTGCTACGTGGGCTCCGCCTACGGCCTTCTGCAAGCACTACTGTTTGGATGCCAGCTGCAGTTCGGACACAGTATTTGGGCAGGCAGTGTTAAGGAACGTGTTTTCTTAGGTGGTTCACCTCTCCACCCTGGGGCTACATTCAGTTGTAATCGCCCATACAGTATGGAGGAAAGGGGATGGGACGTAGGAGTAATTATAAGTTACTCACCGTAGTGACTAATATACTTCTAATCCATAGTCCCCTTCTGCCCCACCATCCTCGCCCCTAATTAAACTGGTGTCATTAGGCAATGGTAATATTGTCGACATGTCATAGGGGACTGAGGAGTGGCGCCGGTGGGTGGAGTCAGTTGAGAGCATGCTCCCATGGCTGCACCCCCTGGTGTCTCTACATTTAAAAAGATTTTTCTGTTGGAAAAAAGGTTGTCTGCCGACCGTAGCGAGGGACACGATACAGTATGGGGAGGTGGGGAGTACAAAGGGTAAGTGGTCTCCCATAAATCAGTTGCAATGGGGAGGAAAGTTCATTTGGTTGCAGCTCCCTCCTGGAGGAAGGAAGAAAGCCAGTTGCTAATTTAGCCTTGACTTCTTTTCAAAGGTTTTTTTTCTTTTTCTTCAGACACTTGCTGGCCCCTGACCCCTGGTCATGTGATCTCAGAAGCAGGCATTATACAACCTCATGCAGGCATCTCCCCAATGCACCTTACTGACCGGGCAGAATATAGGGCAAGGTGAACTTGGGCAACCACTGTGGCTGCCAACAACAAGGGAGTTGCAAATTGGCACTCAAACTGTCCAGCAAGGAGCAAATGTGACCCAATTGCCTTGTGAGTAGGGTAGTAAAATGGAGTGCAAAAATAGCACCGGCCCAGGTTTTAATACGAAGTGTGCGGACAGTAGGATGAAAGGTTCAAAATGTTATGCTGTCGCAACACATGGTTTAGACCGATTTGTGTGTGAAATTATAGGCCACACAGTCTGTTTGACTTGTTAATTGCACTCCATTGTACCACAAGATGTGAAAATAAACTTTTTGATGTGAAATGGAGAAATAGTTTTAGACGTACCACTCGCTCGTTCTCTTTTAAATTTGTGAAATGAAAACCATATAATCGGGGCGTATGAGCTGCGTTCACGGTTTATGGTTAATGAAGCTGTCAGCCTGGTGACAGGATTTCAGTATCTAGTCCCTGTAAAACTGGCAGAGCACTTCACAGAAATCATTCAACTCCATTGCTTTTGAGCTTGTAAAAATAAGAAGGTACGTGGCTATCATTTTGAATGACGTCTTTATTAACTTAAACAGGTCTATGAAACAATGATGCGATAGCCTCGGAAGCTGTGGTGGGTCCAAGAAAGCTGAGCCGTTTCAATTTAATGTAGTCAGTGTTTTTATGTTACTGGATTGTGATGTAGTGTGGTTTTTGCATGGCGTCTTGTCGCCTTGAATGATCCTGCAAGTAAAAGGGGTATCTTAAGTGGTGTGTAAACTCACATTTAAAAGTTGGAAGTGGTTACTTTTTTTTGGCACCAATGGCCTGTTTCTGTCAGATATGTCGTATTACTCTTTTATTCAGCGCCAATCACCACTCACCACTGTAGTGGTCTTACAGCTCCAAGGCTTGCCTGAAGTGTGCTCCTTTGACCCTGGCAGGGGAACCAAACCATGGACATGTGAAATAGAAAATGGCAAAGAGAAGATGATGGGTGAAGCGGGAGTACGTTTGAACAAACAGCTTGAAAAGATAGAAAAGGGTTGAAGAGGCAAAGTTTCATATGAAACCTTTTATACTGTGGCCAATTACCGCTATCATGGTGTCAAAGTACTGGGGCTTGTCTGGTAGTTGGTGTTTTGTGCCCCTGCCTGAGTTATGAAAACCGCAGTTCTGTGGAGGGTAGAAGTGGGGGGACAGTTGAGGTAAAATTAAGCAAATGGTAGTTCAAATGGAGCTTGAGCCGGTTAAAGTAAGGATTGCGTGATAGTTTAGGTGTATGTTGATCCTGATACAAAAATCAAAGGTGAGGATTGCAGAAATTAGAGTAAGTTCTGAGGTGTCTGAAGGAGAAGGTAATATCTACATGAGGGACTACTATAGAGATTAATATGCACTACTAATAAGCAGTATGATGGACTCAAGAGGTGCTCAAGGGAATCTTTGCAGCATTGCCTCCAATTAAGCTTACTACTCCTATCAAGCCAGAGGATAGTAGTTCTGGGACTGCCTATGCTGCTGGCCAAAAGTGACCAAGACATGAATGGAGTAGTGGTGGAGGGATGGGGGCAGATGTCAGTCTCCTCAATTTAGTGACAATCTGGAACCCTTCTGTGTAAAAGGTTCTAGTGATATGTGCATGCCTTTAGCTCGCAGGCGGTCGGGCCTTTCACAAAGACTGGCTGTCCTTTTTAGCCTTTGTGCATTGAAATAATGCAGATATAAGAGAACAAACAGCCTTCTAGTTACTCTGTAAACCATGATGGCCAGGTTCAATACACTGGGAAGCAGAGAGTACGTATGAGAGCTCCTGAATGAGGGTGCATTTTAAACTGTGGCTCCAGTGGAAACAAAGTCCTGGACTAGGCTGCCTAAATGTTCCTGATGCCTGCTTCATGGGCACGGTTATAATGATTTTGGAGACGGGCATCCTTTTTGGTTTTTGGGAGTTAATCTGATTAATCCAGCCTTATTTACTTTATTAATCTGAGCAGAAGTTCGATTATGAGGGCAGCAGGGCTCTTAGCTATACCAGGGATTTCGAGGTTGCTTGCATGCTACATTTGCAGGTCTGCTTTCCTTTTTTGAGGACGGAGTGCTAGTTATGTAAAATATTTGAGTGGTTTATGGAATGCTTTACCTTCCAGTATCTTCAAAGTGCTTGTCTGCCTTGCGGGGTGCAACATGACAATACACAAAATACGACCTACCATAACAAAACTACATTATGTCCACAAAATAAATGGGAGGAGATAAATACTAACACAAACATTAACTAACAGCATAGAAATTGGGAAGGGAAAATGGAAAAAAAGAAACTGAAGGGGGGGAACAGGATAAGGTATTGAGGGAGGAAGTGGAATTACTTTAGGGTTGTGTTGGTGAAGGTAAAAAAAAGAAGTGCATTGGAGGTATTCCCCACTTTTTTTCCTTTTTAAACATCACTGCACCAAGTACAGGAAAACGAGTTGAAATTAGTTTTCCTATAGCGGCATGACCACATTTGAATGGTGTCAGAATACCCATATTTCCATGCATTCATGCAGGCTACCATTTTATATCACTACTTTCTCTATAATCATACTCCACCACCTGCTCGTAGCACATAAAGGATCATCACACCCACTGTGCCAATACACTCGGCATCACCACTGATATGGAAAACCAGCACCACAAGACCCAACCCGTTTGCTCTGCACCCATACCACGACCAAGGTCAAAGGTGGGAAGAATGGGTTGAGGAGTTCGAGGATTTCATGACGGCGATAGACCACCAGTCGCCGAACAAAATGGACATCTTCGCCAACCTTGCAGGAAAAGAGATAAAAGGAATCATGAAAACAATTCCCGCACAGGAGAGAAACGCATATTGGCTCCTTATTGTTGCAGTCAACAGCAAACTGATAGTACTCCCCAATAGAGACTATGAACGATATGCACTCAATCAATGCACACAGCTGCCACACGAGTTCATAGGAGAATTCGTCATCCGTCTCCAAAGGAAAATCACATATTGGTACTTCACCAACTTTAACGATGATGAGGCGATATGACTGAGAATCATTGAAGGATGCACCTCGTCATTGTTCAGAAAGCATTTACTAAAGAAACCCCTGTCTTTACTAGAAATAATTGACCTGGCAAGGATATGCAAACGGGTCGACGCTCAAGCAGCAGCCATTGAGAACCCAAAAAAGAGTGACACTATTGCAGCCGTGGCAGCAGGACAGCCAGGATACACCAGGAATCCAGGACCCTGGGGGAGGCAAGGATTCAGAAGCCCACAACAACGCCCTCAGAGTGACAAGCAATGCTACAGGTGCGGGTTTGAATTCCCCCACAGAGCCATTGAACAAATGTGCATGCGATGTGGCCAAGAGAACCACTTCCAGGTGATGTGCAGAGAAAAGTCCCCCGCACTTGCTGCATACTGACCATCACTGCTGTTGGGCCCAGCCAGACAACTATAGAACACAAGAGGACCTGGCGACCGACTAGCCCACGAGAGGGACCCAGGGAGATAATTCCAGGAGATGAACTTAGTCTCGGAGAGCATCATTCCAGGAGAGGAACCTAGTCCCGGCAACATCCTGACCAGAAGTCATAAGGGCCATGTAGGATCTGAGCATCGACTTACCGAGGCATCACTCCGACGCGTATGACTACCAACCCAACCCAGACACGTATGATTATGAACCCAACCCAGGAACGGGCTATTCAGGAGGTCATGGACTCAATCAAGAGTACGGCATAAACTACTCCCCGTCCCACGACATGCTCAGGACCCATATGAAAACCCAGCACCGTGCGAGATGCCTGAACCCGGAGAAAACCAATACTACTCCCACGACCGGCACAGCAAAGAGTACGTCAGACTCAGCACCACATCAGAAAATACCCTAGCACCCAAGGTAGCTGTCCAGATCAGACGCCTACATAACCAGTTTGTTGTGGACACGGGAGCAACCGTCAACGTTATGAATGAGCAACTCTTATCAAGCCATAGTGGAACCATATCCACTGTGTAAATGTCATGATCCCAGTGAATGAGCACAGTTCCCATTCAGGCATACAGGAGAAGCAAGGGACATCACATCAGTCAGCAGGTCAACAGTGGGTACAAGCCTGGCACAAATGGCATTTGTACCATTCATAACATTGCTCCCTTAGGCTCTCATAGTGCTTACAGTGGTTTTCATACACTAAACATGGCCGCTGACAGGTCCATTGATAACTTACAGCACATTCTATACCAATTACAGAGGGAGCTACTTCAGCCCTGCCGCCGGGCAGCGGGTAACGCTACCAGCATCTCGCCTTACAGAACCTGTCAAAGGAGAAAAGACGGGGACCTTATTTTTCACAGAAAAAACAGAATTCCATAGTTATTGAAAAGACTTACCGAACTGAAGTTTTTCCGAAGCGTTTCTTCAGTCAGCTGTTTTGTTCGTAGCCACAGTACCTTGAGTCGGAGGTTTCCTCAGTAGACTCTGCATCTTCCGAAGGTATTTCTTCTACAGCTTTCCAAAAACCTGCAAACAAAAGGTATTTCATTAATGAAAGAACTTAATAGAAATAAGAAAGAAGTTTAAATAAGTTACGTACCTGAAGTTTCTTCACGTTTTCGCTGCTTAGTTATTACTGCGCTCTCCCTGAAGGCTGGAATTACTCCGTATAGACGAACTTAACGTTTGTTAACCGTTTCTTCATTTTGAGTTATGGCGCAGCCATTAACCTTTCGGAAATCCAAGAACCTGCAAGATTAAGGGAAAATATTAGAAAGAGAGCTCTCTTCAACATAGGGACTATTCATAATTTAACAAACAATAATATTTTCACCACATGCTTACCCAAGACAACTCTAGAAAAGCAAGGACGTTAAGACAAGAGTCTATTGAAAGCCACAGCCTTCCAAGTAAAAGTTCTTCATACCAATGCGCCCTTGTAGAATACAGGATGAAGAGCTCCACAAAACATTAACACAGGTGAGAAAAGAGGGATTACCAAAGGCAAACTGCTATAGAGTAATTTCCCAGAAAATAGATATTATAGTAGTTCTATTATTGTCGTTACACAGAAAAAGAATCCTAAAAGTGCCAAAGTAACAGATCCACTGGCTTAGAAGGCATTGCGCTCTAGAGTAGTCCAGGTAAGCGTTACAGTATATCCCGCACCCACATATTCCAATGGGGAGCAGCACAGCCGTTACAGTCAAAAGGGCAATTCCACTGTGACCTAACCCACAGAGGCCGCTGAGTGCCCACCGGCATTCACGTGATAGTCCCTCTATAGGACGCGATCTCCTTAGCTATCAGACTGCCCGGGTCCTTGTCCTGATCGACATTCAGTACGAACAGTCAGAAGTCATCCAGGGCCTCCCACTGGGCGCACACATCGTACATCAATATCCCACCGGACATTGGACATCAAAGGACTTGAGGCCCTATTCCCGAAATTATTTGAAGGCGTTGGCATGCTAAAATACACTGTCATCAGACTCCACATAAAACCAAACGTCACTCCTGTACCACAGCACCCCTGCAGGGTCCGATTCCATCTCCAAGCAAGGTGACGCATTAACTCCAACTACTTCTACAAAACATTATTGAGAGGGTAGAAGGCCCCACGCCATGGGTGTCCCTCCTGGTTGTCGTCCCAAGAGACAACAGACGGCTGCGCCTATGCGTGGGCATGCGCATCCTGAACACGGCTATACATAAAGAAAGACACCCCGGGCCCCTTATTGAGGACATGCTAGTGAGGCTCAACAAGCCACTCGTTTCTCCAAACTTGACCTGAACCAAGGGTACCACCAGTTATTTATCGATCCCGCCTCCTGGCCAATCACCACCTTCACAAATCATGAAGGACTGTTTGGATACAACCGGCTCAACTTCAGAATTTCCTTGGCTGCTGAAATCTTTCAGGAGACAATACGCAGACTAATATCCCCGGTGCTCGCTACAACAGGCACGGGGATACTACTAAGAGGCAACCGACTAGTAGTCCCCAAGGGCCTCTGGAAAGCGCTGGTGATGACAGCCCATGAGGGCCACAGAGGGTTTAAGAACACTAAGGAATCAAGTGTGGTTACCGTACATGGATACCATTGTGGAGGATGCACTAACCAACTGCGGGCCCTGTCAGAAAGCAGCATCAAGTAACCCCCCATACCCTTTACAAATAGTACCTCTGCCAGACGGAACGTGGCAGAGAATAGCCATGGACTTCTGCGGCCCACTAGAGGAAGAGGGACACTTACTCATAGTAGAGTACTCCCGGTTTCCTCATCTAACACGTGCAGTCTACGTTGTTCCACCACGTAGCCACAGTGATAGATGAACTATTCAGTGAATGGGGAATCCCGACCACGGTGAAGACGGATAACGGCCCACCTTTGTAAGGACAGGACTTTCGGAAGTTTGACAGTCACCTAGGCTTCTGCCACCAAAAAGTCACGCCGCTGTGGCCACAGGCCAACGGTATGGTGGAAAGGTTCATGGCCACCATCAAACGAAGCAGAGAAAAGGCCATGATGGCCTAAATGTCGCAGCCACAAGCAATATGCCAAATGCTGCGGAGTTGCAGGAACACACCACATGAGACAACAGGGCGGACACCTGCAGAACTCATGTTTAAGTACAGGCCACAGACCTGCCTTCCCCAAGTGGAAAACTTCACCCCGGAGCAGGATGCAGAGATCCGGGAAAGGGATGCGGAAATGAAAAGGAAAGCCAAAGAATGTTCGGACCGAAAGAAGAGCCAAGGAGCAACCTGAGGAACTGTTATTGTACGACAGAGACAACAAAAGAAGACGGACTCCCGATAAAACCCAGAGCCACTCCTAGTCACAGCAGTCAAAGGGCCAATGATAACCGCAACAGGAGACCAAGGAGAAAATGCAGAATGCCTCTTTCAAGGGGATTGGGTCCTCCGACGTATTCCATATCTATGACAGTAATCACCACAGCTGTGCTGCTTTGGAAAATCTTTCGGCGTCTGTGGTCTGCGTCGATGACGTCGATACGCTGTCCTCGAGGGCCTCCGTCGAGCTGACGTCACCGAATGTTATAAGTAGGACGCACGATGCCTGTAGCCTCAGTTCCGTTTTTTCCGCGAACGTGTTCGCTTTGGAAATCTCAGGCGCGCCTCGATTCTACTGAATCCTGTTCTTTCGGTTCTTCGAACCTGTTTCTTCATTGCTATCGGTATGTCGTCTTCGGCTTCTTCCACCCTGCGGTCCGGGTTTAAGAAGTGTCGGGTGTGCGGGTCCAAGATGTCGCTGATGGATACGCACAACGCTTGCCTCTGGTGCCTTGGGGAGGACCATGATATGGACGACTGTGTCGACTGCCAATCACTCACATCGAAGGCCTTGCGGGAGCGTAAGAAGAAGCTGTCGGTCGGTAAGGTGGCCAAGCCACGGAAGTAGCGTTCCACTGGTCTTTTGACGGATGATTCGAGGGGTGACTCTCTGCTTCGTCGTCGATAGTCCGGGGGTTCTCCAGGAAGCGCCGTCACCGGTCGCTTTCTCCGTCCTCTTCAGAGGACTCCGCCCATTGGCGGGTTGCTTATCCCATCAAGCATTCCACTCCTGAGCAGGGCTCCGGTCCGTCGGTGCCGTCTGAGGACGCCGGTCGTGGCCGTGCTAGAGACACCGCTCGTCTGCCTTTGGGCTCGAGCAGTCGTTGTGACCACTGGGCACTTTCGAGGTCCCGGTCGGACAAGGATGGTCGCTCTAGACATGCCCGTTCCAGGTCCCGGTCCTCGACGCCATCGAGACTGCGTGAACCTGTGAAGTCTTCGAGGAAGACATCGACCGCGGCGGCGCCGAGATCATCGACGGACGCTCTCGAGGCCCCGCCTCTGAGGAAGTCGTCGACGCCATCGGTGCCCAGGCTGTCGAGACACGCTCGGGGCTCTGCCCTCGCGGCCTATGTCGACGCTGTCGGTGCCACGCTCGACGTCGATGGAATTGACGTCGACACCTTTCGAGGCGCCTTTGTCGGGGATGCCTCGTGGTGCGGGGGAACCCCCCTAGAAAGGCTCTGGCTAAGGCAAAACATGTCTTTGTTCCTTTTTCGGTTCCCTCTTTACAGCCTCTGGATTATATTTCTGAGGTGGATGAAGGGTCTGAGGAGCGTGTGGTTCCTGCAGAGGTCCCTGATGTTTGTTTCTGGTCATAGCCAGCTTGAGGACCTGCGCCAGTCATTGCATGACACCAATGGGCTCGACACCTCTCCAGAGGTGGAATTTGGTAGGCCTGAGCCTGGCACGCATGCCGACTCCTCTTATCGGCACCTGATGTCGAGGGTCACGGATTACCTGGGGAGGTCTGCCCCCCCCCCCCTCCTGGGGATTTTCAGCAGGATGACCCGACTGATATCCTGGACCATGGTCCACCAACTGACCCGGTGGTGCCATTCCATATGGCCTTGCAGAGAAGGGTGGCTGCTGCTTGGACTTCTCCAGAGAGTCTCCCGGCAGTGAGCAAGTCCTTGCCGAAGAAATATCACCCAGCCAGTGGTGACCCCTGGTACTTGACCATGCACCCCACTCCGGAAAGTTTGGTGGTGCAGATGGCTACGGCCCCCGCAAAGCAGGCGTCGTACCCTACCATCCCTCCTGATAGGGACGACAAACGTTTTGATGACTGGGCAAAGAAGGTATTTTCTTCTGGGGGGGTATGGCACTTCAGGCTGCCAACTCCGTTTGTGCCTTGTCTCGTTTCACGCACACTCTGCGGAACTGTATTTCTCTAGCGGCTGATCATATTCCCGAAGGGGAGGAACGGCATGGTTTCCTTGCTATCGTACAGGATGGCAAGGATGGCATGTGTGAATCAGTTTATTCGGGTCTGGACATGGGTGGTTCCGTCAGCCGGTCCATGGCGGCGAGCACCGTAATACGCAGGTTTGCGTGGTTGCAGAAGTCGAGTTTTGCTCCTGATGTGCAGGCCCGCCTCCTCAACATGCCCTTTGATGGTGAACATCTTTTTGGCAGCAAGGCTGACGAGAGTCTTGAGAGGTTGCAAACCTCCAAAGCAGGCTACGAAGTCGTTGGGCGCAGCAGTCCGCCAACCTCCGCATTTTCATCCTACGGAACAGCAATGGAGGGGAGGTTCCTTTCGATATTACTCGTCCTTTAGTAAAGCGAGAGGAGCTGCTAGTCAAAGGAGCAACCGTAGGAGTGCCAGCGGTGGAAAACAAGGTACTCGAGGTGCCAAGGCCGCGCAAGCAGTTGCCTCTTTGCCCTCAGGCACTGCCGCTTCAGCTGAGTCATGAGGCCCATGCTTCTCCGGTTGGGGGAAGGCTGGTGCAGCATCTTGTAGAATGGCGTGCCATTACTTCAGATGTGTGGGTTCTGGAGATCATAGCCCACGGCTACTGTCTTCCTTTCCGGCAGAGGCCTCACGACAATCCACCAGGGAACCTCTCTTTGAAGAGTCCGTATCCGCTCCTTGCGCAGGAAATTCAATCCCTGCTGGACAAAGGCGCTATAGAACTGGTGCCTGTAGCGGAGAGGAACAAGGGATGGTATTCCCCTTATTTTTTGATTTCGAAGAAAGACGGAAGATTGAGACCCATCATGGACTTGCGCGGTTTGAACAAGCTCCTCAGGAAGGACAAGTTCAAGATGGTTACTCTTTCTCAAGTCCTCCAGGCCCTTCAACTTCCGGACTGGTTGGTGTCTCTCGACCTCAAGGACGGTTATTTTCATGTGCCGATCCATCCCAAGCACAAGAAGTACCTGAGGTTCGCGGTTGGCGACTCACACTTTCAGTTTTGGGTCCTGCCGTTCGGATTGACCTCCGCCCCAAGGGTTTTCACCAAGCTCATGGTGGTGGTGGCAGCGTATCTCAGGAAAGGGGGCGGGGGGATTCACGTCTACCCCTACCTGGACGATTGGTTGATCAGAGCGCGCTCTCCGGAGCAAGTCCTGGATCATCTGTCAGTTACCTGCCACTCCCTTCACAAGCTGGGCTTCTCCCTAAACTTAAAGAAGTCTCACTTGATGACAACTCGGCGGCTCCAGTACATCGGAGCAGTGCTCGACACGTCCCTGGGGCAGTGTTTTTCTCCCCAGTTGAGGGCTCACCACATTCAGAAGATGGTGTACAAGTTTCAACTTGCCCAGAGTCTCCCAGCGTTCGAGTTCTTGAGGTTGCTCGGCCTCATGGCATCCTGCATTCTTCTGGTGCCAGAGGCCAGGTTGCGGAAGAGACCTTTGCAATGGGCTCTCAAGCTCAAGTGGTCACAGTCCTCCGCAGGATGTCTGACCTCGTTCAGGTGCCGTCCTCGGTGGCCCAGGACCTTCTGTGATGGGCCGTCGAAGGCAATCTGATGAGGGGGGGGTTCTGTTTTGGCTGCCCTGGCCGGAGGTGACGATAGTGATGGACGCGTCCCTCATGGGATGGTGAGCTCATGCCAACGAGCTGACAGTCAGCGGTCGTTGGTCTCCATCGGAGTCCAGACTCCATATCAATCTGTTGGAGCTGAGGGCCGTTGGGCTTGCCCTGAAGGCTTTTCTGCCGACTGTGCGAGGAACGAATGTCCTGATTCTGACGGACAACACAGTGGCCATGCACTACCTCAACAAAAAGGGGGGGTGCAGGGTCACTTCCTCTGTGCAGGGAGGCGATGCAGCTCTGGTTCTGGGCCATCCAGCAGGGAATTTCGATCTTGGCAGTTCATCTGGCCGGAGACGAAAACGAGACGGCAAACGCTCTGAGCAGGCAGAGCGTGATCTCTCACGAGTGGGAGTTGGCTCAGGAGATTCTCCTGGAGATCTTCGCCCTTTAGGGGACCCCTCAAGTGGATCTCTTCGCCTCCAGTGTCAACTGGAAGTGCGAAAGGTTCTGCTCGTGGAAATTTCCTCCAAGAGGACCCTTAGGAGACGCGTTTGTGGTGGAGTGGTCATTCCCACTGCTGTACGCGTTTCCTCCAGTCCCCGTCATCCCGCAAGTGCTGCGGAGGTTCGGTTCCTGGATGATCCTCATTGCTCTGGCATGGGCCAGGAGGACGTGGTACCCGGACCTTCTCGACTTGTCCATCTGCCCTCCACGTCGTCTTCCCTACCGAGACGATCTGCTTTCCCGGGAGGGGTGGGTCAGGTTCTCCATCCAGAGATCAGAACTTCAACCTTCACGCTTGTCTTTTGAAAGGTTGAGGTATAAGGATTGGGACCTCCCTAAAGACGTGATGGAGGTGTTGCTTTCGGCCAGACGGCTGGCAACTAAATCCCTGTACCGTTGCCGTTGGAGAAAATTCTGCGACTGGTGCAGGATTCAGAATGTGGATCCTTTTTCATGTGACATTCCTGTAGTTCTGTCTTTTTTGCTTTCTTTAGCCCACAGGGGCTTGCAAATGGGTACCATTAAAGGTTACCTGGCGGCGCTGTCCATATTTAAGCGCTTGTTGGAGGAGTGTTCTTATTTTAAAATTCCTTTAATTTCTCAGTTTCTGAAAGGGCTCACTAATGTGTTCCCTCCGTCACCTTTCCAGGTGCCCGGTTGGGATTTTAACCTTGTCCTCCAGTTTCTAATGGGTGCTCCATTTGAGCCTTTGCATTCTTGTCCTTTGAGACTGTTAACCCTTAAAACTGTATTTTTAGTTGCGGTCACTTCCGCTCACCGAGTGAGTTACAGGCACTTTCAGTTAAGCCACCCTTCACTGTGTTTCATAAGGACAGGGTTGTCCTTAGAGTTCGTCCTTCCTTTCTTCCTAAGGTGGTGTCGGAATTTCATTTAAGCCAGAAGGTTGTTCTTTCGGCATTTTATCCTCCGCCTCATCCTGATAAGGACAAGGAGAGGCTCCATAGGTTAGATCCTAGGAGAGCTTTAAGTTTCTACATTTCACGCATATCCCGGGTCAGAGTGGACGATCAGCTCTTTATTGGTTACGCTGGAAGGCGTTTGGGACAAGCTGTGACTAAGCAGACTGTCTAGATGGATTATCTTGGCAATTTCTGAATGTTACCGTCTGGCGGGCAAGGACCCTCCTGTAGGCTTACGGGCCTATTCGACTAGGGGTATGGCTGCCTCTACTGCCCTGCAGAGGGGGTGTTCCTATTTGTAACATCTGTGATGCAGCCACTTGGGCTTCGGTCCATACTTTTGTACGTCTATCCATGGGCAGGATTTGGCCTTTGGGAAGGCGGTCCTTTACTCTGCAATTTGATTGGGCATTCTAAATTTGTATATTCTAAATTCTTTTCCCACCTCCTTGCATTGGTACTGCTTTGGGAGTCTGTCATAGATATGGAATATGTCGGATGACCCAATCCCCTCAAAGAACAAGTTACTCTCTTACCTGGTAACGTTCTTTCGATGGGATGGTCAGACGACGTATTCCATATCGCTCCCTCCCTGCCTTCCCCGCTACAGAATTTCTTTTGCG
This sequence comes from Ambystoma mexicanum, assembly GCF_040938575.1. Lineage (NCBI taxonomy): Eukaryota > Metazoa > Chordata > Amphibia > Caudata > Ambystomatidae > Ambystoma > Ambystoma mexicanum. The sequence continues at coordinate 499,380,707 of NC_090924.1, forward strand.
ATTGCAGCTTACGTTTCCACAAGGCTTTCTGTGGTCCTACTGGCAGAAGATTGGTGCCACACCTTCTGGGGAAAAAACTACAACTGAGGCTATGGGCGTCATGCGTCCTACTTATAACATCCGGTGACGTCGGCTCGATGGAGGCCCTCGAGGACAGCGTATCGACGCAGACGCCGAAAGATTTTCTGAAGCAGCACAGCTGTGGTGATTACTGTCATAGATATGGAATACGTCGTCGGACCATCCCATCAAAAGAACGTTACCGGATAAGAGAGTAACTTGTTCTTCTTCCTAAGTTATACGTGGAGGAACTAGAACTAGCGGAAGAGCCGGCCGCTGAGAGATGAAGCAGACCATGGAGAGGCAAATGCAGAACCGCAAGCAGAAAGGTCAGGCAAGACCTTGAGTCACCTGGCCAGCCCCAGCGAGCTACGAGGAAACCCCAGCATCTGATCGAACAGATGTGACACGGGAACTTCCGTGCTAAGTGAGGGGGAGGTGTTACCAGGTGAAGGAAGAAGCGCTCCTTTAAGGAAAAGGGACTTTGGATGATGGGAGGGAGCGGGAGGTGGGAGGAAGGGAAGGGATGGCGGGAAGAACAGGGCAGTATGTAGAAGGAGTAATAAAGGGAAGGCTTTCTTCCTGTCATATGATCTGTTTTTCAGATGACTCCTCTCCATACCTTTTTTCTTTCTTTCCTCCCTCTTGTCTCATCCCTTTCTCTCCACTCTTCCCATCTCATCCCTTTTGCTCCTCTCCCTGATTTTGCACCTCTCCCTGATTTCTCCAGCGGGGCAACGTGTTTGACGGTGATGGCAAGGGAGCCCTTTGTTTATATGTTCTTAGGCAAAGGTGGAGCGTTGCGTCTCTGGTGATCGAGCAGCATGGCATCAAGCTGTTCCTGATTCCGGGCAACACCACTTGACGAGCTTCCAGCGGTCACGGAAATCCTCTGAACCTCAGGTCGACTATGGTGGACGTCGATGGCCTTGATGTCTTCAATGTTTCTTGGCAGACCCTGTCTCCAGTCGACAGCCTTTTGGGACTGACTTCCGCGGTGCCATCATGAAGATCAGCTTCTGCATTATGTTCCCTTGTAGCTCGAGGAGAGGTCTCCCAAACAGTTCCTCTCTTGGATCAGTCATTGACAGAGACTGCAGCTTTCCGATTTCGTCAACAGAGCAGCAGCAAACCTTCTTCCAGCTGGGCTTCAAGGATAAATAGCTTCACGTTTCAACTTCAGCTTCTGAACAGTTTAAGTGAGAGATCCCCAGATATACAGATCTGTCCCTCATTCACACTGCTGAGCCATGCTCAATCTACCAATCAGTCAGATGGGTATTCATGCAGGCAGGCAGCCATTCAGGCTCACAGTGCATTCAGGCCATTCAGTTCCACCCGGACACCCATAACAAGTACTGTGGATTGGGGCAAGGACCCAGCCTTTCAGCACACCACACTGCATTCATGTCCGTTTCGGGCAGGGCTGTCACATTCTTTCTGTCACACACAGATCCCAGACACCCATAACATGGTGTGCATATTTGTACACACTGCATTCACCCAGGTCCCACCCCAAGGGTGTACCCTCAACATACAGTTACTGGAAAGGCTCCAGCCAGTCTGGCTTGGACTTCCCCACAATACCATATATGGTTATTTATTCATATTTGTACAGCGCGCTTCAGCTTGGGGGCATCGTGGCGCTTGTTACAGTGAGTGATCAGAGCTTAGTTACATCTAGAAACAGGCATGCTTGTTGAACAATTTGTATAAATAAGTTAGTAGAGCACATAGATTAGTTGGAAGCTGAGAAGGGGTGGGAGAGTGTATAGCGGTTAGTTAAAGAGAGCAGTTTTGAGGTTTTTTTCGAAAGGCAGGGAGAGATGTTTCTTCTCTGAGGTCAGTGGGGAGCGCATTACAGAGCTTTGGGGCTAGATATGGGAAGCCTATCCCTCCTACTTTGGCCCTGTTGATGTACAGTGAGTTGGTTGGTGTAGCATGTTCTAGTGGGCCTGGTTGAGATAGATCTGGATAATGTGTCTGAACGGTAGGACGGTGCTGTAAGGTTAATGCACTTGTGTGGTTGTGAGAATTTTTAATGTGATGCGGTCTTTGACTGGGAGCCAGTGGACAGTCTTTCTTGCTTGTGAGATGTGGTCTCTTTTTGGAATGCTTAAAGCTGCTCTTAGTGAGTTATTTTGAGTTATTTGGAGTCTCTTTTTTATGGAGGTGCCGGCTAGGAGCGCATTGCGGTTTTCAAGCTTGGCTCCTATGGTGGCTCTGGCTATTGAGAGACAGTTGTCCTTTGTTAGGAAGGGTTTTATGGTGTTAATGAGTTTCGTACGTAAGGCGGAGGCAGAGACAATAGCACGGACTTGCTTGTTCATGGACAGTGTAGCATCAATGTGGACCCCTAAAGTTTTAACAGAGGATAGGATTGGGATGATGCAGTTGTGAATGTTGAAGTTGGAATAGAGACAGTCTAGCTTTGCTAGAGTGGACTTTTGGCCAAGAATGCAAATCTGTTTTATCCCCGTTGAGGCATATGCCGTTTGTGGCCATTCAGGCTTGGATAGTGGAATCGATTTGCCTTAGGGCTGTAGCATCCTGGTGATATGAGCCAGTTAGAGGAAGGAGCACCTCGGTATCATCAGCATAGTTTGTGTATGCGGTCCAACGTGCATCAAGTTTATCAAAAAGCAGCTTTGTGAAGAGATTGTATAGCGTTGGAGCAGTACAAGATCCATGTGGGACATCACAGTGAATGATGGAGGGGGCTGCATTTGCTATGTTTGAGAAGACTTTCATTGCTCTGCCTTCTAAGAAGGTGATCGAGCAAGCTGCTTAATCGGAGAAGTGTGCTGCATGAGTGAGGTGTGCGGTGAGGGTTTATGATCCACAAGATTGAACGCCGCTGAGAGGTCTAGGACGAGGGCTGGCTTGCCATTGTCCAAGATTTGAGCGATTACATTTTTTAGGTGTAACCTGGAGGTTTCACTGCCCTTTGCGAAGTCCTGACTGTCATTTTCCTAGGATGAAGTTGGTTTCTAGGTAAAGTTGGATCTGGCTGTTAGCGGCCTTGTCTAATATTTTGATAAGAAATGGGACGGTTGTTATGGTCCAGTAGTAGTTAGGCTGGGAGGGGTCTAGTGTAGGCTTTTTAAAAAGGGGATGCACCCAGGCCTCTTTAAGGCTGCCAAGAACAATGCCTGTTTTAAATAAGTTGATGAAGGCGGTCCGGAGTGGAGCAAGTGGCTCGGCACACTGCTTAATGATCTTGGGGGGCATACATCGCCCTTACATTGAGACGGTTTAAGGTGTTTGAGGATGTCTGACTTCTGTTTCTGAGATGTCTTTTAAATGCAAATTTAGGGAAGTTGATAGTTTTGCGATTGGGCAGGGTCTGTATTGGCTGGTTCTGGTTCAGTAGGGCTTTATAATGGTCTAGAATTTTGTTATGTAAAAGGTCTATTTTTAGCATAGCAACTTGTATGCTAGTGCACCATGCTTCATCTTTAACAATCTTGTTAGTGGAGATAGGAGGATCTGTTGGTTCATTAAAGATGGTAAAGCGCTCTTTGGATCTTCCTCCCAACAGCCAGTCTGGGGAAGGGACAGAGTCAGGGCGTCCCAGGACTTTGGGAAAACAAGATAACAGGTCATAGAAACCAAGAGGCCACAGGGGCCATCTTGTCTATCAGGAATCCACTGATTTGTATGACAGGGCATGGGTATCCCAAAATGGAGAATACTCGGAGCACCTGTCAAATACAGCATGGAGTTGCCACCAGCCCATACCCTCCTCTTTGGGCCACACACAGGTGCCCACAAACATCCACTAGGGGTACAGGGCTGTTCCCTCACCCATGGGTGCCATAAGGATATCCCAAGGGTCTCTGTTCACCACAACAAAAAAGAGGAAGAGCTGCACTGCCAGGAGTCTCACATGGACACCTGTGCAGAAAACAGCACAGAACACGCATGATAATGGAGTACAGGAAAAGGACATGGAGGCCCTGTCCCTCCAATGCATTTCCAGCATCAAACATGTATCTCCAGTCAATTGTAAAACCGTGGTGCAGAAATCTAGTAGCAGGACGTTAAGATCAAACAACGCCATCCAGCCCAAAATCCCAGCCTGCAGACTGACTGATGTGATGAAATGTGCTTTCTTCATGGCAGCTCCGAGAGCATGGAATGCTATTCTGCTTGATCTCGGGGAGCTAAGCTTGACAGTGGTGTTTAGGAAACGATTGATACATTGCTGTTTAGATAATGCTATCGTAATGGTTGGACTGTAGTATGATTGCCGCCCCGCATGCTAAGTGCAATATGTTTGAGACTTGGGCCTGTTTGACTGTCTTCCGTGCTACACGTTGTCTGCCCCCCTGGGCCCTGTGGTGCCTGTTACAAATATTTTAAAGTAAAGAGGTCATGCAATTTTGCAAATTAACGGATGCTTGAATATTGCTTTTTCTTGTCTCAAAGTACCTTCATCAGGCATGAGGAATAAACTGGTAACTGGCATGCACTGAATTTTGACCTATTGTGCCCTACATGAATTGGCACTTTGACTCGTCTCAATGAGCTACGTTTTACACCTTAGAGTGATGGGGAGGATTTTTGTACCACTGTGCTCTTTTGTATTTTGTTATAACTGTATTTTATGATTGTTGGGATGGTTGTTTGTGCCTGATGGCTGACGCTGAATAACGCTTTTACAACGGCAACATAGAGCTTGTACGAGGAACTCCATATGGAACTTTGTTCCAATGCACTTGGGATTGCGCTCACTGGGCTCCCTGACTTCAAACGTAGTCCTTTCCATCTCTTTTCCCTCTGCATCCGATTTCTCCTCCAACATTACCCAGTCTCCCCACCCACTTGTTGGCACTTTAAATCTTGGTTAGTGGTTGTGTGTGGTGCTGTGCACAGAGCGAAGTGTCCTGCCTTACAGTTGCTCCTTTCCTCCTCTCTCAATTTCTGTACCTCACTTCGCTGAAAAACAAATGCATTTTGAATGAGACAAAGGGTAACATACAACACGAACGATCCAAAAGGTTTTACAAATACCAGAGGATAGTAGTGGAGCCATGTGTGGTGGGAGGTGATTTAAAAAAAACAATGGCTTATTTGGATTCCTACAAGTGAATGTAGTGGAGTGCAGTAGGCTCTGTAGAATGACGAGGTCTCTGTTTTACTGTATTCTTGATGTCACCAACTAGCCTTTTTTGCCATTTTTTTCACATTCAGAGTGTCTGGGTAGTGAGTTGTGCATTGGAATTAGGGCTGGATTCATTTTTGGAATCTAAGAAATAAATACACATAGTCATCTGTTTTTCAGTAACATTTACTTGTTCATTTGCTGAGAGCATGAGGTGAAAAAAATATATGGGATTGGAAGATGGGGAATTGATCTTTGAGGCTGAAGAGAAGTGAAATGTGTGCACGAGGGGATGCTGCAGTGCAACACTACATTGATGTGTATTCACTAGGTGTGAAAATGTATCTGAAATGTGTCTTTTGTGTCCTGCTCTTATTAGCAGGATCTGATCGTGTTTGGCGTAGTCTCTGGTGTCCAGAAGTAGAATAGGGCTTATGGGTCTTTTAGTAGTCTTTAGTAATGTTTGTACATTATTTTACATTCATTTAAAAGATGGATACATCAGTGTTGCAGTTTCTTCATTTTGGTAGTAGACTTGCGGCTCAAGAAAGTTGATTTATGTAAATCAAATCTCAGAAAGCTTCAACCCGAGTGTGAAGTAGACTGTGTGCAGTATACATGTTTGGTGGGTGGAGTGGGACACAAAAGGGGTGAATGAATAACTGAAAACTACTGACTTGCAGCCTGGCACCCTAGACTGCATCAGGGGAGTATCAGGGTATGGGGTTCAGAGGCTAGTGGCCTGTTCTGTCAATGTGGGTGAAGAACGAGTGCTAGGCCAGGCCCAACACTGTCCCAGACTCCAAGAATCAAACAAAGATGGAAGCTGTAAATGATTGGCCACTCAATCCGCTAGCGGGTGTTTAGGACAAAAGGGGGTGGAGGGATTGTGGAGAATTGCCATCTGGCAAAGGTGCAAACCCCTAGATTATTTTATTTTTATAACATAGAATGATGTTGGTGATTCCTTCTCAAAAGTGAACATCTGCTAACCAGATTTCCCTTTGTTTCAACTCCATGCCAAAAGCATAGTGCAATTGCGCCCTTCTGCATCAGTAGCCTAATCTGCAGCACCCACACTGCTCATGGTGCCGTGATGGATCAAAGGTTGCAAGATGCCCACTTGACCACCACAGCGATAGCCAAGTCCCTGTTGCACATGGGCGACATTTAAGATAGGCCCCCTGTAACCAACAATGATCATGATGCTGCTGGCAGGGTAATCTCGGAGAATAAACCCATGCCAGTGTTTAGGCTTGGTGCATGGCGATACTTAAGATCATTACTGCCACGTCTCAATTGATTTTGTACATATGTCAGCTCCTGTGAGTCTGCTCTGCTGTGGAAGGGGTTGTGTATTCGGGACAGATGGGCAGATACTGCCAGAAAACGCAGGACAGAAACCCTGAGGACCCAGCCTCTCTTTGATTCAATTTGTGAGGGCCAGTAACCCCTTACCCGAGAGACTGCCGCACAGCAGGCAGCTGTCCTGGGCACAGGTATCAAAGGAGCACAACCATTCAGGAGGAGTGGCCTCACACAGGGGTCCTGCATTGCAAAGGTCTTTGTTGCCTGTAGGACAGAAGGGCGTGGGAATAGGATAGGCATGAGTACTCTGGACATTGGAAGAAGCTTTCCACCATCTCGTTTCTCACTGCCTCTTTGCATTTCCTGTCTCCTCTCCTTCCTCTGGAGAGAAGCACTTTGGGTACAAGGTCAAAACGCCAAGTCCTCTCCAGCGAGCAGCAGGGATTTCTCCCCTAAAGCAGGGTAGTTCTAGAGAAATCACCTGAGGATTTGTGCCCTTAATGGATGTCTTGCACCCCTTCAACAGAATTCACCTCAGATCCTCAATGACACTTTAAGGCTGAAGAGGCCTACTTAGGATTCTCACCTGGACTTCCTGTTGGTCTGTGGTACTTTCTAAAATCCTCCGCCGGAGGTGAAGGAACTATCCAAGACAGAAAGATCTGTCCCATAACCATTCCGAGGCAACATTCGGAGTGACCATTGCTTTGGACAAAAACAAGCATTTTGCAACAGGTCTTCTGTGCCAGAAGAGCAAACCATGAACTGGACCAGCGTGTCCTCGAATCCTTTGCAAAGGCCTTGCAACAATCCTGATGGCCAGGCCAGCCGAAGCTGCCTGTTAAACCACACCGAACCGGTCGCTCTTTGTTCCCTGCTTCATGAACGATAAGGAAGGCACTGGTGCTGGTTTCTGCGTTCTTCCAATCAGCTGAATTTACAGCACTGTTTGTATAATCGCCCGACACATTTCTTGCAAGTCCTGAAGCGTCTGCTCAAATTCCTGAACCCACGGGGGGGCCCTTTTAATCAGTAACACATCATAGAAGGATGGGGATGCAGAATAACTCTTACTCCAAATAAGACCAACTCAGGAAGTTGGCAAAATGCCTCCTCCGACTGTTTTATTTACAATTGTCTAAAACAGGGCGCTACAACGGACATAAACAGACGTTCGATCGTGCTCTCAATCATTTTGTATAAACATACTTAAGCACTAAAAATTATTCATACATGACGTCATACTACGTGACAAATTAAGAAAACGTACATGGGATTGTGATTGGCTCAAGAGGAACATCGAAGTATGCTTTCTTTAAGGGATCGGGTTGTGATTGGGTCTCTACAGTCAGGTAGACAACTTATGCCCACCCCTAGTGCAAGTAATCTTCATTAGTTACTAGATAAAGCATTGGCTATCAAATTATGAGGCTCTTCGTTATGTGGCCATCTACTATTGGTTGGCACACTTGTATCCTTCTGGAACATTTCGCTCACTAGCAGCACATAAGATGTTACCCCAGTTGCCAGCAGGTAGACTTGACCGTGTCTCCCCATCCAATTAGCCCAACATCTGTCATCGCTCATTCCTTCTGCCATTCATATTGTCCTTGAACTTATCCTTGCAAAGTATCACTGCTCCTGAGAATAAAAGGGAGTATAGGCACCCTCTCATCTCAGTTCAGGTTTGTAAGCCCAACTCCTATTTCCATCATGGACTCGCGTGACAGTAGACCGTATTTCGGCCTGTTTTGCAACATTTAATTGTCTTGAATTAATAAACTTGACACTCATGCTGTTCTTTCTTGCAACTTAACAAGAGCTGATGCAGCTTATGTTCACTGTTCTTCAAGGATAGATACCTGGTTCTTGGCTGCTCCATCCTTTGACACCAGGCCAGACAGCTATTTCAGGCCTTTCCTCGATCTTCAGCTGTTTTCTTGCTGTGACAAAGCCCTCCGATCCTTCTTTCTTCATGGGTGTGAGCTTACTAAATGTGACCCTGATGTCCAGAATTCTATATAATGGCGGCACCGCCTGCAGTCTATTCACTACGTATAGCTAGGCTTTATGATCACTTGGTCGACTTGTGTTACTGTACAGTTATACAATGGCTTGCATTTTCTGCAGTGCTCTTCACACGTGCAATCTTCATTCTGGGTATGAAAGTTTGCTTGATTCTTTACTTCGTCATCAGATTCTAGAAGGTCTATGCATCTTCTTCCTTGACCATTCTTCTCAGTGCGTCACGCTCATTTCTTGTGACGTCACAAGCCTCTTTTTCCCCTCATCTTCATAATCCTTCGGGGATCTCCTCCAAGAGGTTATCATCTCTACGAGGGTACATCACAGGGTTTTCTTAAAGGATATCTTTTCTCGAAGACTCTGTGTGGAATAGGCACAATCACTGATGTCATGCATGTTGCAATTTCCGGTTTCCAACATATAGGCAAGCTGGGGGAGGGACTTCCTGTAGAGGCATTTGGCTGCTCCTCTACATTCCGGTCACCCAAACTGGATCCCTGGAGGCTCACTCACCGACTCAAACTTGGGTGGGGGGGGGGGGGGTCACAACCATGGCTCGGCACTGCTAACCGTTGAATTGTTAACTCATTGATAGCACATTGATGCACCCTCAAGCACCACTTTACCACCGTCGCCGGCCGACTCGAACTGCTGGAGCATCACTCACCGACCTCTCCAAGTGGCTAAAGCCTGACTCAGCCTGGCCAACGTTAAATCATTCTTCGGACCTCCCTATCTGCATCACTTGAACCGCTGCCGTTGGACCACGCAGAGCACATCATTCTACCCTGCTCGATTACCACTTGCTTCTAGGTCCTACACGATCATATATGCCCAACCGAGCCTGATCAGCTCACATTCTTGTTCGAACCTAGGTATGATGCATCAGTCTACCAAGAGCAGTATCCAATACTGCAACACTGAACTGCCCCCACCGTCATTTGGGCCCTAGAGACTGGTGAGGTAACTATCACTCCTGTTTTTGACAGGATATCCTTTATGGTAGTACCTTACCTACCACTCCTGGAACAATACTGAGTGCTACCTTCTCCCGTCTGTCGCATCGCTTCTGTTCTTTCCTTTGGGGTGGCTTTTGTATAGGTATCTTTTCGTTCTACTTGGAGATGCTGTGTTTCGGTCACTACTGCTTCACCTTCACACCCCTCTTGACAGTATAGCCTTCCTTTGGCCTGTGTTGCCATAAAAAGCAAAGGAGGTATATCTCTTGATTGTGCCTGTTATGATTGTGTTTTGGTTTTTGGAAGTGCGAGGGCCGAGTGGCCTATTTTACCCCTGCTCATACATGTACTCCTGCAAGGTGGAATCCAATTGGTTACAGGGCGAAGAGGAGGATAGACTTCTGTGTTCAAGTGAAAATAGCCACTGTCCAAGAAGACAGATCTGCAAAGTGTTTATTTGGATCCCCCTGAATTCAAAAGATAACCAATGGTGGATACCATTGGCTGAGGAATTCCATGAGTCCCATATAACATTGAGTGTTTTCAAATTTTGGATGTTAGTTGTTTCTCGGGTGAATGAGAACAGCCACTCTCTGTATATTTTAGTCATGTCTGCTGTGAACATGTTTCAGTTGGTTACAGTTCTGAAAGCAGTTAGGGATTTTCTCAAAAATATGCACAACATTGGAGAATACAAATTCCCAAATTGCAGTCATGAGCAGTGGGCAGCCATGTAGGAAGGTGTAGGAGTGGAGAAAGCAGTACTGCATGCAGAAGTATAACAAGTGCGCTTCTTGGGTGTATTCGGCCACAGAGATTTAAATTGGTAAGTGGATATTTATTGTGGAGCACAATTAATCGATTTGTCAAATGGGTTAGTTAAGGGTGAGGGTAACCTATTCAGTCTTCAGACCGCCTACAGCACACTTCCAGCTGCTTTGATCTGGCTAGAATTGCAATTTCCAGTTGTGTGGAAGCCAATAGCAGATAGAAGAGGAAGCCTCTAATTACAGGCAAATACTGCTGGGAGTATTGTACAACTGGTTTAGCAATTTGTTTCCACACAAAAAATAATTTTCTTGCTCTCTTGTCATGCTTTGCTGATTATGTGACTGCGGTTGAAGTGTGCAGTGCACCCATGTCTCCAAGGCACTCCAGAGAAATAGCTTCTCCTTTCTACAAGAGCTCTAGACCTATGGAATAGGTTTGGGTATACTATTTGCAAATGACACTCGACGTTTGTTTGCCAGTCGTTATCCTAAAAAATTCAAGAGGCCCAGGATAGGTTTGCGCTGGCTATGTTGGCAAAGAACTAGCCTTTGCTGGAATTTGAGAATTCCTGGTCCGGTGGGTGCTAGGCATCCCTCTTTGTGTGCCAACTGTCTACTGGTTGATGTGTGCCCAGGTCTGCAAAGGGTTGATTCAAAAGGCCTCTGCAAAACTCACAAGGCCTAGAGTATCGTGTCCCCATTTGTAGAAACCTATTGCTAGTCTGCCTTTGCTGTAACTCGCCAATGTGCAAAATCTCTTTCTGCTACACCAAATGTAAAACTACTTCGAAATGATCTGCCATTTGTTTTACTGCGTGCATGCACACATTGCCACCCTTCTCAGAAATGTAAATGATCTTGTTCAACAGGTCAGTCCAACATGGTCTGACTTCCATCTAGTTTCTCTCGCTAATCTGTCTCGATTTCCCTTTTCTGTTACTGTTATTTAGTCTCGACTCCAGAACCCTCTGTTTTCTTGTTACCTTTCTAGACTGACTGCTTTACCATTTTATCACTGAACCTATACTTTTTTCTGCTCGCATCTCATTTCGCCTTGAAGCCATTCATTCCCATGTGCCTTTAATTCCCTCGACTTCAACCCATGGTTTTCTTTTGTTGCCTTTCCTTTTTTTTAATCTGGATTCCCATTGCTTACTGTGTCCGTCTCTGCACATTCCCCATCAGCCTCTCCTTTTTCTTTGACTGTTTTGTATCCCATCTTGCTTCCAGCAGTACTTAGGCGAATTTATGTCATATACATGAATGAAGAGGAACTTGGATCCTAAAAACTTTCAAAATGACAGCCCAGTAGCAGGACAGTCATGGCCATCTAAAATCCTAGTAAAAGTTGTTAAGATTCAGCTGCAGGAACATGTGGATAAAGAGAACATGTTGGATCCATTGCAATCTGGCTTCCGACCAGGGTTTGGGACAGAGATGTCATTGACCGTATGGGACGACTTGTTGGAGACAGCGTACCAGGGGGGCTTGTCCCTGCTGGTCATGCGGCATCTGTCTGCCGCATTTGATATGGTGGACCATGGGACGCTACTTAAATGCTTGAGAGAAACAGGTGGAGCGGGGGAAGTAGCCCTTCAATGGTTTGAATCATTTCTCTCAAAATGAGAACAAAGAGTTCGACTTGGAGATTTCCTGGCGGACTCTATTAAATTGTGGAGTTCCACAGGGATCTTCTCTCTCCCCGCTGCTGTTCAATTTATATGTCAAACTACTCATGGACATCCTGAGGAAGCACGGCATACACCTCCACTCGTATGCAGATGATACTCTGGTGTTCATGAGGATACAAAACCTAGAGGAGAAGTATGAAAAACTAGAACAGTGTTTGCAGGAAATTGGATGTGTGCCAATCAGTTATTGCTGAATGCCAGCAAAACGGAAGTGGCTTTATTTGCCTCAAAATACCATCTTCTGCAAACGCAATTACACCCCCCCATGCCTCCTGAGGACACAGTTGGAGTTCTCCAAGAAAATTAAGAATTTGGGCTGTGTCTGGGAGGGTAGCATGGGAAGTGGAGCTCAAGTTGGTGCGAAGGTGCAGGCAGCATTTTACTCACTACGCCTGCTGAAACAAATCCTACCTTTTTATTGTGAATGAGGATAGAGCAGTGGTCATTGGTACTCTGGTCAATTCTAGACTGGACTGTGGAAATGCACTACTGTCGGGTATACCAGCCGACTTCAGGTGGCTCAAAATGCAGCGGTCAGGTTGGTATATAGGGAAAAAAAATCTGCCCCAATCTATAATTTAAGGAGAGCCTTACATTGGTTGGTAATAAAGCAGAGAATTGAGTTTAAGGTTCTGTTCTTGGTTTATAAGTGCGTCAACAAGATAGGTCCAGGATATCTATCTGACAAAATTAAGACGCATGTTCCTACCCCACAGATGCGCTCAGAAGCTAATAATCTACTACAGATAACACGTTCTAGGTATGTGAAAAAAGGAGACCGCGGATTCGGAGTCTACAGCCCAAGAGCATGGAACAAATTACCTATAGAAATTAGGGACATTACAACTCTCCCGACATTCTGTAGGGCATTGAAGACCCACTTGTTCTACTAGAGTCCTGGACCTTGAGTTGATCTATACCCAGATCTTCTTTCTCTCTACATAATGAATTGGATTATGGCACATCTCTAATTGTAAATGATACATCTGCGCCCAATCACAATTTAATTTGTCCTGTTCGCGTTACAAATGGACAAAAAAAATCAAATATACAAGAGTCTATGGTCGAGTTGAACTTCATGCGCCGTTCGCTGTAGAGTCAATGTGCATCAACCTTGCTTCCAAGCCACCCACAGCAGAGCATACACAACTTGGGAAATAAACCATTGTGAACCTAAAATGCAGCCTGGCAGTCCTTCTCAATTTTCTTACTGTTTTTGCATATCTCCGAGGGCATCAGCCAGTCCGACCTGGCATTTGCCTGTATTCTTACCAGAATGAGCTTATTCCTTGGTGTTGTGTAAGGCTCATTGTATGCCTAATAGGCTATCCGGAACATTGCTGGACTGCTTTCTGTGCTATAGTCCCAAACCGCACACCTCTTAATGGTGCGCCACATGCTTCCACATGAACTCATGCAGTGGATAAAAATGACAAGATGTGCAGAAAGATGGTGCATTTAGCACACGTTGGGAACGTTTGAGTAGTAACGCAAGACAGTATCTTGTATTGTTAACCAGTAATTCCTATGTCTCTTTGCACGCTTCCAGACGTGAATTTTAGATTGTGAAATTACTACATGCAAAAAGTGCTGGATTGAGGTGCTGAAAATCAGAGTGCACTGCACACCACTATTTATTGGATGACCGATGTGTCCTCATTTTCAATCTTTTCACTGACCAAGGGTACCAGTCAATGGAAGCCATTAGCCAAGCCCCTAATGGCCAGGATACGGCTGCACTAAAACGACTACCTATTAATGTCACAGAAAGCACCGTGCAAACTTTCAGATTGGGACTACCTTCAAATGGCAATTAAAAATGGCTTCTTTGAAGTGAATTGTCATGCAAGCTTGTGCCAAAATTGTAAGTCATTTGGTCAACGTAAATTGGCAAGTACATTTTCTACAATGCCAGTTAGTGAATGCTCTAATTGCGTGTTGCTATCCTTTTCCTTATCCTAATTTTTGGATTCCCGTGTGTGCTTTCCAAACGCGGGGCGATGGCTGGTGTCCCTTTGGGAAAAAGAGGTGGTACTTTGATTTTTAGACGCCAGTGCAAAGCACAATTGTGCTGAAAAGGAAAGACTTCAAAATAATGCATTCTTCAATACTTTCAGCTTGGAAAATATTGTTGTTCTATGTTCTAAGTTACCACATTTCCGTTTACGTTTTACCCACCAAGCTGGTCTTGCCGGTTTTACATTTACTCATTACATTATCTCCCAGTAGTAACTTTTTTTAAATGCAGCACTATGTGTGTCTGCACTCAGTAAAACGAGGTCTTACCTTTTTTCTTATCAAGTTCTGACTGATGAACGGCACTATTGGCTCTGACGGGTAACATACAGATTCTCATATGGGTTCATTAGTCTGCTAAGCGGGCATCTCGCCCGGGTCCACACTTATGCAAGAATTTGGCATTTACATTTATTATGAAGAAATATTACAAACGCAACCAACATTAATACACTGCGCACAACAAAGTGAATTCCCGTCTGTCTCTTTAACAATGTAGCCTTAGAGACATTTGCTGTGGGCCGTATTTTAAATTCCAGGAGGGCAATTATCATGGCTGTGAAGGACTGTTCCCAACGTCTGAAGCTGCTTTTGTGAAGTACTTATTAGTGTTAAACATGAAGCATTATTAAATCCTAGATGGGCAATATCACAATTTAAATGTAACAACAGCTATGCATGCATAATTGTAATTAATTTAACATTGGAAACATTTAACTGGGTAAAAGTGTTTTAAAATATAATTTTACGCTTATTATGCCAGTTCTAGTATAAATAAGAGCAAATTGAATACTTGGCAGGAAGGCAGACCAAAGTGTTGTGATGAATCGACAATATAAGGGTACAAAAGGACCGTAGTTGGGCTTGGGGGGAAACTGGGGAGGTGTATTCACCTTTCAAAAGCATGTGTTCTTGTCATTTAAATTAAAAAAAAAAACGCAAAACCAGCAAAATAAAACTGCTCTTTGGCTTGCTTGCACAAGGAACACATGCAGCTGGGAGCATGGGCATAAATGGTGATCTAAAGAGTGTTTCAATTGTATTCCTGAGCTTGTCCTGCAGGTCCTAGTCTTCCATACTCTCCTTGTCATGAGCCACCAAGGAAGTTACATTGGCACGGTTGACTGACTGGTCCTTGTCCCTCCTGCTGGCACACTTGTGATTTATTCCACCAAAAGCAGAAAAAGTGTGCCCCCACAAACGGGACATATCTTTGGATCAGAGACTCATGTGGCGTGGCCACAACGATAGGTCCTATCCACCGCTTCAAATCATTGCAGTATGCTGAAGTGGCTCTCCTCTTTTTCCCCCCTTGAGCTTGCAGGTCATCCTCGCTGGGTCTAAACGGGTTGCAGTTGAAAAAATGATTTCTTTGCTTGGTGCTCTCCTCTTTGGTAGTATGGTATGCATGGTTATGGACTGTTCCCCTTTTTTCCACCATGATGTCCGAGTTGAGGTAGCGGTCAACAGATGGCCGCAACCACTTGCACGTGTTTTATTGGTGTGGACCATCAACTCGTCCCCAATTACATTGTTTTTGAAAGTGGCTGTTTGCATGTTGTAGTGATGAAAACTCTCTATATTAACAGACTGTTGGGGTGTTCTGGTCTGCTGTAAAATCTTATTCCATAGATGTGTTTACCTCGCGGAGGGTAGTACGAGCCACGTGATCATCTCTTTGAATGTGTCAAGAGGAATTGCACCTGGGACTGAGTGAAGAATTGGTGTTGAAGATGTGTTGCTATGGTAACAGGTGTGAGAGACAGGGAAGGTGCATAGGCCGTTAACCAGTGAGCAGAGCAGGTGGACCCCATAAGCAGTGGTCCAGGGAGCATATCGAGCGAGAATGCTGCTCGAGGGAAGCCTAGCGTGATGCAGGGGAGAGAAGTGGAACTGGCTGAACCGTCAAAGATGAGTGGCTCCAAGGAGGGCACTTGGGGTGCCAGAACACCAGGAGTGACTGGCCATTGGGAGGGTGAAATTCCGAGCACTGTTGGAGGTTGGCGCCAGAATTCCACCTTCCTGATTGTCTAGGCTGCTGTCAATTTTCTGGTAAGGGTGCTAAATGTTTATCGTCTCGCCTGTTTGTGTATCCTTTTTTTCTCCTCTTTGGGCTTTGCATGCTAGTTCTCAGGTCATTTAATTCTGAAGCTTGTCCAGTTCAACGTGCTTATTTACACAGCACCTCATCAGTAACTGCCTGGCATGTTCATGCATTGGAATCTTTGCTGCGGAGGGCTATAAATGGAGTGCCTGCCGAACAGTGGGGTGGGGAAAGTTGGCTCTTGATACCACCCTCAACTAAATAATAATTTTTTTATGGCTTCCAATCAGCTTGATTTTGTGCTGTGAAATGAGATTGTATTACAGTTTACTGCACTTGTCACTGCTGCCTGTGTTTATTTCTGCAGACAAGGGTGATGGCAAAGCACAGAGCCAGGCCTATATTTGAAAGCAGTAAAATGCAATAATGTGTTTTCGTATTTCTATCTACATCCATTTCAATAAAAAAAAATATTGTGTATTTCAAAATGGTGGCGTGATGTTCTAACTCTTGCCTCTTGTGCAAGCGGCTTTTCTGCGGCATATACGATGCAGATCAAGGTGTTGATAACAATTGGTCCAACACAAAACAGCTCTTCTCTGTCACTGCAGGTAGGATAAGAGTCCCAGAAAAATGGGAATGGAGATCCACCTCTAGGTTATCCAGTTGTTTTATTTCATTAGTAGCGAATGTCTTGGTTCGGAAGACCTGGACAGACGTCTTGGAGCAAGTAAAATTGGACCACTGAACACGAGAAAAGAAAAGCCTGGTGGGGTAATGACTTATGTGCCACCCTGATCCAAAAGACACCTGCTCCCTAAGAGCAGATGGCCAATGCTCACACATTCGAGCGCTGAGACGCTTGAACAGAAAATGCCAACCTCTCCTCCTTGATGACTGCATTTGAGGGACTGCCTGGTTGAAACTAAAAGGCAGGCCAGAGGGGAGTGGTTGACCAATAAGTCAGGATGTTATTGGCGCTTGGCATGATTGTATATCCGGTCTGCACTGGTAGAGAGGAGCAAGAGTTGAGAAAAAGTGAACCTTTTTGTTAATTTATTCCAAATTTCGTTCAATCCAAAATGGACTTATATCTCTTTATTTTTCTTTTATTGCCATTCAGATGTGGATTAAAAGGAAAAAGTGCTTTGACATGTTGGATTTTGCATACAGAATGAATAAAAAAAATAACGTTTTTCATGCCAGTGAGCATTTATTCTTTTGTAGGCTATAAACCAGAAACACATGCTAACCTGTAAAATATAAGCGATGTGAATGAACATAAATGTCAATTTGAAAGAAAAGCATCAAAAGAACTATCTGTATTTTAGTTGGAGTACAACCAAACGTGCGTGGTCTGCATCGGTTTTCTGACCGATACGTTATGGGTAGTTCTAACATACTTTCCCAGAGTATGTATGAAGAAAGTACTTCCATGTAGGCTTACCACTTATGCGCTATCATGCATAATAACTCATTTGGGAGTTGCAATATTGTGGTGACTACACAAGATATTAGTATTGTCTTGTTAATTAACATTGTCATTCATTTGAATAAAACTTGACAGAAGGGGGTCTTAAAGCAGGCAGTCAGTCCACCCTATATGCAGTGAGACCTATCGCAACTGTCAATGCAGTGTTTTTATGTGGCGCAGAACTCTGAATCTGCTGAAGTGAGCAAGGAGTAGTAACATTTCCAATGAGGGTTATGCAAAGTATAAGTATTCGTATAGTAGCGTCATCACAATTGTTAAGCGCAGATCGAGGAGAAGAGAAGTGTGAACCCTAGGTTAATATGTAGAGTATGTCACGGAAATGCATGATTGAAATAAGGATTTGATTAGCGGGACTTAAAAGCAGCTCTTTGGTATCCAGCATCGCAGAGTATGCAGGAAATACCTCTGGGAACCAGAAGCTACTGTATAGAATGCTAAAAATGTAACTCTCACTTAAGATGCAGTCAATTATTTGTGACACATTATGCTTTAAATGTCTTCTGGATGCTTCCTAATCCACACATGCCTACATTCACAGTTTTAATGTCACATGGACGTGTTTGTATGGCACCAGTTGGCCTGTGGACCCAACTGTAGTTCCTCATAGCTGTTGGTGTCATGACATCCAGGCTCTCCTAGGCTTTAACCAGGAGCTATACAGCTCCTACTGATATGTTTGTGTTCTTACTCTGTCAACTCCCCCACTCCTATTCCCCCTCCTCCTGGCTTGTTGCACCTTGAAACAGCATTTGCTGTATAGGCGCGTTATAAATACTCAATAACATAAATGCAATTTCGTACCTTGAAATGTGTCTTAGGACTTGTATCCCAGCCGCCACCTAGATTCTAGGGGTACCACAATTTCTTGATGTATAAGTGCCTTACAAATGCACAATAAAATAAAATAAAAAATAGAGATACTTGGGATGGCTGATGTAAAACATTTGTATGAACACTTATTGTCAAATTAACACTGTGCTTACTAGTGTTCTCAATCAATGATTATAGTTTAGTGTCTGCTCTTATAGTGTACTTTATTTCAAGATCAATGCAAAGACTGGGATATCAAATGTAGAAAATAAATGGAGTGTATAAACGTACTGATGCAGCCATCTTTTACCAAAGGGATAGCTTTCTGACGTGATCTTCATTACAACATCATTCAGCACTTAATTCTAGCTAGCCAAGCGATTGATTATGGATTTTAATGGAATTCGCATGGTACGGGTTACAGCTTCATTATGAAAACTTTAATGTATGAGGCCACTGCCCATGGAGCAAAGTAAAGTGGTTTGAGGTGAACGTGCTTTTCTCCCAGCAGTTCGGGAAAGGTGCACCAAAACTGGAGCAATACAATCACAACTTTCAAGTCTCATTCTTACTTTTCAAAGTAAAAAATAGCTACATTCCTAGTTAGAGGCTGGACAATGCTCCAACCAAATATAAAATTACTTTTTGCTTTCCTGCATTTTACGCGTTGTATGTGTTTCAAGGATTGTTTTTTGAAAGGATGTCTTTCAGGATAGCCAGTCTGCTTTTATATTCTCTTAGATCTGGACTGCACCTCCACTGTGTTAGAACATAGCTGTTTTGGATACCCAGATAGGCATTGTAGGCACCCATTTCATGGTACCTCAATTCTAGAGGGATTTGGTTGCCAACCCCAGCTCACAAGATGCAAGTGTGAAGACTTTAACTGTTCCTGTGTTTTGCTGTCACTACAATTCGTTTTGTTTTCTCCGAATCATCTTTTAGTTTGGGTCTCAGCACCATTCCTCTCAACAACACTGCTTTTAACCGTTCAGAACTCTATAATTACCACTATGTCAATCATTTGTGCACTAAATTTCATGTAAAACCTTCATGCAGACTTTCTCTGGCGGTCTTATAACCATTTTCGTGTGCCAAGTTGCTGTTCGGCTCTTAACATGGTATACAATATGCAATATTTTGAAGGGTTTTTCTAATCATCTGGCATTTCAATATGCAACAGCATCTCCTTTTGGCTTAATACTAGTTTTTCTCATCCTGTAAAGTTTTCCCAAACACCTAATCTAACTTATCTGAGGTTACAACGTGAAGCAGTTTCTCAGCTTTTCCCCTGCTCATAGTAGCATCCCTGAGACGTTTCTCTTCTGGTTCCAGCTCCCTGCTTCTGTGGCCCTTCTGCTTATTCTCTGCTCTGGCTTGTTTGTGGTCTTGGTGTGTGAACCAAACCCAGCACCTTTCATATTTGTTAAGTAGAAAGGACATAGTGCCAGTTTGTGTCTCACTTCCAGTAAGATGTATCATGAGGTGCAAGATTCTTTGATATTGAAAGGCATCCATGGGTTAGCCCTGCCCCATCTAGCAGGCAAGAGTGTGCCGTACAAACTTCATAGGAGATATTGCTCAGCCAATGGGCACCTTTTTCTGTTTTTATTGATCGCATTTAGGGTGTCATTTGAAACGTTGGTAGTGTACAGCTAGGGTGACCCGACGTCCCTGCTTTGCTGGGACTGTCTCAGTATTTGGTGCTCTGTCCCCTTTCTCAAGATTATGTTCCCATTGGAAACTGCAGAGGTCCCAGTTTTTTGTAGTAGGTCTTCATAGCTGGCAGGCAGGAATGCAAAATCTTGCACAGAAGAAATACTGCATTGTACATCTTAGGATAGTGTTCGTTTTTGATACATTAATTATAATATGTATTTCTTTGAACAGTAACACTTAAACCCACTTCTTCTCCAAACGCTACTGAAGTGCAGCGCCTTGACAGACGCTTTCAAGAGTTAGTCCTACTTTTATGTCAGTTGCCCTGTCCCGGTTTTTTTACTTTTGAAATCTGGTCACCCTATGTACAAAGGATGCAGTACAGAAGACCGAGGAAATCATTGTTAGGGTCTCCATGTGCATATGTAGGACAATTGGTTAAAGGGCTTATTGCTTATTGATTTGTCAATTGCACTCTTCAGTGAAGTGGTCACTGAGAGAGTAAAGTAGTTGGAGCATAATGACCACATTTTACAGCCGTACAGCTGGCATCCACTGTGAGCATGTTGCTGGAAAGCCAATTCTGTAGTCGAGAGCACCAAAGACAAACCAGGCACAAGAAAGTGTTAGGCGCTCGCCTGCTGTGACATTCAACCCGCCATTCTCTGGTTCGAATCTCAGCAATTTCGACTCGGTCCTTCGGTTTTTGAGTCTCATTGATCTGGCTAATAATACCCATCGAGGATCAATAAATAAATCGGCGTGTGTTCTGCACTTTATAAATGGTAAATATTTCGTTTTCAGAACTGATTTTCTTGATTTTGGGATGGAAAAATAAGACTACCTTTTGAGTGGGATGATTGACCTAACGGATGTAGACCTGTTTCTTTGAGAACAGTCAAAATGTTTTGTCTGAACTGAATTGGCTTAAATATTCTTGGGCTGTGGTTTCATTTTGCAGCCATGTGAATTTGTCATGTGCAGAGTAGGACTGCTGCCATTTTCACTGAAGCAAGAGTTTTCATGTGTGCTTGTGTTCTTGAAAATGTAAAGTATAAAGGTGTTTTAAGCACAGGTCAAGACGTCATAACCGGTCTAGTTTGATTAAAGTGCTTACCTTTTAGTACTAGTACAAGAACGCTACATAGAAAGGCGCTATACCTACGGCACACAATGAGACCAAGTGCAATACAATTTATGGACCATTATGGTTACGTAAACATGTAGATTACCTTGCTATTTAGGTATTACTTCATTCAGGGGCAATACATGTGCCTGAACCTTGTCTGAGGCCACCAGGAATATAAATTCTTGTCCCAAACTAAATAGTGCTCA
This sequence comes from Ambystoma mexicanum, assembly GCF_040938575.1. Classification (NCBI taxonomy): domain Eukaryota; kingdom Metazoa; phylum Chordata; class Amphibia; order Caudata; family Ambystomatidae; genus Ambystoma; species Ambystoma mexicanum. The sequence goes on from NC_090924.1 coordinate 499,401,986, forward strand.
AAACCAGGTAGAACTTAGTGGCACATACAAGTCGTTCAACAATGTATTTATTCCATTAGCCTCTTTTTGCATTATAACATTTTAAATAATGAGACTTACTATTTTGGGCTCGGAGGTTTCCCAGGGATCAGTACTAGTCTTTTATTGCTCTTGGAGAGGGATAGAGATGGGTTCAGTTGAGCTTTAATATAAGTTTAGTAGGGCAAGCAACCCCATCAATGAGAACTAGGTAAGTTTCTAGGTCTACTGTGTGATTGGTCGGTGTATAATTGTGACTTTTGAATGGCTTTTGATTGGGTTTCAAACAATGTTTTACGCTTTGCCATCCTACCTGTGGAACATTCGTTTAGGTGGACTCTCAAGGTTTAGTTTAGCATACACTAGAATATCAGATTACCATATAGGTTTTTATGCTATGTTATGGCCGCTTGTAAGCACTAATAATATTGCCTTATAGTCTGGGGCAAGATGTTTCACACAAGGAGAGATTCAATTGTTTTGTGGCAATGTGGTTTTTGTTGTATCTATGCATGTCTGAAATGCTTCCATTTGCCTCATCTATGGTTTGTCATTGAACCATGATGTTTGATGGGCATTATGAGGTAATGCTGTGATTTGAGTGAAACAATAGGTTTTTAATTGGTGCCAAGAGGGCGGAAGTTGCACAGTATCAGCCCCAAAAACATAACGTTTGTCCTGGGCACTTGGGAAAATGCACTTTCTGAGGTTAATGTGGAATTCCTATGGAGTATGGACCAGTTTGAATTAGGGTGGCTGTGGGATCTGAACAAAATAACCAAACACCAAGCCTCGCCCCCCCATCAGGCCTAGGATTTCAGCAAAATGTTCCAATATGGCGATATTAACCCATTCCACGTGCTACACCTGGGACCAGGACGTTACCCCCCCAAACCCCTGTGTAGTACGTGGAATGGTTTAACGCCATTAGCCCTCCGGATTACCAAAGCGATAATCTGTAACATTTGATAGCGGTGCTTTCAGCGTTGCTTATCTGACTTTGTACATACAACACAACTTTTAAAAGCTTGGATAAAAATACACTTGTAGAATGTGACGCTAATATATTCCACCTACCTTGAATACCTGGCTTTGCCATGGGTGCCCAGGTAATAATTATTCAATGACATGCCGCCTTTTTAAAATTTGTACTCTGAGCATCTGTGGAAATCATGATTAGAATAGACTCGGAGAAGAACTGCTCTTTTTTTAAAAATATATATATGGTTTTGTTCTCGGTGAGCAAGCTGAGATTAGAATTGATTTATTGAAAATCTTTTTTTCATTTAATGGCTTCGTTTTTAAATGGGCCTGTCTGTATTTTCTCCTCGCACTGTTTGGTGTCCGTCGCATTTTGCAATGTACCGTTTTTGTGCCGCTAGTTTTTGTTCCTTCCTAGGCACATATTGATTTTGTGGCAAAGCAAGCGTTACATGATGCTAATTGCGGATGTTTTCAGAGTTGCAGACGTTCGGGGCAGAGAGTTCTGTTGTGTCGATTGCATTGTGCTCCTTTTTTCTGGAGGAGTTGCAGATCTCGGAGTCCTCCATCCTTGACCTCCCTTTTGTGTGTTTTCTGTTTGTGTGAATGCCGCCCGAAGCAAGAGGCTATACAAACTTTTGTGTGTACAACCTCTCCGAAATCAAAGGGGTTAAAGGAAGCCATGCAAAACATGATGAACTTACTTCTCCGAGAGTCTCAAACCAGTTACCATGTCCGGGATGCAGAAAGGACTTTACTTGCCACTATTCCCGGTACCTTTCCCGGTACCAAAGACGTCGGGAGACATCGGGTTAATTCTGAATGGTTTCAAGTTAAGGGTCAAGAATGTTAAATTCAAAGTGGAAATACTCCAGATTTTAATTCAATGTATGTGAAAAGAATAGTTAATGATTACATTGGACTTCAGAATCAATACTATGTTCCAGTCAACCATCCCTATCGGAGGTTTTTCCCGTTTGCGGTATCTGGCAGGCGATATCAATTTTCAGTCCTTTCTTTTTACCTCAAGACTGTAACATGGTTCTTTATGAATGTGGTAACTCCAGTGGTGGCTCTACTACATCAAGAAGGCGTAGACCTCCTTTGGTACCTCAATAACTGGCTTATTCTGGGAACCTATCAGAACAAGCAGCAGCAACCCTGTGCCCTCTACCACAAGAGCACGCGCCATGAGGGGCATGAATCCAAGGGCTCTCCCACCAACATACCTGTTACCTGCAGAAAGAATCCTGCGACGGACTGCCAGATCAACTGGTTCAGGAGAGGGTCTATGAGTTTAATTATTTAATTTGTACATTTAGGCATGGTTTAAATGGGAGAAAAAAGCAGGAAAAGTGGTGCGGGGGTGTTGGGTTTTGGCATAGAGTGTCAGTTAAAAAAGGTGGGTTTTGAGAGGTTTCTTGAAGGCGTTGTAGGAGAGTTTGTCTGGCCGGTGGGGTTGGGGGGGTCATTGCAGACAGCTGGAGCAAGGGCGAGGAAGCTGGCCCTTCCTTGGCGAAGCACGGGTGGGTGAGTTACACAAAGGACGTCTCACTTAGTGGCTCCATCCAAAATGGCCCGTCCCGTCCCCAGCCTGGTGCCTCGCATCAAAGCTTCCTTGGAACTTCTCATCAGGAAGTCTGCAGCAATAGCCCCGACATCACACATGCAGACAGACCAGGGGAAGAACTTTTACCATCTTACCCTGCTTATATACCGTGGTGTTTTGAAGAGACTGCGATGTGTCTTGCCAGTCTCATCCTGGATGGACCCTATTTTTTTTTTTACTAAATACCCGGCAGATCAGTTCACGGGTACTGCAACCATGCCCTTCATCGGTTGCTTTGGGTAACACTTTAGAGTTAATTGCCTGCATTAGCACCGTTGGAGGGGAGCCGGCCAATCAGGAGACAAGGAACATGGGCTGACACTGTACACCCTTAAAACATACCCACCCTAACATCCTCCAAAGGGCAAAATAAAAAAGCCAATGAAAGCTTACATTAACAATTAGACACAGCATGCCAAAAGAAAAGATGCAACTGGAGTTTTCATTCTACCAGCCCCTGGAGCCAATGGAAAGAAACCATTTGTAACTAATCCCATAGAAGAATGTTTGCAGTGCATCAACTTCAGGCCTTGAAGATAAAATGTGTGAAGTGCTTCATTTGGACAGTTCCCGTAAAATTAGTAGTTTTTGGGCCCTCGTCACTATGAAATGTACTCAAAATTCTCCCCAGGGGCTTCCTGGAGCTTAATCTATCTCAAATCAAATGCTTTCCCCATAGGACTGGAGTTGGAATAGTGAAGTATCCTGTCCTGGAATATTTAAGGAGCAATGGCTAGCATGTATCCATTAATAAACTCCTCATGGTACAGTTTTAAAAACCTTTTAAATTTGCCCCAGCTGTACTGAGCCAACATTGGACAACACTAAGGTTTTTCAGTGAGATTATGCCTTGCACATACCTTGCTTGTGTTCAAATGAAGGAATGGATTGGGACATCAGAAGGATTTGAGTGCGAGAACGGTATGTGGTTATGAGTGTGCGTCTAGGTGTGGGCAGGAACCTCTCCTTGGCCCTCCGGTGCAGGCTTAGCGCGTAGGATGACTACTGGCGTTTCCTGCTGTTCTTAAAGCTGTGTATGGAACTGAATGAAAAAGCCTCAGAGATTTCTCTTTATTCAGAAAACAAGACATTTCCATTAGCGTCGTGTACAGGGATCCGGACCCGCTGCTCAGAAGCCTGAGGTCTGAAGGGAGGCCTATCGCCACACGCAGGGCCGAAAGGACAGCCTTAGATGGACTTTATAATGAGCCGTCCTCCCCGAACAGCAAATGCCAACTGCTATGTGTGGGAAATGCCAGGCAGGAGACCAGCTCCTTTTAGGCTTTTCCTTTAATAAACGCTGCGTGGCTTGTTTACAGCCGGAACCTGATCTCGGCGGCCCACCGTCAGCCCTGTGCGCAAAGGAGATTGACAATGGCCCCCAGAGGGGGTGGGGAGCAGGCTTCAGAGAGAAATCAAATATTTAATGAGGAAAATGTGGCTCCCGGTCTCAGTCAGAAGCAGAAACAATTAGGTCCTGCCTTCTGCAGGGCTCTTCAGCTGCATCCTGGGGTATTCATCATTGTGACTGCACAGTTGGATAGTGCTAGACGGCAAAGGGAGTTTAATAAACTGCCATAGATAACGTTTTGTTGGGTGACTAACTTTCATGAGAACTGTTCCCAACTACTGCACAGCTTTCACACTCTCTAGACACACTCAAATGAATAAGTAGGTAATGCAAACCTGTCCCACACAACTCTTTTCATCTGCAAAACCCGCTGCTGCGAAATCCTATGTCTAAATAAATGTAGGCCTTTTTGCAACCCATCCTTTGCAAATGGGATACAACTATGCTTTCCACATACAGGTGCCAGGTAGAGGTTTTTTGGACAGCTCTAGCCGTTTGAAAAATTCTTAAGGTGATATTAAACTCTGTTACAACCCCGGGGGAGTGATGCAACACTTCACCATTGGCCAATACGAGCCAGTATGGCTCGCAGAATCCAATAAAAGGCCTAGAAATTTGCCAATGAGAAGAATTCACTAACGCCCCCCGGCCAGCTACATTAATTTGCTGAGTCGCACCTTGCAGAAGCGGCCTGGCTGTTTTCTAAGCCCCACCACTCCCTCCACGTCGCATTTGTACATGGTTGCTGGGAACTGCCCAACTTTCAGCAACCACTCCATCCAGACCCCCTTTTTTGGTCCCTAAACCCTAAATTCGACGGGGTCATAATTGCTTTATAGACCTCGCCCTTGAGCGACACCATGAGTTCTGGTCTTGTAAACCTTGTTAAAAGCCCGCGCTTTGCTCAGGTATTTAACATGGTCTTAGGGTCCCATAACTCCAGGTATGGCCCTCGGGCTAGGTATATGATGCTTCATTTTAAAAACCTACACCCGAACATGTGACTGGGGAAAGGTCACTTTAACATTCAGGGGAAGAGCTTGAACACTGACACAAGCCGCATGTTCTTTGAAGAATAGAAATACTCGCTTTCTATGGAGAATAGTTCTTTAATTTTGCTGTGCTTGGTCCATCACATGCAAGGCCCTTTTGAATCAGTGTTAGGGAGAATTCTCAGAAATGTGCTAATTCCTTTCTACCTTGGAGACCCCCAGCACTTTTGCTGGACTGTAAGACATTTTAATTTTTAACCTGGAGAATGTGAGACCCTTTTCCCATTCTCATGTATTTTACTGTGATTTAAACACTGTTTCTTTTGGTTATGGAGTCTGACAAACTCCATAGGCGGCATATTTTTACATTGTGACACATAGCACCTTCAGGGCAGTGGCACAGGGAAGTCTTATAGATTTCCCCAAGGTTTAAATACCTTCTCTTGGATAAACTGTTTCCAAGAGCAGTAAAGCGAAATTGACTTTGCTTATATTTGTAAATTTCCATACCCAGCACACACTATCTTATAATAGGGTACTCGAGGGGTTACTTAGTATCCCCTTTGTCTAGTTTCTCATGTAACATTTCTATGTTACCATTTCTACAATTAATGGCTGGTGGCAGTGGTTTACTTTTAACTACCATTGGGATTTTTTACCGCGTTCTGTGTTCGCAGCTGCAGTTAAGCACCCATGCGTGCCCATTTTGTCAAAATGGCCCTGGTCGTCTTTTTTTGCCATTTCTTGTTGGAAAGGTCCTTCTTGAGATTTACTGTGCGCCAAACCAGGTTTGGTCCCTTTGTTCATTTTGTCTTTGGCGGGATTCATGAGTGAAGCCCACCTCTGGCTCCAGTATGTCTGGCAGGGGCAGTAATTGAGGGAGGTGCCCGAAACTCCCTGTGCTTAATCCCCTTAGTTACATGAATGCACCCAAAGGTGATTGGCTGGCTGGCTGGCAGGCAAGGACAGCCACCCTGCTGTGTGATAGACAGCTAGGCTGGAATGAATGGGAAAAACCTGCATAAAAGATGAGGCTTTCGGGCTTGGAAGGCAGAGTCGACCACTGGATGAAGGAATCCGAAGAAGAACTTGGAAGAGACGCCTGCTGCAACTCCTGGACTGTTGGTTTGCCCGGTGAGGCCCTGCTGCTGTGCTGAAGCTCCGAATCCGCCTTGACTAGAGAAGCCCTGCAGGGCCGACTTCTTCCCTTGAGTTGGTGGGACCAATCGGCCCCAAAGTGAACTCGTTTGGACATCCTCTCGAAGCTGGCTGTACTTCCACTGCTGCTGCTGGAACCGAAGTGCCAGCAAGAAGAACACCAAATCGAGTGGATCTCTTAAGTTGGACCTAAGCGCCAGGAAGATCCTCTGGACTTCCCTGTTGCAGGACTGACCAAGCCTGAGCCACCTCAACAGAGTGCTGGATCCCAGAAGCCAGGAAAGTCTGAAGTGGTATCCGAGAACCGCAGTGTTGCCATTTGCTGTCAGACGCGAGGAGCTGAAACGCCAAAGTGTCACTGAATTGAAGTTTGCCCTTTGTTGTCGCCGATCGTCCCATTGTTTTGCCAGAGTCCCCAGAAGTCCTCCCTCTTGTCCCCACAACTGAGGCACATGAACAAAATGAGCTGCAGAGCCACACAGAAGCCAGCTGGAACCATTTCTTCTAACCAAAGGTACTGTACAGTCTGAGAACTTACCTCTTGTCTTGTAGCCTTACTTGTTCTCAGTTGAGACTTGTCTTGGATGCTCCTGTAGAGTTGCTCGAATCTTCTACCTCTCACAAGCCTCCGAGCTTGTGGCCCTACATTGATTCTAGTTTTTCTACAAAGGCTTCTAAAACATTGTGCAAGACTTTTACTTACCTGCAAGAAGTGCTTCAGCTCATCTAGACTTTTTCTCAATTGACATTGGCTGGCCTGGCTCCCTGAATGTCTCCTCTCCTCTGATTGTGTGGTACCTTCCTTCCAAGAAAGGGTTCACTTACTTTCCATTGGGGCGTTCAAAAGTACTTACTTGCTTAAGAATATTTATGTGATCTCTTGTCTTATTCTAAAAACCTCTTTACTTCGACACACATCAGAGTATTGATCTAAATGTACCTGTAATATATTAATGTCCACAGTGTCCTCTCTATTTAAGTCACCTGAGGGTTTAGGAAGTGTCTGTGTGCCATCCCAAATGGGTACTTGCTGATTTAGAGAAACTAAGAGTGTGTATTTTAGAGTGCATGTGTCTATTACTATTACATTGCCCCTTCTGAAGAAGGCTTATTCAAACTGACTGTTAAATTAATAATTGTTTAATCAAGAAACATTGTGTGTAAGAGTTTATTTGAATACTTGTCACTGTGAATCTCTGTGTAACCACCCTACTGCTCACATTGACCCCTCTTGAGATGAGCCTGGCTGCTCAGCCACACTACCAACCTGTGTAGTACAGACTTATACCAAATGTTGGATTTTTATTGCCAGGAGGTCAAGGTTGTTGTAGTGCACCAAATCCTGCCCAACAGGTGTCTTTCCCTTGATTTGCACACAGCATTTTTTATTTGTCACTGCTGAAGATGAAAAGCTCAGGGACGGACGGGGACGAACGACGACAGTGGTGACAACGGGATGGATCTCCCATCACCCCCTGCCTGGGCCCCCCCTTCCCTGACGAAATTGGCTCCTTTCGCGCCATGATCGCCAGGGCATCGGAGCTTTTCCAGCTATGCCCCGAAGAGCAGAAGGAAGGTTTCCTCTACCAACGGCGGGAGGCCAAGAGGAAGGACCGTCCTCTCAGTCCCATTACTGGACAACATCTGGGACGAAGGACTGTCCTTGCTGAAGAACCCGTCCACGGCCCCTGCAAAGAGGGACTGGTATGAGAAGTAGTACCGGGTCCCAAACTCCGCTCCTATGTGCCTCATAGCACAGCCATCCCCGGATTTGGTGGTCTCCACAGCGGTTAAGAAGAAATCGGCACGGGCGACAGCATCAAGTTCCACTTCCCCACCGGACGGCGAGGGAAAGAAGCTGGACGCCATGGGACGACGGGTCATCTCGTCAGCAGCGACGACCATCAAGGCGGCCAACGCCCTCGTGATTGTGGCACGCCACGACAGGGTGCTGTGTTTCAAGATCGCTCCCCTTCTGGACTTCATCCCAGACAAGAGGGCAGAAGCCCTTGAAATCTTGTAGGAAGGCGAGGTGGCTTCGGACCACGCCATCACGGTGGCCGCACACATCGCCGACACCGGCTTTGGCCAGATGAGCAACGGTGTTTGCTTTCCCCTGCCCGGTTGGCTCAAGGCCACCGATTTCCGTCAGGACGTGCAGACCAGGGTACTGGACATGCCCTTCGACGGGAACAACCTGTTCGGCAAGGCAATGGATGAGTCACTGCAGGCCATCAAGGCAGACACCGAGACGGCCCGGGCCTTGGGTTCTCTCCATCAACGATGGCCGTCCTTCCGGACCTCCGGAAGCAAGTCTCAAGGTGCCTCCAAAGGATTCAGCGGCAGTTCTGCATTGTACCACCAGGCGGGCTGCTCCTCGTCGCAGGTAGCCTACAGAGGTCACAGCAAGGCCAGAGGACACTGTCGTTGCCAAGGGGGCAAGGCCTCGGCGAAGCAAGACTGAAACGGCCGTGACGTTGGGCGGTCACCCGAGCACCCTAGTGGGAGGCCGGATGGCGAATTTCATCAGCGCGTGGGAGTCCATCTCCACCGACCGTTGGGTGCTAGATACCCTGGCCCACTGGCACACTCTGGAGTTCCAAAGAAAGTGTCCCTGTCTACCACCTGTGGCCAGGAAGGTAAACCACGTGCCACAGCTGCTTCTGGAGATGCGAGCAATGCTAAAAAAGGGCGCTATAGAACTCATCCCGAAGAGGCTCCGGAGTATACTCACGGTACTTCCTCGTCCGAAAGAAAACCGGCAGCTGGCGGCTCATCTTAGCCCTTCGCCGCCTCAACAAATGCATCAAGTCCCAGACGTTCGGGATGTTCACCCTTCAACACGCGCTGGGACAGCTGGAGGAGGGTGACTTCCTGTCGTCGATGGACTTGGAGGATGTCTATTTCCACATCCCAATACACAAAGGACATTGAAAGTGCCTACGATCGTGATCCAAGGGCGGCACTACCAGTTCAAGGCCCTGCCCTTCGGGTTGAAGTTGGCGCCGAGGGTCTTCACCAAGTGCCTGGCACTGGTGGCGGCGTGGCTGCACCTGCAGTGGATCCACGTATACCCCTACCTGGACGATTGGCTCATCCGCGCAAAGTCAAGAGAACTCGCCGTCGATCACACAGCGAAGACCGTCCACCTGCTCACGGATCTGGGATTCTCGATCAACTTCGCAAAGTCCCACTTAATACCGTCGCAGGATGCCCTGTTCCTGGGAGCCAGACTCGCTACAGTGGCGCGGTTGGCTTCACTGTCGGAGGAGAGGACGAAGGCCATCCTGGGCAAGGTACAACGGCTGTTTACCATGGAAGTGGCCAGGGTGAGGTCCATCCCTGCTCGGCATGTCATTGTGCATCTACCTTGTGCGTCTGTGAAGGTTGCGGATGCGGCCACTGCAGGAGTTCCTCGATGCCCGTTGGATGCAAGCGGCAGGCAGTTTCGAAGACAAGATCTCCCTCAACGAGAATTTCCGTCAAGTGATCTGGTGGTGGGGCAACCGCGCGCATCTCGTGGCGGGCATGGATTTGCAGACCCCAGCGCATCAGGAAACTGACAATGGACTTCTCCCTGGAGGGATGGAGAGCGCACACCGGAGATCTCCACGCAAGAGGCCTTTGGCTCCCAGAGGAGAGGTCCCTACACAGCAACGTCAGGTCTTTCCTTCCGTCCCTCAAGGGAAAAGTGGTAAGGGTCTTTACCGACAACACCACCACAATGTTCTACATCCGGAAGCAGGGGGGCACCAGATCCTCAGCCCTAGCCAAGGAGGCGCAGGATCTGTGGCACCGGGTCATTGCCCAAGGGATGTTCCTGGTACCCTTCCATCTGGCAGGAATAAAGAACACAATCTCTGACTCTCAGCAGGGAGCAGCGCTCTTGTCACGAGTGGGAGCTTCGGCAGGATCAGGTGGATCTCCTATTCCGGCGATGGGGCAATCCCCAGATCAATCTATTCGAGACGGCGACTAACACCAAGTGCCGGAGGTTTGCCAGCAGGTTTCCCCAGCCGGGGAGCATGGGCGATGCATTCTCATTCCCCTGGGACGGCCTGTTTCTGTATGCGTTGCCGCTGCGACTCATCAGTCAACTCAGACGGTCCCGGTGCAGGATGATCCTCGTCGCACCGGCGTGGCCGAGGCAGATTTGATTCCCAGACCTTCTGGACATGTCAGCGTTCCCCCCCCGTACCTCCAAGCAAACTGCGGACGGACGTGGATCTTCTCGCCAGGGAAGGAGGCGCCATCCTACATCAAGACCCAGGATCGCTGAACCTGCAGGCCTGGCTCCTGCAGCACACTAGTTCAGAGGGTACGATATCCCGGCGGGCTGCAAGGAGATGCTTGCAAAGGCCAGGGCATCCTCAACTCTTAAGTGCTCTGGACATAAATGAAAGAGGTTCTCTGTCTGGTGCCGTGCACAGAAGATCAACCCTCTGCGGATTACGGCCCCTCAAGTGTTGCCGTACTTACTGTCGCTGGCCAAGGCAGGGCTGGCTCATGCCTCCATCAAAATCCATCTAGCGGCGATCTCCTGCTACCCGAGATCTCCGGGGCGGTCATCGCTGTAGTCTCATCGCCTAGTGAAGGAGTTCATGTCTATTCCGCGCGTTCCCACCGGTGAAGGCTCCGGCCCCGGCGTGGGACCTTAACGTGGTGCTGACCAGGCTCATGGGTCCGCCATTCGAGCCTTTGCATTCAGCGCCGTTGAAGTTCCTAACGTGGAAGACAGTGTTTCTTGCGGCCATCACCTGCGCACGGTGAGTGGGGGAGATCCAGGCCCTCTCCTGTGAACCTTGATACCTAAGGTGCTGTCAGACTTCCATCTCAATGAGCCCTTGGTGTTACCTGTTTTCTTCCCGTCGCCTTTGTCGCCGGATGAGAGGACTTTGCACTCGCTGGATGTGGCTAGAGCGCTGAAGTTCTACGTGGACCGCACAAAGAGTTTTCGGAAGTCATCACAACTGTTTGTGAACTTTGGCCATGTGAATCAAGGGAAGGCCCTCTCGAAGGCTTCCATTTCCAGATGGCTCTCCGACTGCATCATGCACTGTCACCGGTTGGCAAACCGACCGTTGCCCAGCCATCCAAGAGCCCATTCAACCAGCACGATCGCTGCTACGGCGTTCCTGTCTGGTGTGCCCCTGCTGGACATCTGCAGGGCTGCTACGTGGTGGTCGACACACACCTTCACAAGATTCTACTGCGTCGACCGGGATTCCAGGGAGGAGTCCAGAGTCGGCCAGGCAGTGCTGCGCAACCTGTTTGCTTGAAGGCGAGCCTGGTGAGGAGGTAAGAGATGCTTTATATTGAGTTGTTGAAATGCTTAATGTTAACGCTTGCCACCTCTCGTGGTTGTGCATGTGTGCACTGCTATGTATTCTTGTATTCATGAGCATGTGAATACATGCCAAACCCCATGCTGGAGAAGAAACAAGTTACTTACCTGTAACTGTTGTTCTCCAGCATGGGTCTGGCATGGATTCACATGTGAACCCTCCCTCCAACCCCTTTGCGGCTCTTCTCTTGGTCCTGCTGCCACTTTACGTGCTACCAAATCAGAAGATGGCTGCCAGAGGAGGGGCCTAGGAGGTATAGGGCAGTCATTGGCTGGGGGTAGTATGACCCAGAGACCAGTGATTGGTTATTAGTAGAAAGATAGTTCAGAAATGAAACAAACTGATTTTTTCTTTACCGAGGATTACCAGCCTGACGGGGAATATTCATGAGCATGTGAATCCATGCCAGACCCATGTTGGAGAACAACAGTTTTTGTAAGTAACTTGTTCCTTATTCCACCTAGTGATCTGCTTTGAATGATTGGGTTATAACGTAAGCTTGACAAATAACAGATTTCTGAATGTGATCATGAAGAATATTGATCATTTGTCTGGAATCTGATATTCGAGATGGATTGAATGGGCGTGCTTAATATTGTGGGTGCAGATTCAGTTTATATAGCCTGAGCCTACACCGACTGGAGTTGTTGATTACTTAAACAGTTTTTTGATGGGTGCATTTTTTTGTAGACTCGAATCTGTGCTCGTCCTTGAGAGGTCAGTACCTGCTAGCATGTTTGAAGATGAAGGACATACTTACTTTCTGTGTTATGGCACTTCGGGCTATGCTGCTTGGGGCCCTATGTTGAGTATTTACGGAGCATTTCTTGCCATCAACTGCAGGTCATAAAGCTTTATGCTTGTGATATGTTTTGCGCCCACAATTGATTACATTGTGTGCAATTTATATTTGTGATGGCCCTGATCCCTACACTCTATGCTTTTGTGATGCAAACGGATGTCATTATCTACCACTTAGCAAGTGGTGGAGCATCTAAAAATCTAATATCCTATTACCCTCTCCTTTCCAGATGCATCTTTAAATGAGTAATTGGACCATTCATATGCCATACTCCTAGGATGTGCATTTACCTGCGCAGTGTGTCCGCAAACCATAACTGGGAGAGTAAAACAAAAAAAAAAAAAAATAAATAAAAAATAAACGTGATCAACCCTGTGCAGCTGTATATTTTGCCACGGCTCAGCTTTGCAGTGAGAGTGCTTAGATCAGGTGACTTTCTCTTACGGGACTTGAAAAATGTGATTGTTTCCAAATAAAGCCATTTGACCTGCAGGGTGAGCGTCAAAATTGAATAGATGTGTTGAATCCATGCCACGAAAGGTTGCCTGAGATGGAGGAATAGCATCTGATTAGCTTTGTGTGTTTGAAATGTCACACAGAGCAGTTGGTACGTTCTGAAAAAAGGCCACAGAATACATTTCTTACGAGGAGAGGGAATTTATGTCAGCAGTCAAGAGCCAAGTCGGTGTGTTATTGAGTGATAGGAAGGACACCATGTACTACTGGAATCGTAGTAAAACACTTGGCATAGGTATGTCGCACACAAGATCAATTGTATTTTATAGGGATTTATCTTGGTGATGATGTACAACATGATGGACGTCCTGTTCCAACTAAGGTGGGAAGATTCGAGAAGCTGGATGGTGGACAGTTGGATGTGATGAAGACTGATGTTGGAGTGGGGCTCATGGACGTTATTTACTTTTCAATAAACGTAATACCACTTAACGTCATTGCAGTCATCACTAGAACAATATCAAGGATAGGTCTGAATACTGAGAAGACAACAAACTGCCCCTACTCAAGCAAGTGAGTGGCATAGGCAGTGTTGCATCAAAGACATGTGTAGGAGGAGCAGCAGGCAGGAACGGCAAGTGTACAGGGATGAAGTGCGGGGTGGCGAGGGCCGTAGTTAAAGGTCCCAATCCTGGTATCTTAACAGGGGCAGAGGTGGCAGCAACAAAATGCCAGTGCAAGCACACATGGATAGGGTTGCTTAGCAATGTCATTACAGTGAATGTTGCACTCTTAGGGGTGCAGCCAATACAATGAGTACCGCCCATGTAGAGAGAGAGAGAGAGAGTGCTTCAAATTACTTGGAACCTTGCAAGTGGAAGGAGAGGTGGTGCAGCCAGTTGCAGGATATAGATCAAAGCCAAGTGAGCGATTGCTCATTTCCGTAAGTGGAATGCCCAGGTCGAAGTGGGTTATTACAAAGTAGACTAAGAATGGATCATCCTGGAATAACCCTGTCAGCTAAGTTCCAGGATGTTCCAGGGGAAGACTGCCACCTTGTGTGACAAATGGAAGGACTTAGATTGTAGGTGTTGGCCATAGGTGATGACACACTTTCAAAAGTATGCCACATTAAGTCTCGGCCAAGAAGCTGTACAGGTTATCAACCATATGTCGGAGCTAGCTCCCTCAGTGGAGGGCGAGGGTGATGGTCCTTCAAGGGGGAACTCTGTACAGCCAACCCATGCCTAAAATGGAAGAACCATATGGGCACTGGAAGAAAATTGTTTTGGAAAATCACTTTTTTTTCACACAAATAGATGCCAACAGGTAATGTATATACATATGTAGCGGACTTAGGAATGTTAATAGCAACAGATGATGAATAAATTAGCCATCAGCTAGTCTTGCGTACGTCGGATCCTAATAGTCAAGAAATGTTATAGCATGCAGAAACCCTACATTGGGGGAAGCATTGGAAATAGCAAGGAGCATAAAGTTGAGCGTGAAATATGCTCAATAAGTGCAAATAAAAGAAGCAAACGGCAGCAATAAGGACAAGGTGAGTGGGGGCTAGTGAGGAAAGATAAACCAGTCCCTCCGCGAGTCGTTAAAAGAATAATTATGAATGCTCAACAGGGATATTTAGGTTGTAGATTAATGAAAAGGAGGTTGAGGGGAACGATACTGGTGGTCATGAATAGGTGATATGGTGGCAGCAGCGGTCAAGAGTTGGCATGTATATGCAGAAAGTGATAAGTCGAAGAGGGTGGACTCAGTACTGTGCAACCAGTAGGTAGTCTCAATAAAAATGTGGAAGAAAGAGAATTGATGTGAGGAGCCCAATGGAAACTTTGGGAAGTGAGTGTTGCTATTTGATTTTAGTAGTAGACTATTTTAATTTGATTGCTTATAGTGCAGACCTAGATCAAGAGCAGCGGAGCACTGTGCAACAGGAGGATGTCAGAAATGGGCTTGCCATTTTTTTACAGTAGGGTGGTGCTGTTGCTGGAGGGAGAATTATTTTTCATCTGGCTGGTATTGAGAGAGCCAGCTACAGATCAAAGTGGTTTGAAGTCAAAGTTGCTCCTATAGTATCCAGGAAAGTGGTAATAGATTTGTTTTGTTGGAAGTGTGTACACGAGAGGGATTTCCATAATCGAGTGCGGTTTGTATCCACTGAAATTAGTAATTTGTCAACACGAGGTTGTCACTGTACCTTACATAAGAAAAACGGTTTGTAGAGAATGCCTTGACGCCCGTTCTCTTCAACATATACATCTGGCCTCTTATTTGCCTCAGGTGCCAGTCTTATGCTGATGACACCCAGTTTGATTCATCTCGATCTAGCTCCTACTGAGGTGTCGTCGTGCCTCCATCAGTGCCTGACTGCTGTAGGTGAGTGGATGGGCCGAAATTGGCTGAAGCTGAATGGGGACAAGACAGAGGTGATGGTGGTGGGTGCCTCCCCAACCCCTCGATCCCTCCTTTCTGGGTCCTTTACCTGTTCCAATGACAAAGGTTAAGAATCTCTGTATCGCCCTCTCTGCTTCACTGTCAATGAATGACCGTCCCAGCCATGTGTAAAGTAGGTTATTTTCATCTTAAGATGCTGAAGAAGGTTCTCCCGCTTTTACCAGTCTCTCTCCATCCTCTGGTTGTCGCTGCCATGGTGCTCAGTCGACTGGACTACTGTAATTCACTATATCTGGCGCAGCCTAAAGGCTTAATCCAGTGGCTTCAGCGCCTTCAAAATCTGGCTGCACGTAGTGCGACCGGTTCCCCCTATGGTGCTCATATCACTCCGGTACTGCGTGCCTTACACTGGCTCCCTGTTAGCCAGCGAGTTGAGTTTGTCTCTCTGCATTGTTGACCGAGCACTTCATGGACTGGGGGCAGAATATCTTCAGGCTGTCATGACCACTGTGAGGGGACACACGTTGTGCCACAAGCAGGCTCCCACCAGAACCCTGAGAGCCTTGAAACCACTGCAAAAGGGCTCCTGGAGCCAGTCCTGGCGCCTTTGGCGCCAGGCTCATGTGTAGGAAGGAAGGGCTGTTCAAACTAGGTCCCATTTATGTGCATGGGCCTTTAAATCCAACATGGAAGCACCCACACAGTCTAGTACTAAGAACCAAGCCATGCGGTGTAGTGTTTTGGGTGTGGCAGGCCTGGAACTACATTCCCTGGTACTACTTTACCTGGGCTTTATAAACCACACCCTGACTGCAGAACATGCTTCGTGTTATTCTGCAACCAGCAGCGTGACACTCACCGTGTCCAACTCCTGGTCTTCAGCATCTTCCTGTAATCCTGCAAGAACAAGATTATTCTGCTTTACCTGAGAAAACACCATCCAGCACGCAGCATCTCAACTGGGCTGCAATCTGTGGAAACCGAGAGAAGAAGAAACAACACTCACCTGGGAGTACTAGCTTAAGGACTTCCGGCGAACCGCTACCAGAGCTGCTGTTTGAACATTGCCACCTGCAATAACGAGAAAGGGAAAAACAATATTAGAATGCGCGCTTCCAAAACATCGAATTCCATCAGTCTTACCTGAATTCCATCGTGCTACGCCACGCTTCCATCCGGAGAACCACAGCAACATCTGCAAAGGAAAAGAGACATATTCAGGTTTGCTTTCAATATTAAACAACCGCACAGCGCTGTACTTACCTTAACGGATTGGGGGGGCCTGTTTTTTCATCGCGCGCTCATTCACTCGCAGCACCACAGCGGCCTGTGAGGAGAAGAAAACACAGGTTAGCTTTAAAAGACAATAAAGGCGATGCGCTTCGAACTTTCTCTTTCCTAGGAACGTGCCTCTCCATCCGGCACGCCAGCATCAAGACCTTCGCACCGCAAAAGGAGATAAAGAAATTAACTAATTCCCACCATAAACAGAACAAAGACTTACAATTAACAAACCTACCTGCCTTCCCAGCAGATTCAGGGTCACAGCAGGCCTGGGCCCAAGGAAGGCGTACTGCACCAGTGAAGCAACTCGGGCAGCTCGCCAACAAACTTCAAGTGTCCCTGCACAAGAAACGCAGGACGGATAGCTCACGCTATGAATAACTATGGTGAGAAAAGAACCCAGTGGGAAGGGAATCGGTCAGAGGGGGTTGGGAGATTCACCCATTAGAGACAGTTATCACGTATCCTCCCTTCTGTAATTGCAGATTCCTTATTCAGCACTGGGCAACTACGCATCCAGGGTTCCAGATCTCAGAGCCTTCCATGCCCCCGGGGATACCAAGTTTGTTCGCCATTGCCCATCCCGTTCGCTGCGCTCTTAATCAGCCGATCTGTTGGTGGTGCCCCCATACCGTTGTGAACGGATTGGAGGTCAGGCTTTTTCTGTGGCTGTGGCTCAAATGTGGAACAACCTGCCACCAAATATTAGGGCTATACCTAACCATTTAGCTTTTACAACATCTGTGAAGACCCTGCTATTCTAACTCGGTGTGCTTTAAAAGTTTACATAACATAGAGAATGTCAATGATTAATGGAAACTTGCAATTATCATTGCAGAGTGTTTGTCATGTGATGAAGTGCTCTGGGAGATGATGGCTGGATATAGATATATATGCTGCATGCGGCCACCGGATATACACCTTTTTGTGATGAGATATGAAATCGGATTTGTCCATCATGGTTCGGTGGACAGGGGAAAATGTTTTATGAAGATCAAATAATTGAGCGTGCGTAAGTGCAAGCATGTGGGGAACGTGAGAGTGCTGGAGATTGTTTGCAAACCTTTTAGAGTGAGCATAGGGGAGTCTGTACATTTTTTTTTAAACACTCTATTGATATTTTGTCATAACAATCCCAAAACTTCCCCCTTAAGCCCCCTAGCCACCCCGATGTCAGTCCCCCATACCCATTAACAAACTTTAATCAAACAATTCAGCAAATTCCTACTCCTGCCCATTCCCCTCTGCGCTCCCCCCCTCCCCCACATCTAGATACCCCATCTGACTCCTTCTTTCTCCGTTGGTCACAGCACGCCGATCTTCAGTGTCTATTGTTTGTTGAGAATTGAGCAGGTCCTCCTTCACTTCGTATCTCCACGTTCCCCCCCCTTCCTGTAACCCCCTCATATTCTCCCTCCTCTACAGGCATCTTCACGGCGGACGTAAGTCATTGTCCTTTGACAGATCATTTAGCAGTTGGGACCAATGAATCGTTACCTCCTCCCTTTCTTCCTCTGCATCTACATTCTGCAACACTGTTAATTCCGCAAAACCCCATCCCCGCGGCAGGTCAAACTTATCACACCATTCCTTTCAGGTAAGGAGCTTCCCGCCTTCAAAAAGGTCCCCCACCTTTTCACATCCTTTCTCCCTTAACCTCCGTATCCCCACCCTCCCTATCGCCTGACGCAGCTTCTGATCGGCACCGCATGGGAGGCCGCTCTCATAGCGTCCCCTCACCCCTCTGCCGCCCACATACTTCCTCCATGTCTCCCTCACTGCCTTAAAGACTACCGATCCCCCGTATCACTGAACGGGTGCCACAGAAGTTCCACTGGTCTACGATCCGGCTGCAAGGTCCCTACCAATATCTTAAGGGACTCCCCCTCCAATTGATCCCACACCAATACCGACGAGTCTGTACATTTTGAACCAAGGGGGGTGGTTCAGAGCATGTCACACCATTTGGTGTTCGTTGATGGTCGGCAGTGAAAAAGGCATAGGGTGGCCAGATGTAGCCCGAGTATGGATGATGGACGTCAAATGTGTGGATTGATTTGGGTTGCCCGATCAGAAGGGGGAAAAGAGGTGAGGATAGAGGAGTGGAGGGACGAAGTTCTGGAATGAGCATTTTTAATGAGTCTGTGTGAAGTCAAATTGAGGGAATGTTTGAAATATCTAAATTATCCCTGTTGTATCCTTTGCATTTCTAACGTCTTATTCTTCATATGTTAGGCTTTGCATTTCTATTTGATTATTTAGCCTGTTTTAATTGTACGTTTTTTAATTGTGCGTATACATGTTAAGCCCACATATAGATCCAGTAATTAAAAAATGTTTTGGAGATTACCTTTAATGTATCCTACATTAACAATACATTGTTTGATTTCGTTGTTGGGGTTAGGAAGGTCATGTGTTGTAATGAAGAATATGACTGATGCCATGTTCCAAATGTTAGTGGAGGGATTTGGAAAGCTGAGTGGTGGACGGTTGGAAGTCATTAAGAGGGATATCTGTGCGGGGCTTATGTGGATGTTATTTCCTGATCTAATAACCTTCTTTAAATTGATGTGAGTAATACGTTTACTTTAGTAGCAGCTGAACAGTTGTCCATGGATATATACCGATCTGAGGGACAGTTCATTGTAAACTGAGCCTAAGTGGCATGCTGACAGCCAGCCAGAGTTCATTCAGTATATTTTGAGATGTTGGATACCTTTTAAGCATGTTCTTGCTATCTCAGGGGAGAGAACGTTTTTGTCTGTACTACCATGTCCAGGTATTGAGTTGTGGCCAGCAAAACCATTTAACAATTTTAGTGAATTTAAGTGGATTAAATATGGTGAACGCAGCTGAGAAGTAGTAAGAAATGTGGCACAGATAAGGTGATGTCAAAGACAATCCAAAGGCAACACACATTTCCCACTGGCTAGTTTTTTTTAGGACCGAAGAGGAGACTTATGCTGTCCAAGACTTGTTGGACTACGCCCAAGTAACAAGGGCAAATGGTTTTCTTTTTTTATTTTAGAGCGATGTCCTGAGTTCTAAATGTTTACGAACTTGTTGGGATAATCTGATCTTGCAGAAGATGAGGCAAGAAAACATCTTAAGATACACTAAAGAAGTTGGAATTCCTGGTTAGCTTCCCTCACACGTTTGGTACCCCATACTCACCTGCATAATCGGCCTTACTGGCCCTGCCACCAGTTAATTTTTTCCCCCCATTTCATAAGCAGTCCACTTAACTGCTCATCACACCCTTCTAATCTTTTTTTTCGAACTAATTTGGAGTACAGGTAGGAGGGAGATTACAGGGAGGAAGGACACACCGCTTCGGCTATTTACCCACACATTCATGGCCCATGGCCATACTAAGCCCTATGGCCATCCCCACCCACTACATACATAAAAAACATCCTCCTGGGAAGCAGTGATATAGCCTGCCATTGGGTTTTTGTAAGTAGACTGGTGAGAGTTAATGGCTTAATTGCAACTGCAAATGGCTACTGGTGTAATAATGTTTTAACTAACTTATGCCACAAGATTCATGTGTCTTCCATGCACTGAAATGGTGTTATAAACAAGCAAGGACAAAGGCAACAGTTTTGGTTTGAGGTATTAGATGGGCATTTCCCATGTGTTGACATCCTATGCCCAGGTATTTGCCCCATTTTCCAGCTGTTGCGATCTTATATCCATTGCCTTTAGGATGTGTATCTGACGCACATGCCCCACAGCCTTTTTAAAATGTATGTGAAAGGAAGGAATCCAATAGCAGAGAGGACAGTGGATTTCATCCTCCACTGGTGCACTTCAGATGTAGTTAAAGATGTGTCTGTACCAGCTGGAGGGTCTATCTGTACTGAACAGAAAGATGCATCCCTAGTTCGTGGATTTTCAAGGGCTAATGGTTCTGGATCTCGCAGGACACTATTATAGTACGAAGAGGAACTTGAGGACCCAGTCTAGGCTCCATAAAGGTGTTGCATGCCTCTAGGGTGATCAGTCTTCAGCTGAATTACCCAAAAAGGCAGGGTACTACTCTATAACATTTAATATCCAGCGGTTGCCTGGTTCTTTAGCACTGGCTCAGTCCCTCTCCACACAGTTTCCCCCGTTCACCAATTATGTTCGTTTTTACTATGAGTAAGCTGCAAGGGGATAAGAGGGGGGGCTGATGAGGTACTTGTCGGACTCTGAAGAGCTTCCTAAAGTTTTGTTGTCAGAAACTTTGTAGATTAAGTTCCTCTCGACTGTTCTCGAAAACCTAGATGGGGGAGGGCCTTTCCTCCTCCAGAGAAAATGGTTGCTATCCCAGGGGGCAATCAGTTTTCCATTCAAGCTGTCAGAAGATTCTGGTCCTTTGTATCCTCTTGTATTCATTTGTTGCTCTAGAGAGACTCAGGATATGGGGATTCAGATACATGATACGGGCAGCTGGAGATTTCCCAAGCTATTCTAAGATGGTGGACTCATTCATGAAGTATACCTATTTATCCGGGTCAGCTTTCAGAGCCCTCTCCCTCAGACATGATTGACAGCGGACACCTAAGCTCTCATTGGGAGACCTTTGAGGCACTCTGCATGAAATGTTGTTGGCTGAAGAAAAGAGGGTACACCTAAATGCATTGGAGATTAAGGCCATCCTTTTGTCCATGAAGGCTTTTCTTCCCTTTTTGGGCAATTTGGCTCACTAATATTGCACCAGTACCATGTTTATTTCAACAAGCCGTAATTCATTTGTGGCACTTGCTAATCTCTTCACAGTAGCAGTGCATTTTCAGTATGTTAATCGTGATCATCTTGGCCACTGTTTCCACAGGTTCTACTTGTTTTCACGTACTTTTTCTTTTCTAAAGTTTGCACTTTGGTTTACCTGAATTTGACAATTCTTTTTTTTTAAAGGGTGCCCCCACTCGCCCCCACCCCATTGCTAGATGAATTGTATCATGTATTTCAAAGAAACACACTTTGCATGATCTTCCTGTTTCTGAAAGACTACATGCACCTTACACCAGATCAAAGGAGGCATCTGAGCTTTCCAAATGAGTTTACTGATTTGCCGAGACCTGTGTGGGTGGCCATGTGGACTACTCCCCATGTGTTTTTGTAAGCAACATTCTACAAATGTTTCCTCCAGATAGTATGCTTCTTTTGGCCAGGTAGTTCTGCATAACCCTTTTGCTTTGTCAAACAGTCGCCTTCTTCCTTGGTAAATCGGAAACTTATGCCGTGGCTCTCCCTCCTTCATACTTATCTCCAGTTTTCCCTTTGTGTGTTTGCCAGTGTCCTTATGGTATTGCTTGACATTAAAAAAATGGGAACTGTCTTGGTGGGACCACTTATCCATGGCAGTAGACTACCCAGGAGTGGAAAGGGTGTCCGTTGTGTACCAGCGGTTCCGTATCTGCATTGTGTGAAATCTTTTGGGTAATTTTGTGAACTGGTCAGGCTTCTCAATGAGTTCTGAATGAGGTAGACAGACAGAATAAGAGTAGCCAAATCTCCATGCAGGTTTTATTTCCCGTTTTGTGGTCCTGACGATATTTGTCCGAAAAATATGCTGACCAAACGAGAGACTAAATGCAGTCGGTGGACGGTATGTATCTGAGCAGTGGCAGTGAAAAGGGCGCCTCAGTGTGAACAGTTAGATTTTATTTGAACCACAGAATTAGCAGACACTTGGTGCTGAAAATCAGTGATTTTGCTAACGGCCCTATGCACATCATTTGGACCCCCTTGTGACATGTTTGTAAAAAAACCCAAAAAAAGCATAAACAATTGCCATGTTTTGTTGAACCTTCAGAAAGTCAAAGCATTAAATTAGTTTTCTTTAAAAAAAGATTAGCAGTTTGCTACTTAACATTTTCTTGATTAACAAACTTATTTAATTAGCAACTTTGTGCTGATATTTTTAATGTCCGCAGATGTCACATTAGCAAGAATATAGCATTTTTGTGTACCGCTGAAGTAAGACTGTGAAATGAGTGTCTGTAAAATGTAAAGATTGGCTGCATGAATGGACACAAAGGCTCTGAAAACAGTTTTCAGTGCAAGGCTCTGGCCAACTGGGTGCAGTTGGTGTTGCACAGTGCAGTGTCCCGTATACTGCCCCCTGTAAGTCTGACCCCCCCGCCCCACCCACCCTGCTGCCCCCTGTATGTCTGAGCCCCCACCCCTCCGCTGCCCCTGTATGTCTGAGCCCCCACCTCTCCACTACCCCCTGTATGTCTGAGCCCCCACCTCTCCACTGCCCCCTGTATGTGTAACCCTCGCCCCTCTGCTGCCCCCTGTGTGCCTGACCCTCCACCCCTCTGCCCCCTGTGTGCCTGACCCTCCACCCCTCTGCTTCCCCCCTGTATGTCTGCCCCCCCACCCCTCTGCTTCCCCCTGTATGTCTGACCCCCCCACCCCTCCGCTGCCCCTGCATGTCTTAACTCCCCCCACCCTACCCCAGTAAATGTCTGTAGCTGCCCTCCTTACCTGGGGACTGCCTCCACGTTGTTGCTCGTTGATTGGAAACCCATGTACTAGTATGCACTTGCCACCGTCCAATACGTGACTGGCCCCATGCTATTCTATGTTGACATTAACCATGCACACATGTGTAGCTTGCCTCCTCTGTGCTCTGTGCAGGGCACCACGCGTTTAACCTTGATCTGACCACGCATATATATGTTGTTGCCGGCTTGCAACTTTTGGTTGGCACCTGTATATGCATATTAATTTTGACCATGCAACTGTTTGTAGCTGCCGCCATGCAACATGTGGCTGGCACCATTCTCTTGCCAACCGATGTTGACCTTGCAACTTTATGTAGCTGCCGCCGTGTAAGATGTGGCTGGCACCATATACTTGCCCACCAATCTATGTAACCACTGTTAAGACACTTATTGGAATTGTATAAAGCAACATGTATGTATGTATGCCTTCTAATGCACCTATGTAATGAAGTAAGCCTTCTTAACAGTGCCACGATGCCTGAGGGCAGTTTGGCACTTTACAAATTCAAATAAATAAATAATGAATGCTCGACCCATCACTTTCTGTGTAAGGAGAAGTTCAGAGGTTTCGTAAATCAAAATGTTCACAATGTTAAAGGAAAGTGATAGCCTGAAACTAAATATTTAGCTTGTGTTGCAACAGGCAGGGCAATTGTCAATTTCAGGTAGACAAGATGGCCCTTGATCTCAACTGTATTCAGAATAGCGTTAAATACCACTTTTGGGGGAGCCAGGGCCGCTGAAGCTTCCTCGGCCAGGTAGGCCCAAGCACAGAAGTCCAGCCCTGTATTTACTGCTACTTCCATTGTCCCATCTGGGCTGTGGATACTTTTATTTTTAAGGGAACCAGGCTTTGCACAATTCATGCTGACCTTAAAAAGAAATCACATGTCTGTGTCCATGTCTGTGATTGGAAATGACTTTTTCCAGGACCTAGATGTTGGCAAGGAGGTGTGCAGGTAAGTGGGTGGGAGGAGGGATGGAGGTGTGGCACTCCTGTGGATGCTTGTCCTGGTGCACCACCTCCAAGTACAGGGTGAAGGCTGGGCAGAGGTGCAGCAGCCTGGCATAAAATGAGGCTGCTACTTGCAGATTCCGCCTGCATTTGCAGCCTCTCCTGCAGGAGGCAACATATAATGCAATTATAATCTCAGAGATAAGCAAGCTCTGGGGGCTAATTACAGTGCATGGGATTGTAGTGGATCTAGAGACTGGATGCAACTATTGATCATTACCTTGCATAAACATCTAGTTGACTTTGTATATTCATTATGTAAAAGGAAATAGAGACTAAGCAGAGTGGGTGGCGTTGCAGGCAGAGAACTAATCCAACTATGTGGTATATTGAAGTTTGCGGTCATCTCACTTTCAGGGTAGCTGTAATAAAACAGGGTAATGAGATGGAATGTCAAGGAGTTTGAGATCAGTTCATGGGTTGAGCACCTGTTGCACAGATGGATGCAACCAGCAGGTAACAGATATAGGTTTGTCATCAAAAGCATTTGGCCGAGTGATAATGTACATTTTCAAGTGTTCACTCATCAATATGATGCATCTTCCCCAACAAAATGAAATCTAGTTAATTTATCAGGTTTAGATAAACCAACTTAAATTTTACTGAAAAACAGACATGCCATATTTTACAGTAGCAATACAGTCATTTTGCATTATGTATCCGCTTACGTTCTCCAGTATTGGATCCTTTATAGATTCACATGCTTTGAATTTTCACATTGTCAGGCTTGGAATCCTCGGTTATACACTTTCTACTTTTACTAAAAGGAGGAAACGTGTGTATTTTGTAGTCTATACCCCTCCTTCAGGGTGCTTTTTGTCCCAGCCAATGGGATTTCGATTAGTAAATCAGCCCATGGAGGCTATATTCAGATTCTAATATTCTAATTGCACGTCGTGCTGATAGTCCTCACTCCTTTCTCCCTGAAGAAAAAAAGCAATTTCTAAAAATTGGGTCAGATAAGTCTTTTTCTTTTATTTCAAGTTGGGAAAGAAGATATGGAGAGCAGATGTAAAGAAAATACTACTTTAGGGCTTAGCAAGTAGTTGGGTAGTTGTTGGGAGTCAACCACTTAGACCTTGCAACCTTTTAAATAATGCAATTTGCAGGTGTCGCATTGGTGTGAAAAATAGTTTCAGAGGCACCACTACCCCACCTATGAGGTTTTAGAAGAATTTTCTGGGGTTTTCACACTATGTCTGCGCCACACTTGTTATGAGGTATTGATATTCAATTTGTAGAAACAATAAATATAACCCAAATTTAAATCACAAATCTCCTGTGGGAGAGCCCTTTTTATTGACACGTATTTCTGCTCATGCTGAGCCTTTTTCAAAACGGGGCATATCTCGTAGTCATTGTATCACATAACTTTGGCGTTCCAAATGCATGGATATGAGAAATGGTGGTCACTTGCTCAAGTCACTGGGTTTGAATCCCACCTGCAAAGTGCAGAGACCTCTACACTCGTGTTGGCTTGTCAATTCAGGGACTCTACCTGTGACCCGAAGAATGTGTTTGAAGGTGACAAACACAAGGAATTCATAAACTTTCTGTGAAAATAAATCCCACGCAGAAAAGGGCCAGGTCCGAGGAGAGGCCACGAAAGAAGTATAAGCAGAAACAGACCACCACGGGGATACAAGCTCCTCGGAGGCACCTACATGCAGTCAACTAGCAAAAACTAGACTGCATCTATGACAGCCGTGTCGTCAATGACCACTCAAAGATCTTCAACATCTTGTCTCGACAACGGAAAGTGCGGTGGAATGACCAAAGTTGTCATCGATGCCATCAACCTCTAAAACCTCGTAATAAAGTCGGCGAAGACCCCGTCGACAGAATTCCACCGCTTCTCGATGTTGGAGTCAAAACACTCATCGGAATGCTCCACGGCAATGAGGAAGTCATTAAAGCTATCGTCGATGACTAAAAAGGCCTCGTCCAAGGAAGGTGAAGAGAAAATGTGGAAAAAGTCCACAGTATAACCAGAACGTGCCACAGGACCAGCAGGAGGGGAGGACATATGCAACTCCATCCTAGAAAAAGCTAGCTCAGCCATACAGAAGCCCAGGAAACCCTCCTCACACCATAGAGGAGGAACGGCAAATAGGGGAGGAAATGCAACCTACCGCACCAGCGATATCACCCATAATGTATTAACAAATGATGCCAGAGGACATATTGCGACACCATGTCGACTCGCAATTTGAGGCACAACACGGTTGTTCAAACATTCTCACTCTGTGGGTTGAGTCATTATGGAGGAAGACCTTCCAAATGGAGCAGAAGACGGTGAACAGCCAACACCGCAGCCACTAATACCAACGAGAGCAGTCCTGCCTGCGCAAATGCCAGCTCCAGCTCAACCCTTAATGAACCCTCAAACGCTGCTGTCAATGCAGTTCTTATTGTCGTTACAAAGCCTATTATCACAGCTCAATACAATACTAAGAGGCAACACCATTAAAAGGGGCTACTCCACGAAGGCAAAGATCACATTCACCCATACAAAGAACCAAGTCGCCACCAAGGAGGTTAAGATCTCCTCAATGTGAGACGTGCAGGGAGGTTACAAAACACACCCTAATCACACACTGCTGAGATGCCATAGGTCACCATCGCTCTGAACAGCCGCCCGAGTAACCGGCCAAGGCACTCACCGCCTACCATTCATGAGCCAGAGGAAGCGGAGTTACCATAAACTGATACCGATAATCCTTGAGACACTGCATCGGCCACCTCAACTTCATTGATAGGCGACTGCTGGCATTCAGATGATTCACCCATAGAGGATATACCAGAGGACCCCTCAAAGCAATTGCCACCAAATGAAATGGGAGCATCTCATGCCATGATTACCAAGGCGTGCCAAGAGTTTGGCCTCACGCCAACGAAGGAAAAGGATTGTTTCCAAGTTGATCACTTGAACAAACGTAGAAGGACAATGGATTCAATTCCCATCCTTGACCATGCCTGGTAAAAAGGCCTACTGACTATGAAACGCCCATTCAAGGGGACTGGCGGTGAAAGGAAGGATTAAAAAGAAATTAGAAGTCCTTGAATCCATGCCGAAATGCCTTGCCTCGCAACCCAACCCAGTCTGTAGTCTAAGTGGCAGCAGGAAGGAAAGTGCATTCAGTGACAAAAATGCTCAGTAACTCTGGAGAATGAAGGACGAAAGTTAAATGCATTCGGGAAGAAAGTGCTAGCATTGGGGACACTACTGTAAAGGCGGCAAATGCTCTTGCCATCATGGCAAGATATAACAGGGAAATGTGGCACAGGATGGCCCGAATCCTGGAGCACCTGCTGGAGGAGAAAAAGGAAGCCCTAACCACTGTGAAAGGAAAAGCTTCCAATCACTATCAATATTGCAGTTGGTATAGCTGAAACTGGCTTTAAACAAATAGGCAATGGGGTGGTACTTTGGCATCAAGGCTGGCTCTTCTGTACAGATTTCCGCCCAAAGGTACAGAATAAAGTCATAGTTCTGCCTTTTGAAGGGGATAACCTGTTTGATGCTCGGATAAAAACGCCTTAAAGGCAATGAAGGCGGACACTGACACAGTAAGGTCCCATACTAGAGCACATGGCGGAAATAATGTTTGTCTCTTCAGGGGTGCGTTGGGCAGAACTACCTCATCATCCTCCACAAGATAATAGAAGTTCCTAATACCCCTAAGGCTTAAAACATACTTTTCAAGGTTACCAGTTGTCTAAGGACTACAGACAGCACCGTGGCGCAGCGGAGCCTCTGCTTTTTCAGAGAGGAAGACTAGGAAAAACTCGAGCATGACTCGCCACAGAGAAAAAATGGGGCAATGTCACAAACTACGTGGCCGAATGGAACACAATAACAAACAGTTGGGTCCTTGATGTCATTCAGCAGGTGCACTGTCTAGAGTTTGCCAAGCCCCCTCCAACCATGCCACCAAACAGCAAATGATACCACATCCAAAAGAGCTCAAACAAGAGGTACAAGAAATGCTACTAAAACATATCCTAGATAAGGTGCAGAGCACTCTACTCCATGTATTTCATCGTAAAAAAAGACAGACGGAAAATGATGACTGATCCTCGACCCAAGGAGTTTAAAAAAATTCATAAAGCAACAGAAGTTCAAGAAGATTATCCTGAGAGAGGTCATAAGAGCGGCCTGGCCTCACTAATTATTGGCATCTCTCGACCTGCGAGACGCATATTTCCGTATTCCAGTGCACGAAAAGCACAGAATGTATTTGCGGTTTGTAGTGGGAAACGAATACTACCAGTTCCAGGTGTTACTCTTCAGGCTCAGATCAGACCTCTGGACCTTCGCAAAGTGCCTCACACCTATAGCAGCATATCTTTGGAAACAGGGTCACCACCTCTACCCTGTACCTAGACGACTGGCTAGGGAAGCGCTAGTTTGGCTCTCCAGACAGGTTCAAATCCTTATCAATGGTCCCCAGCTTTTAGCGGGGAATGTGGATTACAATCAGGAAATGCATGCCACTGCTGGGAACAATGTCCTCCTGCATACCTCGCATTCCACATTGCAGACTGCACATGATGCCACTGCAAGAGTTTATGGCCGACCAATGGTCTCAAACCACTGGCTCATGGGACGACAAAGTAAAGATCACCCCCACTCTAAATCGCAAACTGAAATGGTCATCCACGCACCTCAACAGTGGGTACTCCTTTACAGGAACCACCACCCCAGAGAACCTTAATCACGAATGCCTCCCTGTCCAGTTGAGGGGTGCACGTCGGTCACCTCCACATAAAAGGGTGGTCGACACAGTCAGATATAGCCCCACATCCTAACATCCTGGAATTGAGGACGGTCAGATGGGCACTCTCCCTGCCAGTCTTAAAGAGGTCAAAAGTGAGGGTTCTCACAGACAATACAACTATAATGTATTCCTTTCGAAAGCAAGAGGGGCACAAAATCCAAAACTCTGTCCCAGAAAGCCCAACAACTATGGCACTGGGCGATCAACAACAACATGGCTTCAAGCGTACCACCTCCCAGGAACCCGAAGCTCAGTGGCAGAGGGACCACGCAATGTCACGAGTGGGAACTGATACGCGCAACTCATGAAAGTGTTCATTTGATGGTCTCATCCATAGACTGATTCATTTGCAACTAGACGAAACAAAAAGTGCAAGCAATTTGTGAGCAGGGTCCTCCAAAAGGGATCGATTGGGGGGGGGCCTCTCCATATCGTGGAAGGGCTTATTTGCCTATGTTTCTTAACACCCCCTCACCCTCCTGATGCCAGTGATTCACAAAGTGGTACAAATGACGAAAATACATCCATGCCACCACATTCTGATAGCGGCGGCTTGGCCACGCCAGCTATGGTATTCAGACTTAGTCCAAATGTCAGATGACCACTCAATCCGGCTACAAGAAACCCCTGACCTACAGTCTCAGGATGGTGGGGAGGATTCTGCACCACGTCCCACAGTCCCCAACGGTCAACGTGGATCCTGATTTCGCACGAGCACCTAGAGGTACCGCAGTAATGTAAGTGAGTTCTACAAGTAGCAATAGCAGCCTCAACCAATCGTTCCTACAAACTGAAATGGAAAATATTCTGCTCATGGTGTGCGCAAAAAGGCATACGACTTCCAAGGATACACCCAGAACAGCTCCTCCGTACCCCCTATCCTTTACTGTAGGAGGCTTATCCCATTCCTCGATTAGGATGCATCTAGCAGCAATATCCAGGTACACCAGGAGGAGGTACGCGGTGCCACCAGCGACGGGGTCAAACCTTTTGTGAGAGGCCTGTTTTAGCGGTTTTCACCCACCGGCAGTTCAGCCCCTCAGTGGAGTCTGAACAAGGTACTTGCAGGTCTCATGAGGGCACTGTGTGAACCTTTAGCCATGGGCAATAACAAGTATGTGTCATGGAAAGTGGCTTTTCTAGTGGCGATCACCTCATCAAGAAGATTGTCAGAAGATGCAAGCACTAGCAGTAAACACATATTTATGATTTGAAAGGGATAAAGTGATGCTAAAAACAAATCCCTGCTTCATCCCAAAAGTCCCAACAGACTTCCACATGGACTCTACCATCATACTGCTGACTTGTTCCAAAGCACCAAGTTAGCGGCAGAGGTTCCCCTGCACTCCCTAGATGTAAAGAGAGCAATAAAGTATTATCTGGACAGAAGAAAAGTCTTTCATGGACTCTACACAACTGTTTGTAGCCTTTGGCCCTTCCAATAAAGGAAACGCGATCTCAAAATAAGGAATATCCAGATGGATCTCATCTGCAATATCCCTTTCATAAAAATGCAAATAAACCATTGATGGGCACGGTCCGAACCAATTCCAATAGGGTCATGGCAGTGTCTGCTGCAGTGTGTACAGGGGTCCCGCTGACGGACATATGTCAAGCTGCCACCTAGGCGGTGCCTCACACATTCACCAAACATTACTTCCTCAAAGGGCAACACGTGGCAGGCGCAAGAATAGGGAGAGTCGTCCTGCAGCACATGTCCATTCAGAGTATGCCTTTATCAGTGTCACCTCCACCATGAAGAGAGTACTGCTATATATTCTATTCAAAGCATGTGAATCCATGGAAGATCCAATGCTGGAGAAGGTGTATGTTTCTTACCTTTAACTCCAGTTCTTTAGCATTTGGATCTTTTATAGATTCACATGCAGCCTTCCTCCGCCCCGTCCTCCCCAGGGATTAAAGGCCTATTCTCAAGTAGTGAAAAATGTCAGCACTTGGCTTTTAGCATCTGAACATGGCCTCCAGGGTAGGGGCTTACTTGACATCCCATTGGCTGGGACCAAAAGCATCCTTAAGGAGAGCGATAGACTGCAAAAGACACCTGCTTTTCCCTTTTAGTAAAAGAGGTAAGTGTGTAACTGAGGATTCCCAGCCTGACAATGGGGAATATTCAAAGCATGTGATTCTATGAAAGATACCAATGCTGGAGAGCTGACTTGCCAGGTAAGCAACTTACTCCTTTTCATGAATGGAATTGAAGGACTGTCTATTTAAAATATCAAGTTAACACATACTGCTCTTTGCCAAACAGGATATAGTTAGCTTAATAAAGATATCATCCCGATTAACTTCTGGTTTGCAATTCTTTGAAAAAGAAACCTTTTCTTGCCTAGCAAGCCCACGAAGGTCTTTGGCACTTTAAGAGTGGAGGTAGTGCTCCAGATAAGATTTTGACGTGGGAGTAGTTTACTCTTTTTTAAATTTGCAAGTAGAATGATTTTTTAGTGAGTCCAATTCCCAATAAGAGTATTTTATAAGTGGGTAAAAATAGGTTTTAACTTGGAAACTGAAATGTTTTTGTAACAATTATTTCTTTATACCTATTTATGCATACACATTAAAAGTGACTTGTTTACTTCTTCCAAAAATGCAGTAATAACACTTTCTTCCTGTGGAACTACATGCACTGCTGGTTCAAGCACAGTCATGGACATTTGTGAGTGAAAGCAGGGGCACAATGTCATATTTTTGCTGGGAGTATTTTTTACACTGTTTATTTTTTGGCACTGTTTGCCTATTGTTGGGGAGTAAAAGTGGCTGATACGCCCCTTATCTGTAGGGCTGAGTCGAGCAGATGATTTCGGCTGCACTCTCTCTCTCTTTTGGCCCTTTTTGAACATTCAGCGAGCAGCGAAAAGATGGTCGAGAGAGCTATGATGAATCCAGTGGCCAGGGAACAGCAGCCGCTACCTGATCCTGTGGGTGGCTATATGAGGGAGGACCACATGGGAGAAGACCGCTCCTGGGGGATGTCATGGCTCCATTGGATGAGGTGCGGTATGCACCATTTACCCATGGGGGGGGGGAAAACGATGCCCAATACCCTATTGCTATGCATCTCTGACCCCCACCCACCTCTTTTTAGGTAAAGTGGCTAAACCAATCTCCCATTTCTCTTCTAAGAAGTAAACCATTTCACTTTTAAGAAGTAAAGGCACCCAGATACCACTTGTCTCAGTAATATGCAAAACATAACCTAATACTCCCCATCAGGGAATGAGACCAGGAGATGAGTTGCGAGGATAACAACGTTTATATAATAATAAAAATTGCCACTAAAGAACTCTGCTGCCCGAGAGCGCTCTGCTGAAACATTACACGGGCAGCACATTAAAAGGGCACACAGCATCACTAATAACGACATACATATAGTACAATTTGTTACAGCGGATTGGTGTGAGACCTATAGCGCAGTTGGAACTATAAGGGATGCCATGAGCTAATTGGCTGCCGCCTAGCAGCCGCTCTTGACACACGTGGGTCTACTGGGCTCATCTCTGCGGTATGAAGGTCAGGTCGATGATGATACATAGCTGGCTAACTAAGCTAAACAGTAACTGATAATACACAAATAATGGCACACACAAAATCTTTGCATGAATAGGGGTGCTTAGGGAAAATGGGCTAATATATTGGCATTCTAACCTCTACATTCCGGGTTCTCTTTGATACCACAATACCTGCACCCCAGTGCCCACCCCAGGGGTTTGATCTGCCATCTGCCTTGCTTGGATCCTCATGATATAGGTAGGCATGTGTTGCTTTTTTTACTGCTGTCTGGGATTAGGCCTGTGGTGGGTGTTCTAGAATGGTCAACGTGAGGGGGTCAGATGTGTATCAGCATGAAAGGAACTGGGGGGAGGTCGGGGCTGTTGGACCCCGACTTGGCAGGGTGGGGGTTGAGATGGCACAGGCAGTTTAGTTTGTGCCATTTGTTATGAGGTTTTGCACGAATAAATGCCATGGGGGTGACCCTGCCTCCCCCCTTGGATAATACATTGTTTATTCACCTGAAGTGACCCCAGGGGGTTAGGGAAGATAAACTTTCTGAGAATAATTCTTCTAAAAGTTCCAAGAGAACCCTTTCTTTTGTTCTAATTTCCATTCAAGAAGAACTGATTTGCCATATGAAATCGTAAAAAGAAACTCCCCAAGCACCAAGTAAAATCTATGAACTTCCCATAACCACCTGAGTACTGGGAAGAGGAGAATGAAAGAATCGATGCAAAGCAGTGAGGGCTTCAAGCCCATTTAGAGTACTAGTTTGGGAGAAGCCCAGGTGTGTGGGTCCTTTTAAAAATGGCAACTGAATTGTAAGCAGCAGCACAGGGGAAGACCTCTGATCTCCCAGAGAGGCAAGCAATCAGTGGACACACAAGCCGGTGTGGCGGGGCAGGGAAGCTCAACCATAGAGAAGGAAAGCCATGTTGAGTTAGACTCCAGGAGTCAAGAGATCTCTGGGTGCTCGGTAGCTCAGAGGCAGTATCGTCCATACTGGAACATGAGGAGAAGGAGGCATGCAGAAGTGAAGCATTGCGGAAAGCCAGGTAGACGTCAGAGAGACCAGGAGTGTGAAGCAGATGGCAGTGGTTCGCTGTCTAAGCACAAAAGGGACTGAGGACACTGTGAAGAACTGGTGAGTCTGCCGAGATTAAGGGGGGGAGTTTCTGGCTGGTGGCAGTGGTTACCATGCAAAATATTACATTGGAATATTCTCTATGGGATTTTCCCATTGATTTTAAACGCACCACTTTTTGGTGCAATGTTAAAGATACCGCCGGTTTATTTAATATTAAATCACTGGTTGGGTCTTTTTGCCAGAACTCTATTCTAAAATGGCGTTTGTGTCCGTCTCTCTAACTCTGACCAAGGTTGAGCCCTTTGTTCCACTTTATGGTGGGCTTCTCCATAGAAGCCATCCAAATGGTGCCACTCTGTCTGGGTTCCACAGGAAGGGTGGAGGGGGGGGGGGAATTGGCACCCTGGACTGCGTTGCCTTAGCAACCCAAGTCGCCCTCTACTCTGATTGGCCCAGTGGTGAGCTGCCCAGCTCACCACTTAGCATGTGTGATTGACAGCTAGGCTGATGAATGGCGGTTTTTCTGCATGCGGACCCTTCCCCAATTCACTGCGGCGTACCTCGGGGATCTTGTGTATCACCTACACTCTATAACATCTTCAAGAAACCTCTCTTTGATGTGCTTGACTATCTGGGTGTTTCCTACACTATGCGGATGACACCCAGATGCTCATTCCCATCACAGGTGATTATCTAGCTGTCACCAAGGTCCTTAACGATGTCTACCTGGTCATCTAAGCCTGGATGGCCTAACACCAGTTATGCCTAAACAATGATAAGGCGGAGCTCTTGATCTTGGGCACCGCACAACGCCTGAGCAAACTAGAGCCGTCCTATCAATCATTCATCATTGACGGTAACACCATACGAGTCTCGAAATCTACTAAAACGTTAGGTTTCTACCTTGACGCCACCCTATCTTTATCTCGACAAATAAATGCAGTCAGATCTGCCTCGGCATATATCTGCAAACTTATTGCAGCTTGCAGACCGATTCTTACCACACCGAACAGTGTCACACTAGCAGAACCCTCATTATGGCTAAAATTGATTATTGTAGAGCTCTTTACTTAGGCACTAGCCAAGAGAACCTGAATAAACTCCAAACAACCCAGAACAATGCCATTCGTGCTGCCCTAAACATTCCCCGCAACCACCACATTTCAGAATCTAGAACCAACCTAAAGTGGCTACCTGTCAAGCAGATAATTTCACTAAAAGCTCTCGCCCTTACGCACAAATGCTTGACTAACAAGGCCCCTATCTACCTCTGCAGTCGGCTGTCGCGCTACTCTACCTCCCGACCACTAAGAACTGCCTAGTCCCACTGTCTATCGATCCCTAGGTTTAAACTGCAAAAAGCAGGGGGTTCGAGCTTCCCTTGCCTAGCTTCTAAGCTATGGAACTCCCTCCCCGCTGCAATCAGAGCTGAAGACTCTTTCAACACATTCAAGGTCAAAACCAAAACATGGCTTTTCGACGAACTTAAGACATGCTCAGTACCCTTGTCTTTCTTGCTCTGACCTGCCGACCTCTGTTACTATTTTGGCTGTACACCCTATGGGTATATCCACTGCTAAGCCTTAGCAGCACTGAAACCACTGTAATATTTGTAGATCGGAACCCTGTTAATATTTCTGTTAATGTTAATTTCTGTAATTTTTATGTCTGTATATATGCATTCTTGTAACTTTGTACAAATTGCGCCCTGATGCCTCCGGGCCAGATGGTTTGCGCATTATAAATAAAACAAATACAAAAGCAGGACCTTTGGGACTGGAACTTCAGAAGTCGCCACAGGACCTAAGAATCCGAAGAGGGAAGAAGTTGAGCCATTTGCAACGACAACACCACCGGTCAAGTCCTGCTGCAACTACTTCACCACTTTCCCGACGACAAGAGATGATCTTCTGCTGGACAAGTCTTCTTCCACTTAGCTGGCGGGATCAACCAGTTCGCCCTTTTCACCTTCCAAAGACGTCTCTTGGTTGAATCGCCCGTGCCAAGCACCCCGGCGGCCAGATAGCCAAGCTCACCACTTTTGACCGCAAATAAAAGGACTGCACCTTTTAATCGGAACTCCGCGGCTGGTTTCATCCCTGTGCAGTGCAACGACTCCACGGTCCCTCCTCGACGAGATCTTCTCTTCCCCTGGTCGGAACCACAAACTTCAACCAGTGCCAGGAACTGCCCCCGCTGGAGCTTCCTTTCTCTTTAAGGTACTGTGTCCTGCCTGGCCTCCCTTTCTACAGATTGCCAAAGGTGACACTTAAATCCTTGGCTTCTAAACTGGGTTGGCTCCAGGCCTTCTAACTATATCTTTTGAATCACCCCAACCTCTTTTGAACACTCTGCAAAGACTTTCAGTGCACTTTAAACCGTGTGATCCTGGGCACATTTCACTTTGCTCCATTTAAAGGGTGCATGGCTTATGAACTTTGGCTCTACAGTATAACCTGCCTTTCTCCCCTTGCTCTGAATTCCTAAAAGTGTTGGGAACTGTTTTATTTCTATGCTCTGCCTTTTTCGCTCCCTTTAACTACATTATCAGAGTGCCATCTTGGTTAAGCGCTCGCATCTGTTCTAACAAATAGTAGTGTTTTAACCGTGACTTGTCTGATATTAAGGGAGGTGTGTATACTTTACCCGACTGTGTTTTAACTTGCTTTTGATTGAGAGTGCTAGTATGCCATAAAGTGTGTTTTAAATAAATAATTATATACTTTTTATACAAAGCTTTGGTCCGTGTTTGTTTGCTCTCCTGTGTTTTGGCCCTATTGTGTATACTATGCATACTGCCCTACTCTTCTTGAGAGAAGTCTGACTGCTCAGCCACAGCTACCAGGTAAATCTGGGTGGTGCAGACTGCTACCAATTGGGTTTACTGCTTACTCCTGTAGTCTTAATCTTTTTGCAGTGTTCCCCAAGGGAACTGCACAGGATTCTGCCTAACACTCACATAGATCCCATTCTCCCAACCCATTTGAGTTAAAAAGTCTTTAACCAAAAACATGACAACTTTGTGCCAGGCTTTCATTTCTGGCCCCCTCACTGAAGCCCTGAGGACAAGAGAGGAATTAATTGTGAGCCGTGCTTTCATTGAACAGGGCAGGTTCATTTCAATAGCTAGCGGTGCTAAACAAGTGTCAAATTAGCAAACCGACAGAGTTTAATAGCAAATTGCTATGCAACACTGCTCTTATTTTATGCCCTGGAAATGTATACCTGTCCTCCATACACTGACTAAAAAGTATCTGTATCTAAAATCACCACATTGATTGGTTAGAGTGCCGTGGTCAACTGCTGAAAGATGAGAAATTAAAGTCTGTGCTCAGAAATTGAGCCTGTTTTATTCACCTATTCATGACCATCTTGTACGGCCCTTTGGCCCCCCTGTGAGTGCAACCTCCCTCCCCTGTTGTGCGTCACCCATCCAATGCCATTTTAGGCCCCTGGAGCGGTGAGCCATGGTTCTAACCGCTTTACAGGAGTTAGAGGGTTCCTTTGACCTCTTTGGCATCTCCCTTAGGCCAGATAGCAAGTGCAGATCTCTCGTGCCAGGGTACTACATGTTTGTGTAAAGAGCCTCCACCAATTGCCTTACGGACAGTAGGCCACAAACAATATATCAAGTCTCACAGACTCCTTTCAGGCAGACCATAAACAGTGGTCTGCATGCATTGTTATTGATGTTCGTTAAATAACTCAATTGTAAAACGCATCAGGGTACAACTAAGTTAGCATTGCCGGCATTCAATCTCGTGTACAAGGTTTATTGGATTACATTAATTGCAGATCACTCTCCTTAAGCACTGGAGACAAACTAACCTTGCTATCTCCTCCTGCCCACCATTTACTGTAAATGTACTTCCATTACTTCGCAAAGGAGACCTATTGATGCCTGGTGGGAGCTCTGCATAACCCTTCCATGACCCTTTATCAGAACAGTTTTATCCATTTTCGTGGGCTCCCTTGTGGCTATCATGTCTCAAAACTAGTTGCCCTAGAACCTATTTAGATCTCCAAGCACCTACTCCTGTCTAACCTCACCTCCTTCACGCGCTGTACAACAACCTGATCCTGATGGGTATCCACGCTTCGGGGTAAATATATTTATGTATTTAGTCACTTCCTGTTCCGGACAAGGATGACCTGGGAGTGGTATGAAAAATGTCTGTATGGTCCCTGTGGAGCAAATCTCTTGTCAAATATAACAGAAAGACACCTTATGGCTCACAATAACTGATCCTATTGCTTCTCTTGTCTCTCACACGCTGTTTAATCAGACTTGTAATTAGAGACCTGTCTTTCCCCACCAGGGGACATATACAGAGACCGGTGTCGTCCCCCGGTCAAATTTATTTGGAATGTGACAGCCAAGAGTATATCAAGGTATCACAGAAGGGGGAGGGCAAAACCTTCCTCGTGCCATGGCCAGCCTAATTAACTATAGCTACATGGATCTGCACTTTCCTGGTGTCCGGTCAAATGGTCGAAAAAAAAAAGTCAAATTATTTTATTTATTTATATATTTTTTTTAAAGTTTTGGTTGCTTAAAAAATATTTTTAATACAGAAAAAAGGGGGTTGGGGGGGAACCCCCCCATAAAATAAATAAAAATAAAATTCGACCTTTTTTTCGACCATTTTACTTCGATCAAATGGTCATTCGACTATTTGGTTTTCGACCAAATGACTGGTAACCCACTTTCCTTTGTTAGCTGCTGGTGTCAGCCTAGCATACTAATCGGAGTTGATTCGAACAGGCCCAGAGGAGGCCTGGTCGCAGGACTAACAAAGGCCAGGAAATCCCCAACAACCTTTCCACTGTCCACCTGAAGCCAGCTCCCGCCTCTCAGTATCAAGGGCAGTGACCTGTCATGTCTGGTACTATGCATTTACAGTAGTCCTCCCTGCAGGGAGACCCCCTTCAGAACGTTTGAGTATATGATCTGGCGGAGACCAAATGTCTGATACCACTGGACCTTCAAGGGAGACCTGCCGCTTTAATCAGGACCACAGAGAGCTCAATTAACCAAAGAGACCCTTTGATCCACAACAGACAGGAATATAGATGAGACTTAGTATTACATGTTTTCACCCCTTTAACTTTTCTATTGCAAAGCACTCTGGTTATGACCTCATGCATACAGGAGATTGTTGTTGGGGACCCAGGATTGGTTCATTAAGGTAGGCTTAGCCTACACCAATCACTGTGGCCCATTTGGCTTTAAAAGAAGGTCGAGACCCTCTTTTGGGCAAATCTGAAGGCTTTGCAAGGAGTA
This sequence comes from Ambystoma mexicanum, assembly GCF_040938575.1. NCBI lineage: Eukaryota > Metazoa > Chordata > Amphibia > Caudata > Ambystomatidae > Ambystoma > Ambystoma mexicanum. The sequence goes on from NC_090924.1 coordinate 499,440,580, forward strand.
ACAAGAACTCATTTGGACCCCGGCTGAAGGTACAGCCCGCCTTACAGCTTCCGCCAGTGAAGGAATGCCAGGATTTCCAAAGAGGAAATCCAGATCCCTCACCTAAACATCTCCCAGGGAACAGAGGGAGATGCTGAATCCAGAGGATCCTCCAGCAGCTCCAGAACCAGTACCCATCCAGCAGACAGCGTGCCCTGCTAGGCTTTGCAAGCAAGCTTCCTAGGTGGCAAGTGCCAGAGAGTCTCTGAACCAAACCAAGTACAAGGCTGTTGCCTGCAACATTCTCCTCAGCTTTGGGCCGTCCGCCTTAAAGGACGACACAAGTCCAGTGAAGAAGCTAGGAGGAGTGCATCGACAAGCATCACCTAGCGTCCACCTCTAAGGACATTTTTCAGCCAGTTGAGCCCCTCGGCCTGCAGCCCACTGCGCCACTGGCTTTTGTCATGCCGCAGTCGCTCATGCTGTCCGACTCCTCGACCCGTGCTTCAGACCCGCTGACCAGCACTGAGACGATTCCTGACCCTGAGCCGTTGTGTAGGCTAGCCTGAGCCGTCTGTACAACCTCGCTCGCCAAACTGCCTACCACATGATAGCCGCAGTGGTCTCCTGTCTTGAACCCTGTTGCAGGAGCTGCATAACGCCCTGAAACCGGCTCTACACTGTTGAGCACTAAGAACTTCTCGAGCAAAAGGTACATTGTGGTTCTGTCCCCCTGGTCCTTCTACGAAGGCCCTTAGTGACATTTTACGACCCATTGCTCCCTTTGTGCTGAAACCAAGTATTCTTGAACGATTGTGATTAATTACTTTACAAACTACCCTCCCGTCAGTATCCAGAGTGCATCCCTTTTCCTTCTTGAAACGGTCTGTTTTCTGCATTCCTTTACAGGGTGGGTTGTATTTTTTACTGTGCTAGAACTATCTGTTCTGATAATATAGATTTGTATACAACCTTGACTGAACAGTCCCTTTTATCATTGGGTTATGATTGTATTTTTGCTGTTCCATCCACGCTACCAACATTGGACAAGGTTTATAATTTGCTTGTGTTTCCAATCTGTTGGTATCCCTTCTGGTGCACTAGAGGTGTGGGGCTGATTGATGGTTTAGAAACCGATATTCATCCCTGGACCTTTGGTGCCCCGGGAAGCTGTTTCGTCACAAACTTGTCCTAGCCAGTTTCCATCTGCAGTCAAGCACCCCCCACCACAGTTCAGGACGACCCAATCAATAGACCTCAAACCAATCGCAATGAAGCCGAGACCTTACCTCCTGCAAATCAGGGCAGCCTTTGTTTCCTGGACAGCAAACATTCTGACCCTACCAAATAACATAGGAGGGGGGAGGTACGTGGCATTGTGTGTTGCTCCCATATGACCCTTTTACAACCCAGCCACTTTACATCCACTCCACGTCTGATTGAAAACTGTGCCTTACTTTGTAGCTGTCCAACACATTTTTATTTTTATTTTATTTTACATAGTTTTCTTGCCCATGTTGTTTCTTGGTTGCAATATTACAAGAGTGAGTATGACACAAAGCTTGTCGTAATGCAAGACTTTGTTCTGTGTATTACCCTCATTGAAACACAGCCTGTTACCTAGGGCATTGCCAACTATCAGTTTATCCATTCACAGAATCTCCATCTTAAGGTGAAAGCTATGATTATGACACCCAAAGAGCAGCTGAAGTTGTACTAGATGACCGTGTAGCTCACTAATCAATGGGAATTCTACCAAAAGGTACGAACTGATCAAAGTTCAAATATGTGGTCACAGGTGGCCTCAAAAACATAGACCAAGATAATAGTTTTAAGATGCTTTATTAATATATCAAACATAAATGGTTTGATAAGACTGGGACGGTTGAAACTAGGGGTCCCCTGTGGCTATCTGGACCTTCCTGTGGGCTCCCCCCACCCTGGCCCGTTCATCCCTAACTACCAGAGCGTCCCAGATAGTTTTCCTCGTAGAACAGAGGAGAATATATCGACTGTGGCCTTTTGCATCAATCTCCATCCAGGATTTTTATACAGGATACTTCTGGTCGTTTTATACCGCCTGATGTCTGCAGGGTTTCTCTTCCAATCTCTAATCAGTCCCTTTCTCTATAGCCATTTACACTCTCCTCTCTCTGGGATCTTCCTACGCCCCTACCCCTCTTCTCTCTGCCTCTGACTCATCGCCACTTTCAACCTGCCCTTTCTCTTCTCCCCAGTCTCGTCCCCTCGCTCTACGCTCCCCACTCTTCTCTCCCTTCTCTCAAACCCTTATCACACCACTGTGTCCTGATATATATACATACACACCCCCCTTCTCTCCCTACCTTCCTCATCCCTCACCAGTGCTCCCATTACTGCATTGCACTCAGCGCTCGCCTACTATACACTATAATTTCCACTCTCCTAATACCTCTCTAAATCCCCCTACACGTCTCTTCCTCTCTAACCTTTCACCCCCCCCCCAGTTCACCACACCCCACCACTCAACTGGTATGCCTCTCTTCACACAATTCCTTACCTTTTACTATTTCAAAACACCTCACTGTAGCTTCAGCATTCCACTTCACGGTCTGCCTCCTCAGCTCAGCGTCTACCGCTATTCCTGACTTCATCCACACACTCTTAACTCTCCTCTTTGCTGACTAGGGTTTGTATAGCCCAGTCTACCCTCTTCTAACACTCCTGCGGGCTCCCATTGACCTCCCGGGTCACAAGCTTCATTTGGCTAATCCCTGCCTAAGCCATTCCTCTGCACTTTAGGACTTCCCCTAGAAGACTGTAAGAAGGCTTTTAGCCCCACCCCATTTTCCATCTCCATTTGTGGGATGGCGGGCATGTGCTGAGGCTGCTCCTTTTCCTTGTGGTTTGTTTCAGATGCTGGTGAGTTTGATTCCCAACTGGTTTTGGGGAGGATTTATGGGACTCCCCTGCAGTCCCTCTTCACTCTCCATTCTTTTCTATTGCCCCACCATTCCCGTGGGGTTCGCCTGTGGTTGGTGGATAAGGTTTGGGGAATCTCAGTCCACTCCATGCCTCGATTCCATTCCCTTATTTCCATTCTGGATTTTCTTGGTTCCACCCATGTGCATTCTGGCAGTTGTAGTTCTGAAAAAGACAGGAGAGAACTCTAGCCAAAAGTGATGCTAACGGGCATCTCCAGCCAGCAGTTGTATACAATGTGCAATCCATCGGGGAGGTGGGGGCGTCTGGGCGGTAGGGGCCGTGATCGTACAAGCCACCCCCCTCCTGACTCCCTCACTTCGCCTCTGGAGTAGGGATGGCTCTTGTACACACCCTGGTAGGCTGCCTATCCCATGTCTGGAGGGGCTCCCTTTCCCCCGCCAATGACTCCACGCCTGTCACAATGGTCACGATAACCACTTTTAGTATTTAGTATTTTTTTGCAGTCTCCCAGGACGTGCATATTCCCATTTATCAAAGTCTGACTTTCTGTAAAAAGTTATCCTTTGCAGCATCCTCTTTACCGTAGTTGCAATTGTTAGTAATTTTACTGCAGCACCCATACGTTTTAAAGTTCTGCATTTCCAACTTGTCATGGCCAGTGGTTTGCTCAGGATTTTAAAAGGCCAGTGCCATTTTCTACTTTGGAGGACACAACCTATATTTGGGGGGGCAAAGACATTTCAAGAAAGATAAATCATCAGGTAAAATGCTTCCACCTTAAATAGACGTCTAGCTAGTTTAATACTGGCGTTCATATCCCTCTTTATCTCGAATGGGGCTATTACATTTGTCACAAACTGGTGGTGTATCTGTTAATTTTTTAGGAATTGCGAAGTATCCGACTAAAGGCGTTGATTGTAGGAAGACTAATCTCAGTCTACAGAACCTTACATTTTAAGTTTTGGAATTGGATAATCCTAACAACTGAGTTATGCTGATCAGTATGGTAAAGTGCATGCATGTTCCCCATGTCCACATGCATGAACTGGAAGACGAGCAAGAAGGGGGAGACTGCGAGAAAGGGGAATAGAATAGCGGATATGGAGATGTGATCCGGTTGCCTGTGGTGCTTTCACTTGCACATGGCATCTGTTAGCACCTCTAGAAGATGCATTCTGTAGAATTAAGTGTTTTAATTGTTATCTATTAGTCCACATAAGGTTAGGCCCTCAACAGAGCATATGCAGGAGTGCAGTAAATAGCAATAATTGTGCCCTAGTTTAATAGCTGCCATGTCACTTGGTCCAGACCAGACATCCTTCGGGATCATGAGGTCCTCATTTAGACAGTGTAATGAGGCATTAATGGTGTTAGAGCAAATAATGCTGATGGTGACAACTTGAGACATGCTGTGAATATCACGGCCATAATGAGAGCACACCATCTTTTGCAGGAGGCAAAGTGCGCATTTTGCATAATCACAAATAACTTCCTCTCTTACGTTTTATTGGTGGCCGAGTTAATGAGCTACTGCACAGGTAGCCCTGATCATATGGGGCACATCAAAAAAGCTTCAATCCCATGCCGTATTCAGTGGAAGCAAAGTAGGAAACCAAACCGCTATGATGCGCCACACCCAAGAGGAAAGCTTGAGACTTGTATCTGAGGGGTTGGGAGAGGGGTGGTCGGTTAACCTGGGGAATGTAGAATGAAAAGGACACTATTCAATTACCAAACGCGGCTGCTGAATGCCTCATTCCAATATTGACACATGTCCAGCTTGCTCTGGATTACTTAAAAGGGCTAAACGGTGACCTGCTGGTCCGTGTGGGCCCAGCACAACTTTGTTAGATTGTTGTGTGCCCAACATTTTCCAGCATTTGGCTTGTGGATCTGCACAAACGCAAACGGCTTGCCACAATCGGGATCTGTGGAATAGCGTATGAAGATCCTAACAATGATTCCTTAAATAAAAGCTATCCCATTCCCTTTGCCATTTCCAAGGCATTCCGCAACTGTTAATGTCCTCTAATAAGGCCTCTCAACTCGGAGATTGGGGCCTTTGATAGGAGATATGTTAAAATAACCCAAGCTGTCAAAATTGATTTTAAAAACTCAAATAGGCGGCATCCAATAGATAAACTAGGTGTAATGCCATTTTGGTCCATCTGCTTTATTGTGACGTGTTGTCTGGTTCCATTTGTGCACAGGTGCCATACCAAAAATTATTGAAATGCTACATTATAATAAAGTATAGTTGATTAGTGAACCCGCAGGTCAATAAGATATCAAGGTGCCCATGACTCTAGTAAGCATATTAGATAACTACCCCATCACTTTTATTTATTCCTGATATCTAAAGAAACCATGTTTGACATGTGTGAATAATGCAAATTCTCTTGTAGAGCAGTGACGCAAATGTTGACCAAATATGGACAAAAACACTGTATTGAGTGTTCTTTTTAGATAAAGGCGGTTCTTTAATATAAGCACCACACAAAGTATTCATATAATGCTAGTGCCATGCTTAATTTTCTAGAACCAAGCCATTAATGAGCGCTGCTGTCTAAAAACATGCTGGCACGATAAGACCCAGACTCTTTTCAATTGGAGCAAGATAGTGTGCTCTATGTTGGTAATTTGGAATAAATGAGAATTACTTTCTTCTCCCAGGTAAAGATGTTTCCAGACAAGTCCAGCAAAATAGCACTGCAGGTATATGTTGCACTTACGTATGCTGGCTCAATATGTGCATTTTAACAAGCAGCTGTCATGATTCCTGCCCCTCATTTCCCCAGCCCTCCAAGATGTCAGGCTAGAGCCAGGCCACAATCACCTACATGGCCCTTAAGGGCCTCTCCATCCTTCCAAAGACCCACTTGGAGTCAGACTTGGCGCTTGTGGCACCAGACTCACTCCCATAGGATAACATTGGGGATTCGACTTGTAGTGCATTGATGGGGACAAGATGGATGCCCCCACATATTTTGGTTCCCGCAACTGCATGTGCAGTCTAGTCTTTTGGGTGTGGTTCAGCCCAGAGACACCTTGGATACCCAGAGACTATTTAAGCCACGCCCAGGCTGAGAAACATGCGTTGTGTTTTCTGCACCTGCAGCGTGACACTCACCGTGTTCGGATCGGTCTCCAGTAGGCCTGCATCTTTCTTCTGCACTCGGCTCCTGCAAGAACACCAACACCGTTAGGAACAGCCTTGCCTTGCGGCGCTTCTGCTCATCGTTCATCGCTCCTTCTGTTCTGCGGGCATCTACGGCAGTGTCATTCCTGTCCCGGCACGCTGCTTCCTAGGGAAAAGAACAGAAAAAAGGCATTAGTAAGCATTCAGCAAATCTTCGCTTATTTTGAAATACTGTACGAGCTTCAAACGCTTACCTGAATCCCAGCCGCTCTGGGGGAACTGTGTCTCTGGAACTTCTCATCCATCTGCAAGAGGGAAAAGACACTACAGGTTAGCGTGGAAACATCTAGAGGCGCCGCATACCGCGCGTACTCACCGCATTTGTTCTTCATAACCGGCATCCACGCTGAAAAACGTTGCGGCACCTAAAAGACACAGGAAAAGAACTCAATTCAATACAATACAAATACGAAAGGGGTGCATCGCGCATCGTGCTCTCACTCACCTTCAGCGCTACTCATCTCAGCAGCACGCCGCTTTCCCCTGACGCCGGCCATCCTCTAAGGAAGGAAAGGAACGAAGTTGGAGAACTGTTCAAAAGATTATACTTACCTGTCGGACTTGTGCCAGTGAAGTAACTAGGCAGCAACGAGCCTGCATCAATCAACGTGCCCCTGCGCTGAAAGCAGGACGGAGAGCACACTATCCAAGAAAACAAGGTGAGCTGTGGATCAAAGGGAAGGGTTGGACCCCGTGAAGAAGGGGTTGAAGCACACAGAGACAGTAGGGAGTTAAACTTTACCAATCCTGTGTTTCAGGCAGTCTCTAGTCGAATAGCCTCCAGGGAAGGGTTCGAGGTCGTAAGAGGTCAGAACAGGCTGAGTGACGGCCCCGTGGATACCAGGTGAGCGTTACAGCAGCATAGACAGGATGACCAGTAATGGATACTTGATAATTGCAGATGACTCTCCATTCTGACTCATGAGGCGAGAGTTTGCCTGCAATTTCCTACTGAGCATATGATTATGTCCCTGTACATATTCAGTCCTTTGCCAACTAGTACCCAGTGCATTAGTAACACACTAACCCATTACCACAATCATTGTCAAGTCTTCAGGCAATATGCATACCTCTCTAGGAGACTTTACCTCAAACATATTTCACCTGCTATTGGTAAAGATTGACGAATCTGGACAATTTGTCCCTTGTTCCCAGGGTGGAGCCACACCCTTGAGGTCAGGGAGGTGAGCCTGCTAAGCAAGACCCTCCTTAGTGACCTGGGAAAGGGGGACCTCACTCAGATCAATCCCCTTTAGGGGACAAGGACTCCCATTTCTACAAGGAACTCCCTGAGAATACCACACAATCTCCTTATAGGTGAATAGAAAAAACTGGTGTCACTTCTGTTTTACATCCAATGAATAGTGACATTGCTTATATCTCTTTAGGTTCGGGTAATGCTGGATTCTACTTGATCTCAACAGCCAAAGAGGAACAATACACCCCTTTTGAAATACAGCAGCAAAATAAAGGAACAAGGAACCTTGAGAGAAAGAGAGAAAATTGTATGCAGAGGTGAGCCTCTAACATGCATACGTCCTGGACGGGCACAGCCACGCTAAACCATGGAGCCAGCGGTAGCGTGGAGAGATGGTGAAGGAGCAGAGATGCTGTAAAACTGGTGCTGGGAGAGACGTTATAGCCGAGGAAGAGACTGGGATGGTGGAACGTCTTAGCTGGTGGTGTGACCACGCTGCAGCAGTGGTGGGTCAGGGACATGAGAAACAACATTGAGACTGGACCGAGCGGAGGAACTAAGCCTCTGCTTGCAACGCAAGAACTGCGAAGATTGCAGAGTTGAACCAGAGCAAAAGTGAAGGTGCTCACAAGCAGATGCCGCTGAGAAGAGGGGCAAACGGCAACATCTTCGCTGGAACGCCAACCCGCTGGAGCACACTTGAAGGCAGAGAATGTACTAGCGTTTAACCAGGGTGGTGGGAGGTGAGCGGAATTGAAGAAAGAGAAAGAAATTGACACGAGAGCCCTAGAAACCTTGGCATTGAAGATTGGCTTCAAACAAGTACAAAGCTTAAAGAACTAGAAAGCCAGAGGGTCCTAGAGAAATAAGAGACATTTCAGAAACCGTACAGAGGAGGGAACCAGGAGGGTTCGACCAATTTGCTCAAGATGTCTCCCACCAAGTTAGCAAATGTCTTGATCATCATAAGAGTACTTGCAAGAGCAATTAAATGGAGGAATCCTAGCTACGATAGAAACTCTTCTCTTTTCCTTGAATGTTGTTGGCTTATGTTAATCAAATATCTTGTGAAAGTGTTTTGAATTAAAAATGTTAGGATTGTAAAGCATTATTTACATGTTGGCAAGCCATTTTGGCTGTACATTGCATTTCGACTTCCTGATTTGAAGTCTAGTTGACAAAAAGCAATGTAAGGGAATGATTGAAATAGTATTGACAACAGAGCTGTGTCAAGGCACTTTTCGGCCTGTTTCACAATCTAACAAGGGGGTCCTGGGAGTCCCTCTGCCAGACATTAGTCCTGGTTATGAGAGACCTACCCAGAGTCTTTAGCTCATCACCTTTCACAGAGAAGAAATATCACAATCTAAGTGGCATGTAGGCCCATTTGGTCTTGTCTCAGTATTAGGAAATACGGATGCTGGATTCAGAACAGCTGCACTTGTTTCATCCATTGATTTTGGAAACTGTGTGCAGACTAAAAAGGACTGGCAAATAGACTACCTCTGTATAGTCCATCCCACAAATGGCTGTCCTCACTGAATGCAAACAATAGTCTGAATATAATTATCAAATCATTTATATCAGTTTATCAATTGCTTCAAGGAGGATGGGTTGCTTTGAGGGAAACCCTGTAAGCCAATTGTAAATACTTCCTGTAAAGAGAAGTTAATTTTAACATCAAAATTCAAGTACATTTTTCAAGAATTGTACAATATGATCTGGAAGAACAATTACAAATGCCATTTGGATGGTTTTTGACCCTGCTTGTGTGCTCTTATTTTAAGTGATTTACTGCTCATTTATATAGCTAGCCGGAACTCAATGTGGAGAGGTGGAAGGTTTATTTGTTGGAAGGCAACACTTTTTTTTTTGTTCTTGATTTTGCGTGTTTTCTTCTTCGTTAATGCTGGTATATTTGCCACACCTTGATTTGTTTTGCATCAGAACATCATATTCATGCTGTCTCAGTACCTTATAGAACCATTAGCTCACCAGGTTAAGTCTTGCAAATCTAGAAAAGAAAGGATAATTGATCCATGGCATCATTGCTGTTTTAAAATGCATTGCCTCTGGAGCTGTTAATTTCCTGAGTCTTATTGTTATTTGTTGCTTCTTGTTTGCTGCTTTTCCTCATTGCATCCCAACCCTTACTCTACCCTGTAGATTCTGAATTGGACTTTTTGTTTTTCTCTCCAGTGTCCCTCTGCTTGCTCACATCTTTATGCCCAAGCCAGCCGTGTTCAATTTCCTAGATGTACCAGGCCCTCCCCTTGACACCATTTTAATTCAAAGTCCTCAATTTGCCTTGCTGCACGCCTCCTGTTGCTTCGCAAGGCCTCTTGTTGGGCCTTTTGTTTCCGATTTGTGTGGGGTTGAGGAGCTTGGAACTCGCCTGACTCTTTTGCAATGGAGCCTTTTCCAATTCCGTGGAGAAGGCTGTGGGGAACACTGGGCGGGTGGCTAGTTTACAATGCCATCTGATGCCAGAGTGTTTAATCCTGCTTGCGGCAGATCTTTCCAGTGGTCCTGCTATGGCACCCTTACTGTCTCACTGCAGATGTGACCTGTAGGTGTTCTTTCAAACTTTTACCAGTGCACTGTCCCTTACCGGCCGGGTGCCTGTCTAGTTTTCCTCCCTTCGGACACACATGCTACTTTAAATTTCTTAAAGCAGTTGTTAGAAGAAATCAAATTACATTCGGCCTTTGGAGTTTGGGATTAAGCTGGCCTATTGAAATGTGACCACCTCCTTTAACAACACATGTGCAATTTAAAGCGAACTCCGGTATGGGTGTTACCACAATTTTTTTTGTTAAGTTCTTTTTATTAACATTTTACACACATACTAAAATCAGACACTTTATCGTAAAACCTCATTCGGCTCACAAAATAATTGGTTCACTGGGCATAACATCGGTAAATATTGATAGCAATTCCCAGCCTACCATTCCCCTCCGCGCAACCCGGCTCATGCCCCCTTAAATGACCTCCAGAAACCTCTCACACCGGGCACTACCACCTCCCCTATATAGCCTTGTTTTATCAAAAGACGTTCTTAAGCCGACGAATGCATCCTGATACCTGTCCATTCATTGAAATAAGTGGGTTTATGGTCCTTCCAATGCCTCATAGTTACTCGTCTAGCATCAGCTAAAGCCACGTCTCTTCAGTGCCTTTGTTGGTGTGTCAGCAACCTTTGTGGTCCCAAACCAGTATTGCATGGCCCTTTGACATTTCAACTCGTTCCTCAAGGGCCTGTGCGAGAACGTTGAAAACTTGAATCCAAAGCCGAATTGTTGGGCAGAAGTGGGATATCATTTTTACGCAGGTACCAGTTAGAGGGCATCCCCTCCAGCAGCGATCGGGTTCTGAAGGCTTCGCCTTTGCTATCCGAGAAGGGTGCCGGTATGCTCTTTTACCTTCTACGATATTAGCCTGGTGTTGGCGTCCCTTTGTACCCCTGCCTATCCCTCCAGCACCTCTATCCATTGCTCGACCTGGACTGCAACCCCCAGGCTCCTTTAGGACAATTATTTCGGCATTGGGGTCTGGGTTGTCCGCTGGAGGAGCAGGTATGCCACCGAGATTGCCTTTCTCACTCTAGCGTAATTTTTCAAGTAGGCGTATAGCAAAGAAGGCATGGAATGGGAATTAGTATTGCAGGCACGTCTGCAGGCACTGTATCGGTTATAGATGTCTCCAGAAATCCCATCTGAGAAAGTTAAAACACCGAGATAGGGCGGCAAAGGACTGATACCTCAAGCCAAGCGCGTCCTAATCTTTCCAGTGGAATGGCCCTCTGTGAAAAATGGCTATTGAGCCTTAGAGGGCTTTGCTCCGTTAGCCCTGTGTTTAGCCCTCCGCCTTGAGGATGGCAGTCAAAATCAGCCTAGTGTGCTATAGTACCCTATATCCAGACGGGGCTGGTGTCGCTGGTGAAGAAAGTAGATCATAAAATGAGCAAGGAAGCTTGTTTCATGGTGGACCCACAGTACCCCCATGTCTTGAAAGGTAAGATCTGTTTTTCAAACCACAGTAGCCCACTCCAGCACCAGTTAAGATTGTAACGCATGAGTGTTTTCTGCTGCTTTTGTAAGTGGGGAGTAACAACATAATTTTCTTCGTCGACTGGAATAATTTTAGGCAAGTTAAGATATTGTAATTTTAAAAACATACTTTCCCTGTGCCCATTAATTACCATAAAATGTCTTAACAGAAGCAATAGTATAGCTCCTCAGTGTGGCATGGGTTGCCCATGAAAAGAACGAATAGAAAATACTGAGGCAGAAAATGCGAATTGTTTATTTTTTTTCTTCCTTCGACTTGAAATGCCGGGGGACACCCAACATCCCCCCCACCCGAATATATCCCCTTAACCCACACCCCATCTATTAATTTCCTAACAAGTCGAGACATTCAAATAAAAAAAAGTTCTGCTTCTGTTTTTTTTCATTAAAATTTTTCTGCGGATCCTGTGGCATGTGCTGCTGATAAGACTCAACATTGACACAGCAGTGAATTTGGAAACAAGGGACAGATGGATGGCAATCTGTCACTCCATGTTTATTTGTTTGAAGTATTTTTTAGGGTGTAAAAAGATCAGTAGAACGATTACTTGGAAGGCTGCCTGAATATTTTATTTTTACGGATGCACTCGAGAGACGGTGGAATGCGCTGCACACCACCATCTTTCCACTGTCCTCTCCTGCCACTGGCCATGTGATGTGACATTTTAAATAATCCCCTGCCCGGCAGCGATTCTGTGACTATCTGACTGCTGTACAAAACAGTATGCTGAAAATCTCTACACACGCACACACACTAAACAGAAGGAATTGTTTGTGAAAGAGGTTGTCCGAACGCTGCTGTGATGAAATAACTACTGCTCTGTAGGAGTACACGGATGATTGGGGACTAAACTGCCTACCCGGTTCCACACTACTATAAAACCAGCAGTGATCCCAGTCATAACGGTGAAACGGTCACAGACCAACAGGTATACCTTTTTCACCTTTTGTGACCGCGCAAAAAGATTGCAGGCTATATCTTCTGGAGGGATGTGTGCGCTGATAATTTGAGTCCACTGGCTCCAAAATAAAAGAATGGCCAATGAAGGTTATACACAAATACTTTTATTTAAACCATAAAATGCAATCAACTAACCAAAAAAATGTAGTGGACCTATTGCTCTAACAAAAACGGCTCATATTTATTTTGGGCTTTTTTTTTATTTTTTAAATTCCTCTCGAATTTTGCCATTAAAATGTATATGGGTTGGAGTCTGGCAATATTGGTTGGGGTGTGGTGTCAAGGATAGTGGGGGGACTGGAAAGAGTGGTGTCCCCCAGCAGCCCCAATCTGTGGTTTTTAAAGAAATATTGGAGAAATGGGGAAACAAACCTAGCCACTTTTTTTTTCAATAAATATACGCCCCAAGAAACTAGCAAAAGCCACCACTGTAAAGAAAAATGCATCCTGTTGTGGAATTGAATTCTAGGTAGATGAGCAGAGTTGTTTAATCATTTAATTGGTCCAATGTCTATGTTCAAGAATACCTTACAAAAATAGGCAGAGGAGTGGGGTCCTAATAGACACAATGTTCCCAAAGGTGGACCACAGGGACAGGACCTTTTCACATTACCTTATTGTTTTTAAAAAAAACTTTATTTAATACTGGCATTGACACATTACGAGAAACACATTTTCAGGAGGGGTATTACAATTTACAGTTATAGCAAGATCCATCTTAAGTCACACTATAGACAGTGCAGGGGGTAAAATTGTAGGAAAGGAGAGGGAAAGAGTGGGGGTAAGGAGGACACAACGCAATAAGTTATACAGTGAGATTTGGAACATTCTCAGTTCCTTCTTCTTCTGCCGCCAGTAAGTATGCCCTCTGGGGGCCCATATGTCCTTGGGTCTAGACGTGGATTGGATCCCTCATACATATGATTCTTCACTTTATTGTGTGTGGATTAGATCAAGTAACCAACTTCTGTGAGTGGGGGGTTCTTTTGATTTCCATTTTCTAAGGATACTCCGTTTAGCCACTGCAAATAGTCTATGGGCTTTAACCGAAGCGTTGCCGATATCCCATAGGAGGTATTTCAGTGGTGTGGGAGGAATGTTCATATTTAATATGTCCTCCATGGTTTCTGCCACTTCTGTCCAGAATTGTTTAATTGACGGGCATTGCTAGTACATATGGATGGCTGTTGCTTCGGTCGTGCTACATTTGGGGCATGTTTGCGATTTGGCAGGGTCGAACTTGGAGATTTGTTTGGGTGTAATGTGTAGTTGATTCAGTATCTTGAATTGAATGTCTGAAATTTGCACATAGGGATATGGTTTTTGTGTGTTTGCAGTAATTCCCCCATTGTTGATCATTTATTTGAATGTTCAGGTCTTTCTCCCACTTGGCTCTCATTTTGTTCTTGGATGGAGTGTTGGATTGAGCTATTCTGTATAGGCTGGACACGCTGCCCGTGAAGCCTTTCTCTGTCAGGATTTCTGATAGAAATTTGTGGACTGGTGGTTCAATAGGAAAGGAAGGCCATTTCTTCTTGCAGGAGGCTTTTAATCTTTGATAATGTAGCGTTGTGGTCAGGCTGCCTGCTCTTTTTTGGATGTGTGCCGCTATGAGCAATCTGCCTTCCGGGAAGAGATCGCCAACTTTGGCTTGTTTTGTAGGGTCCCATAGTACTTGTATGGTGTGGTCTGCTGTAGGCTGCTGTAGGCTCCAGACCTGTGTAGTGCCATAGGGGTAGGTGTGGCCAATATGGAATTTCACATCTTACTCTGTTGAGAATCTGTGCTCATGCTCTTGCAGTCGATTCCATGGGGTCAGCCAGGGTCTTTTCTCATGGTACTTTAGCAAATATCATGCTTTACAGGTCCAGCTGTGATTGTGCGAACTTTTCTGCATGTATGTGTGCAAATTATTCTGCGGTATTTTTCCAGTATTTTGCAAAGTGCGCTTGTGCCGAGTAATGGTATAGTTGGAAGTCTGGGGCCGCCAGACCCCCCCACCGTCCGCCCCACCCCCTCGTGTCGTAGTTCTCGCACAGTTTGGACCAGCTTAGTCTGGGCACCTTCCCTCCCCAGATAAAGCGCGTGGCCAGATTTTGGAGTGTCGAAAAATCTCTTGCCTGGCCAGTTCGGGATACCATTAAATAGGTACAGGAGTTTTGGGACTACCACCATTTTCAATAGTGATATACGACCGTACAGGGATAGTGGCAGTTTGGTCCAGGCATTAAGCTGAAGTTCTAGCTGTGTCAGGTGTGGGACATAATTATTTGCACAGAGTTTTTTTTTGTCGGGTGCTGTGATGATGCCCAGATACCTTGCGGAAGTGGGGGACCAGCGTAACTCATTCATTGTTGCGGTCTGGTTTGTGGACTCGGTCAGTGGAATTATTTCGGACTTGGTTTGGTTTATTTTGTATCCCGAGTACTTGGTGAGTTCGGTAATGTCTCGTAGCACCTGTGACAGATGTGTGTCTGGGTTTCTGATATACAGCATCGTGTCATCCGCGTAGAGGGAGATGAATTGTGGAGATCCGATAATACGGATGCCTCTCCAGGCGTGGTTGTGCCGTAAGTATGCTGCCATTCCTTCTGTTGTCAGGGTGAATATTAACGGAGAGAGGGGGCAGCCTTGCTTGGTGCCTCTCTGTAATGCGAAGGCAGTGGACAGAGTTTTATTGGTCCGTACTCTGGTGAGGGGTTGCGGTATAGTAATTTTATGAATCTGAGGAATCCTGGGCCAAACCCCATCTTCTGAAGTATTCCGTACATGTACTTCCACAAGATGGAGTCAAACGATTTCTCTGCGTCTAACGTGACTGCCACTGTTTGTGCCCGGTGGTCCATTTGGGACGCGATGGCAAAGAAGCGCCTGAGGTTCAGGGCGGTGGAACGGCCAGGTATAAAGCCTGTTTGGCCTGCATGCACTAGTTTAGTCGTGTATGGATTTAGTTTAGTTATTGCTTTTGCAAAAATGTTTGCGTCCACGTTGATGAGAGACAGCGGTCTATATGAGGATGGAGAGTGTGCAGGTTTATTGGGTTTTAGCAGCACAGCTATGATGGCTTCTCTCATTGTCTGTGGGTGCATTCCAGTTTCGAGGGCCTCTTCCCATACCTCTAGAAGTCGTGGGGCGAGTTCGTCTATGTAAATTTTGTAGAGATCTGCTGGGAGGCCATCGGATCCCGGGGCTCTGCCCGCCTTTAGGTCCTTGATTGCTTGTTGTATATCCTCTAGGGTAAGAGGTAGGTCTATCGTGGCGTTTTCATCTCTGGAGAGTTTGGGGAGTGGGAAGGAGTCCAGATGTTCGTGGAGTTCTTCTGCTGTCACTTGGTCAGCGTTGGAGTATAACTTACTGTAGAAGTTTCTGAACACAGTTAACCTTCAAGTGGTCTACATGTGTTGTACCTTGTTCATCCATTATAATGGTGATTTGCCTGTGTCCCTGCTCAGTCTTGATAAGGTTCGCCAGCATCTTGCCAGATTTATTGCCTTCGCCGTATTTCCTAGCTTTGGTTGGTTGAGCCATGTACCAGACTTCTTGTTCTGCTAGCGCCTTGAATTTATTCAGAGCGTCGTTGAGTGTGGATAGTGCTACCGGCTCAGGGGTTTTGACGTATGTCGTTTCCACCTCCTTGATGTGGGTTTCGATTCGGTTCAATAGGATGCATATATCTTTCAAAGTGCCATGAATCTTGGAGATCAGGTGTCCCCTGAGCCACACTTTAAAAGTTTCCCATACTGTATGGCATGATTTCACTGATTTTTCGGTTGCGGTCGAAGAGGTCCTGTACTTCGATCCGGAGTGGCTCGTGCACCGAGGTGTCCCGTAGGAGATCTGGAGGCATCCTCCATAGTTGATGTTCATGGTTGGACGATCCAATCTGGATTTCAAGTATTACTGGATAGTGGTCCAAGTGTCTTCTGGGCAATATAGTGCATTCTCTCAGGTTGGGGATGCGGTCTGTGGATCAAAGCCAGTAGTTGATCCTAGAACTTGCTCCGTGGACGTATGAATGAAACGTGTACTCTCTGGTGGTAGGATGAGTTTCACGCCAGGCATCTGCCAGCAGTAGGTCGGACATAGCCTGGACATAGCTTGTCGACTGGGTCCAACACCCTGTGCGATCCACACAGCAACGGCAGGCCTCCCTTTCAAAAACAGATTTACTTTCATCCTTTTATTTGAATACAAATCAAAAAACCTCGAGCTATCCTGTTCTTGCAATTTCCGGACCCAGTCTGGCATTACGGGTCATTCATACATGACGTAGGTGCGAAATGACGCAATGAGTGCTATTCAATAAAGGTTTCTCCGTTCAGGAAAAGACTCAGCTGAGTGCATTGGCACATGTGAGCAACCTGAAGGTGTCTCCTTAGCTAGTCCCTGGGGATCTGTTATCCAGGTGGGCAGGACACGGCCATCCCTATTGGATGCAGTTCCTGGGGGTGGACCAGTGAGGGATGATCACCTGGATGGGGGGTCCTCAGGGAGTGGGACACCAATGCGTGGGACGCAGTATTTCCCTTCCTTTTTACACCTTCTTCCCATCCTCTCCTGGAGGACATTCCAAACCACGGGGATAAAAGGTGGAGCCAGAGAGCACAGTTAGGAGTGAGGCGAGTACAGCAGACGGTACGAGGAGACCGCTGCTACACGGCAGTTTAAATGAAGGAGAAAGGCAGCAGGAATCGAGAGGGTGGCAAGGAGAGAAGTGACCGTGCCCTTTTTGCCCAGGGCCCACGAAACCTTCGTAGAGGATAGCCTAAGACCGTGAACAATAGTACAAGTGTCCTGCAATAGATGTCAATGGTACACAGGGCAGCCAATGCCGATAAGGAGGAGCGAGGGGAAGATTCCGCGCCTGTGGTACCGTCCTTGACTCGAAGCCAAAAGCCAAGTGGTTAATCACAGCCGGTGAGTCCAGGGGAGAGCCGATAAGAACCAAGCTGTGTTGAGTGAGAATCGCAAAGTGGCAGGTTGTGAACTAAAGCAGATGAACTTTGAATGAACCGTTGAAAGCGTGAAGGGGATACCAGCGTTGGAGGTTAAGCGGCACCACATGGGTGCTAACTCGAGACTCTGGTCGAGCCCCATTTTATTTTTAAATTTGTTCATTGGCATTTATCATTTTACACATTTTGCATGATATTAAGCATGCCATTGGTTGAAAGATTGTCAGCATCACATAATAAAACAGTAACATTTTAAACAAAACAGCATTAACTGTCTCCTTGTTTTGTCCTTGTGGGGTAGTTCTATGTTTACTAGCATAGGGGGATAGCTGGGTGGGAGGTAGTGGGGGGGGGGGGTTGGGCCATTGGGGGCCCACTTGGGCTTGCGCTGGTCTCTCCTGGGATGTTGCTGCTTTGGTTGCACTTCAGTGTTGTTTGGGTTGTTTTTGTTCATGGGGGCTGATCATCTGAGGGATGGAATATATTTCCTGTGATTTCCTTCCATGCTTCTAGTGTCATGCTTGAGACGTCGGTGGATCTGGCGACGCTGTACTCCCATGCCTTTTCGGCGTTCACCCACCGCTCCAGTTCTTTGTACCATGCGTTATACTGTGGTCCTGCAGGCTTCTTCCAGGACATTGCAATAGCTCTTTTTGCCAGTATGCACATTATATCCATTTGTTTTGCCAGGTGTTTGAGTTTGGCTGGTGTGGGGTATGTTCCGAGGAGGCATTCGTCTGGGGTCCATTTGTACCTTGACATGCCAGCCTTTTCACTTGTCTGTCTTATTTGATCCCACAGGGACTGTCTTGGCGCGTTCCCAAAACATGTGAAGTAGCTCCGCCTTATCTGCCCAGCACCAGACGCAGTTGGGTGTATTTGTTTGTTGAATTTCGCCATCTTGCATGGGGTTAGGTGTGTTCGGAATAGCATGTTTAGCTGTATCAATCGGAATCTATGGTTTCTAGACACCACTTTCGGAAACGTTGGCGCTCTGTCCCATTCTCAGTCTGTTATCTCTCGACCTACGTCTACCTCCCATTTGTGTTTCATTTCAGCGCTTCAGGTTTTGGGGATGTCGCTTAGGTGGCTGTATATTTGGGACACCGGTTTCCATCCCTTACCAAGGTTATATAGCAATCTAGTGAAGGGGTCCGCGTCTGGTTCTTCTGGCCATGTTTCCCATTTGTTTTGTGCTATTTTGCATAACTTTTGGTACCATAAGAATTGATCTGGGTGAATGTCATCATCTTCCTGTAATGCTTCGAACTCCCTGATGGTGCAGTCGGCATATAAGTCTCCCCAAGTGTAGACCCCTTTTTTCCCCCAAAGCCTGATGTGCTTTTGCATAAGTCTGAGATCATTGGTATTTCTGGGGAGTGCGGGTGCTTTAGGTGTATAAGTGTCTTCGCTCTGTGCCATATTTTCCTTCCCAGGGTGACTAAGAAGGGTGCATTTCTCAGCAGGTGCTGGGGCGCCCAAATAAGTTCCTCTAGCTGTATCGGGGTGATCATGGATTGCAGTAGGGGTGTCTCAGATGTGGTGTCGTCCGCTAACCACTTGGTCACAAAGCTGAGTTGGGGTGCCAGATAATATTTTTCTAGGTTTGGGAGTTGGCTCCCTCCTGTATGGTAGAACTAATGTGGAAAGTGCTGCCTTATGTCTGCCCTGCTGCCATAGGAATTCCTGAAATAATATTGTCTCAAGCAGGCGAAAGAAGGGATTGGTGATGTAGTAGTGTACATTTTGGAACCCATATAAGAATCTGGGGAGGATTGACAGGGGGAGTTTTGCCCAAAAACTCATTGATTTGCGCAGTGCAGGGATTGCTGCCTTTGTGTTGTACTCGTGCATTAATTCAGGGGTGTGCATTATTTGGATTCCAAGGTATCTGAATGATGTGGTCTTCCACTGTATCCCCACCAAAGGAAGTTCCTCTGTACTCCTGCCTTTTAGGCCTGCCAGGGGGAATGAAGAGGATTTTACCTTGCTAAATTGTATGCCTCAGACCCTAGAATAATGGTCAAGAACTTCTAGCATGATTGGCACATTGAGATGCGGGTCTTTGATATATAGCAGTACATCATCTGCATAGAGTGAGATGATGTGGTCTACTCCTCCCATTCGTATCCCCGCATCAAAAGATTGCTTCCTAAAATAAATGGCGATGGGTTCCAGTCCCAGTATGTAAAGCATGGGGGATAACGGGCAGCCTTGCCTGGTGCCCCTGCATATGTCCCATGCCTCTGACACGTATTTCCCGGTTTTTACCCGTGCTCTTGGTTTGGTGTAAAGTATGTTGATCCATCTGATGAACCACGGGCCAAAGCCGAATCCTTCAAGGACGGCCACCAGCCATTCCCAATATATGGAATCAAATGCCTTAATGGCATCTCGGGATAGCAGTGTGTACGATTCCATGGTTGTGGCAGTTTGTTTTATGACATGTTGCAGTCTGCGTCAGTTCATGGTTTTGTTTCGGCCTGGCACAAAGCCACACTGATCTGTATGCACAATGTCTCCTATTAGTCTGGATAGCCTCTTTGCTAGGATTGTGGTTAATATTTTCATGTCATAATTGAGCATGGCTAGTGGGCGGTAAGAGTCACACTTATTAGTGGGTTTATTTGGCTTGACAACTGGGATCACGAGGGTCTCTCATACTTTCGGATAGTACCCCTCGTTCGTTTTACTCTTGGACGACCTCGTGTAACAGGGGTGTCGGGGAAGACTTGTATGCTTTGTAAAACTCTGAGGGTAGCCCATCTCTTCCAGGAGCCTTGCAAGTGGCCAGAGATTTGATTGCTTCAGCCATATCGTCAGTTGTGATATCTGCGTCCAGGTTTTCGGATTGTGTCGGGGACAGTTTGGGCAGTCCTATCTCTTCTAGTGTGTCTATCTGTTAACGGGGGACTCTGCCCTTGTGAGAGTATAGGTGTGCATAGAAGTGTTTGAAGGTGTTGTTTATGCTCTGCTGGGTTTGGTGCGTGTTGCCGTCCGTATCTTGTAGTGCAGTGATTGTGTGTCTGGGGTGTTCCTTTTTGCATAACTAGGCCAGTAGTCGACTCGGTCTGTCATCTTCCGTGTGTGCTCTGTTTGTTTTAGTGGTATAATCAAATTTGGCTAGCCTATTCCACGCTGTCTCTGAGTGGTCTAAGATTGACTTCCCTTTGTTGGGTATCTGTGGGAGTGGATTCCAGTCTCTCGATTTCTCGCTCCCGCTGGTCTAATTCTACTCGCAGCAGTTTCCTGATGCCTCCCGCTTTTGTTATGATTTCTCCCCGTGTTACTACTTTTAGGGCAATCCACATTGTGCTCACGTGATCTACACTTCCCATGTAGTCTTGCAGTTCCTCTCTGAACGTCTGGTCCCTCAAGGCCTCTACAGGCATTCTCCACATGGGGATGGTGGGGCCTGGGACTGGTGTGGTTCCATTCTACCAGGAGTGCTAAGTGGTCTGAAATGGTTCTCCCCGAGTACTGTGCCCCTTATATTTGGGATAGGTGTTCCTTGCTTATGAAGACATAATCTAATCTCGTGTACAGGCCATGTGGGGACGAGAAGTATGAATAGCCTCGTGCTTCTAGCTGCAACTCCCTCCATGTGTCTGGTAGGTCTAGCCAGTTCGTCATTGTGGTTAGGGCAGTTGTAGCCTTTTGGGTGGGGCAGGGACCTGTCGAGTTCCGGGTTATGCACACAGTTAAAGCCCCCCCCCCCCCCCCAATGAAAAGGCCATTCCTATATTGCATGGTTCTGGCATACATTGAGTTCAGGTGCGCCGGGATGTTATTGTTGGGGAGATAGGAGTTCACTATGCATACCTCCTTTTGTTCGATATGACCCCATATTATCACAAACCTGCCCTCAGTGTCTGTCTCAGACTTAGTTAGGTGGAATGGGAGTTGGGGGTGAATCCAGGTGTATAACCCTCTAGCATATCTGGAGTGGGTAGTTCTGAATCCCTGCCCCCCCAGTGTTCTCGTGATTTGGCCATGGATTCCGCCGTACACTGACTTTCCTGTAGCAGTGCTATCTGCACACGCTTCCTGTGTAAGCAGGACTTAATTCTGTTGCTCCGGAGGTAAGTTCCTAAGCCCCTCACGTTCCATGTCATTATCTTTATTCTTGCTGCCATGGTGGTTCAGGGGGGGTGTTTCGGGTGTCCCAGTCTCTTGGTGGGGGTGCCTGCAGTTGCAGTCAGGTGACTAGAGACTTCTCCCGCCTGCCTGCCCAGTTTCAACAAGTCCACTCCTCCCGCCAGCCCTTTCGCCCTTGTCGTAGTGTAACTTGGAGAGTTGCCAACTTTTATAGCCTTCATTCTGGTGAATGAGTAAAACAAATAGAACTGTGAACTGCCCCTAGCAGTTGCATCCAACTTGCAGCGCTCAGGGGCTCCCGAGCCTTCTAGGTAGGTCCAAGCCTTTCGGTGCGGGTGGTGTGTAGGCGCACATCCTGCATGTTTTCCGCAGGGGTGGGTCGCTTTCGTTCTCACGCATGGCCCTTTGAGCTCCTGTCCGATGTTGCTAACTTTGTGCTAAGTTTCAATTGCGGTCTAATATTCTATTTCGTGCTTCATTGTGGAGGCGTCCGTCTTTTCCTGTGGTATTAGGCGCCCATTTATCTCATATCTGCTTTTGTTGGTTCCTTTCCATCATCTGCAAGATTATGTTCGAGCCACATATTTGCTGCAGCTGGGGTCTCTAAAAAAGATTGCTTTTCCCTTATAGAGTATTTTGAGGCGGGACGGATAAAGCAACATGTCCTTAAGATTAAGTTTCCGCAGTCTTGCTTTTACTGGTATGAAAGAGTTCCTTGCATGTTGCACTGTGGGAGTGTTGTCAGGGTACATGACTATTGTAGAGTCCTTTCTCCTGATCTCCCCGCCTTCTCTCGAGTACCGTAGTATTGTTTCTCTGTCGTGGAAGTTTAACATTTTTGCTATTATTGGGGGCGGATGTGAACCCGGTGGAGGACGTTTCTGCAGGGATCTGTGGGCCCCTTCTACAGCCAACCCCTGGGAGAGTTTCCCTGCCCCTATTTCCTGTTGTAGCATTGGTTCTATGAATTCAGTTGGGTCTGGGCCCTCCATATCTTCTGGGACTCCTAGAATACGAATGTTATTACGACGGGCGCGTCCTTCAGCGTCTTCAGAGCGCTCTTCCAGTCTCGCCACTTTTAGTTCCAAATCTTGGACTCTTGTTTTCAAGTTCAGGGTGTTCTCGACGTTGTCTTGCAGAGTAGCTTCAGTTGCGGTCACCCTTTCTGCCAAGTTACGGGTGCCCTGGTGCATAAACTGCATATCCGACTTTACCTCTTCTATCTTAGTGTCAATGAACGTGCGGAGCGCTGCTATGGCCTGTAGGACTTGCATGTCCTTAGGGTCCCCTTCTAGGGATGGTGGTTCCTCAGTGGCTGTGGCATCTTGTTGTGGTTGCTGTTTGGGTTTTACCGTCGTGAAGGAGTCCATTGTTACCGATTTTGGTTTAGGTTTAGGAGGAGACATCTCTCTCCCCGAAGCCCTCAGTCCGCTGTGGTGGGTCAAGCGTAGTTATCCTGCTGCCCAGTTGGTGGTTTTGTGTCTCTTGGCAGGTGTTCTTTCCCTAAGTGTAGAGCTGTGTAGAGCCTTTTGACTAGTGGGTATGTGGCAGTTCCGGTTTAGATTAGTGCTTCTTAATTTCACCTACTCATGTCCTCTCTCCAGTTGGCATAGGTGTGGCCCAGGTTGTTGTGTTTGACACTCTTGTTTGCTCACTGCCACTATTGCATCATCCACTTAGTAATGTTCACCACTTTGTTGGTTTGCTCCTATAGGTGGGACTTTCAGGGGCTGTATGTGGGTTGACGGGTTTCCGCACTGCTTGTCCCAGATTTTGTGCGCATCCGTCTTGCTGTGTCTATTCAGTCCCTATGCCCACTTGTACTTGTCGTGGCTTATTCCCTGGCAAGGCTCAGATGGGTCATTTGGTGGTAGTGAGGCTTCTGTCTAGGATTATGGCCCGTGGACCTGAGCTTGGGTCAGTTTACTGCGTGTCCCAGTGGTGTGTGTTACTTCAGGGCATTGGTTGGCTTGATGCGATTATCCTTAGCCGTCTCTAATTTGGGCTGTTGTTGGTGCTCTCCCAGTAGTGAGTCGCAAGGTGGATTGTGGCGGCATGCAGCAGTTGCCTTATTTAGCGCTACTGTTCCAGGTATCGGCTAGACTTTGCATATGGCTTGTGCAGAGTGTCTGCCTGCTGCTGCGCGGGCCCAGTGCGCGTCTCCTGCCTGCGTTTGGTCTGTAGCGCCTCTCCTGCAAACACCTCCGGTTGTCTCAGCCCGGGCCCTCTGATCCGGTCTACTTTCCCCCCAACTGGCCGGGTGGCTGTATGGACCGCTAGGCCAGCCGCACGCTTGTGCCTTGGTTGTTAGCGGGTGTTGGGGAGGTCCGACACGTGCCCTCTCTTACTCACTGTTCGCTGCCCCCACCAGGTTTTAGGCCTCCTCCCGCTCCCCTTGGTCGGGACAGCGCTCTGCTTCCTCGCGCCGACAGGCGACCGCAGCTGGTTTCTCTTCTTTCCGCTCCTTTCTGGTGCGGTGCGAGGGCCCCTGTGCAACCGCTCACAGACGCAGTGTGAGGCCTTCACCTGCTTGCTGTCCTCTCCTGGCTCCGGTATCATTGCCTCTCTGCCGACATTGGGTGGCTCCCAGGGGTGGCGCCTCCGGCTCGCTGGGCAATGTGCTGCGGAGCCGTTTGAGACGCCGCTGCTAGCTTTGGTGATGCCGGAGGTTAAGCGTTGAGCCTTGCTTAAGGGGTATTGTGCGTGACGGCTTACTTTTGCTGTTCAGTGGGCTCGTTACTCATATTTCAGATTGTTACAGCGTTCGATTTTGTGGCGGGCGCCGCCATCTTGGGAGCCGTAGGGGCGCTCTTTCCCCTCGTTTTCTTGTTTTACGAGTCCAATTTCTTCCAGGAGCAAAGTCGGGCGTTGGAAAGTGGTTCCCCCACACGTGTGTGTGTGTGTGTGTGTGTGTTGTTTTTATTGCGATGTAGGTCGTTTTGCCGAGGCAATGCAATCCTTTATAGGATCGCGGACAGGAGCTCTTCAGGTTTCCGTCCTCACAGCATGCGTGCTGGCCACGCCTCCTCTGGTCGAGCCCCATATGAAACGACTAGTACAAGAAGGCCGTAGGAGGGCCGGCGAAATAGGTCAAAGTGGTCATACAGAGGCCCAAGCAAAATTCCTGTATTATCGAAAGACTTAGATCAAGCAGTGTAAGGAGAAGGGAAAAGAATAACGCTGTGAAAGTGGACATTCAGAAATCAAGGGAAAGAAATCCCCCAAGAGGGGCCTGTGCCCGACCGAGGGAGATCCAGCGGTGAAGCTGTCACCCAAAAAGTGAAGCGAGACTTGGCCAATGACGGTCCTTATAACTGAAAGCCTAAGAGTGTCTCTTGAGAGCTGCCATTGAAACTGTCGTCTCGTACTGGAGAAGCCCAAGACTGTACTGTGCTTGAAGCTCCCATCTTACCTTTGTCCCAAACGTGACGAAGGGAGGCCTACACTTTCTTTTCTTGAACTATCCCACACCCCTTTTTGTATTAGTTGTTTGGTTTGGCAATAGGTTTTAGTATAGGTCCTTTTTATTTTGATTTGACACCACTAGGACTGCCTTATATTCATTTGATGGTCGACATTGTCCCCATCTTAGATTTAGGTTAAGCGTTTTTCCAACCCGCATACAACTGTCGTGGTTCACTAAACACCCTTGAACTGTGATCACTTGTTGGTCTTACTTGTTGTCACCATTAGTTCCTCACGCGCGACTTGACGTTTACAAAATGTTACAGTATTACCCACAATATCTCGACTACATGGTCCTCCACTTGAAAGAAATGAGAGAGAAAAGCAAACTTGGGCAAAAACAATAGCTTTGAGTTTTGTATAGTGATAGTTGCATAGGATAGAACCCTAGTGGAACCGAACATAGAAGTTTCTCCAGCATGGGGTCTGGCATGGATTCACATGCTCATGAATATTCCCCGTCGTCAGGCTGGGAATCCTCGGTAAAGAAAATACCAGTATCAGTTTCGTTTCTGATCTGTCTTTCGTAGTAATAACCAATCACTGGTCTCTGCGTCATACTGACCACAGCCAATGACTGCCCTCTACCTAAGCACCGCCTCTGGCAGCCATCTTCAGATTTTTACCGCACGTTCATGTGTTGGGATCCTCGTGCTATTGCTCTCGAGCGTTAGTGCTATTTTTTCACGTTTTTTCTCAAAAACTTCGTTTTTTCGGTCAAAAGAGCCTCAAGCTCCACCGACTCTCCATCCGATCAACGGGGACCCGTTTCGGATTCGTCTGCGCCCCTCAAGGGTGAAGATTTCGTCGAGCTACGCTTTTGGAGGACTCCAGAAGTTTCTCAGGCCCGGCCATGGCCCAGGAGAAGGGAAGCTCGACGCCCGGAAAGCTGTTCAGGGTCTGCCCTGGATGCCAGCTGCAGAACGTCTTCAAGGAGGACGAACACTCTTTTTGTCTTTACTGCCTACATGAGGACAAGACGCACGTGGAGAAGAACTGTGCGTTTTGCGGCAACATGTCGGAGCGGACCATGAAGGACCGCCATCAACGTCTCGCCAACTGGCTAGAAGGGAAGAGCCCGTCCGGCGAGAAGAAGAGGAAGAAATCCGAGCGGTCTTCTAAGACCTTTGAGGACGCCCCGGCGATGGGGGTCCAACATAAGGCCAAGCACCGCAAGTCCGCTGGCACCGGGAGCGCCGAACGGTCGGGCTCTACGGGCGCCAGGCAGGGCGCACCCTCCCCGGCACCATCAACCACGAGCCAACGCTCTGGGTCGGGTAAGAGGAAGGCCGAGCACCCGGCGAAGCTCCTGGAGAGGCCCCGGTCGAGCTCGAAGGCGGAGGGGGAGCGAGGCAGTGCCCCCCCCCCCTCAAGGATAAGGCGGTGAGTGCACCTAAGGTGGTGAAGGCCTTAATCCATCCGGCCAAGCCCTCTATCGAAACTGTCGCGGCGGCCCTGGCTCAGCCTGTGGAGGCTACACCAGTGGTGGCGACCTCGGGGCTCAGAGTCTCCCTGCCACCTCGGAGGGAGTCCTCTTTTGTGCCCATCGATAGGACCCCCGTGAAATCCCCCGTGGGGAAAAAAAAGGGGGGGCAGGGCGTCGTCGTAGATTCGGCCTCAACCTCGGAGGAGGAGCTGGTCGAGGTCTTAAGCCACGGCCTCGGTGTGGAAGAAGACCGGCCCGTCGGGATGGATCCCGACGCAGGTGACGACGACATCGTCAAGGGTACCGACGGGGCCCCTCATCGCCCGTCGGATTCCCCTCTGCCAGCGCCGCGAGACAACTCCGCGGCCATTTTGTTGGCTATACAGTCCTTATGCTCTGAGATAAGGACGAGACTACCGTTGCCGACGGAACCTCTCCCGTCGGGGGACCCAGAACCGGGACCTTCTGGTGTTCCCCCTACCAAGAAAAGAAGGATCCACCCTCCACCTCCTTTTCAGCCGTCGCGCCCCTTCCAGCCCTCCTCCCCGTCCACCCGAGGGGATGATCCGGGGACTGACACGGCAGCGACGGGTACGGACGACAAGGTATACGACGAGGATGTACCGTCGTCGCCTCCCACCAGGGCTTCTCCGCCCGACGATCGTTCCACTCAATGATCGCCAGGGCATCCGAGCTTTTCCAACTCTGCCCTGAGGAGAAGAAGAAGGAAGGTTTCCTTTATCAGCGGCGCGAGGCCAAGAGGAAGACGGTCCTCGCGGTGCCTCTATTGGACGACATTTGGGATGAGGGCCTCACCCTCCTCAAGAACCCGTCCACGACGTCAGCTAGAAGAGACCGGTACGAGAAAAAGTACCGGGTCCCGGACACGGCCCCCCTGTGCCTCCGAGCGCTGCCTACCCCGGACTCCGTCGTCTCCGCGGCGGCCAGGAAAAAAGCGGGGGGGTGCGGCCTCCACATCGACTTCCCCACCGGACGGCGAGGGAAAGAAGTTGGACGCTATAGGACGCAGAGTCATCTCGTCTGCAGCGACGACGATTAAAGCTGCCAACGCCTTGGCTATCGTGGCCCGATACGACAGGGAGCTCTGGTACAAACTGGCTCCCCTGCTGGACTTCTTGCCGGACGACAAGAGGGCAGAGGCCCTGGAGATCCTGCAGGAAGGTGAGGTGGCTTCGGACCACGCCATTACCGTTGCGACGGACATCGCCGACACTGGGTTCCGCCAGTTGGGCAACGGCGTTTGCCTTAGGCGGCATGGATGGCTCAAGGCTACGGACTTCCGTCAAGACGTTCAGACCAGAGTCCTGGACATGCCCTTCGATGGGAACAACCTGTTTGGGAAAACGGTGGACGATTCCCTTCAGGCCATTAAAGCGGACACCGAGACGGCCCGGGCCCTTGGAGTTCTGCAACAACGACGGACGCCCTTTCGGAGCAGCGGAGGCAAGGGCGCCTCCAAAGGTTCCGGCGGCGGTTTCTCCTCCTACCGTCAAGCGGCCCGCTCGTCATCTCAGGAGGCCTACAGAGGACGAGGCAAGCCTGGCGGACCCCTCCGTCGTCACCACGGACAAGGCGCTAAAGCCTCGTCGAAGCAGGATTGAACCGGCCGGGGGGTCGGGCCCCCACCGAAGCACCCCGGTGGGAGGCCGGCTGGCGAGCTTCGTCAGCGTGTGGGAGTCCATCTCCACCGACCGTTGGGTGCTGGACGCCTTGGCCCGGGGCCACGCGCTCGAGTTTCAAAGAAAGTGTCCGCGCGTCCCCCCCGTGGCCAGGAAAGAACTTCACGTCCCTCAACTTCTCCTGGAGGTGAAGGCGATGCTCAAGAAGGGCGCCATCGAACTCGTCCCAAAGAGGCTGCGGGGCTCCGGAGTCTACTCGAGATACTTCCTCGTGAAGAAGAAGACGGGGGGCATGGCGCCCCATCCTGGACCTGCGACATCTGAACAAGTTCATCAAGGCGCATAAGTTCCGGATGGTCACCCTCCAGCACGTCCTGGGTCAGCTGGAGGAAGGAGACTTCCTGTCGTCGTTGGATTTGGAGGATGCCTACTTCCATATTCCCATCTTGAAGGGGCACCGAAAATTCCTCAGGTTTGTGGTCCAAGGGCGGCATTACCAGTTCAAAGCCCTCCCCTTCGGTCTACGGTCGGCACCCAGGGTGTTCACCAAGTGCCTCGCACCGGTGGCGGCTCAGCTGCGCCGCGAAGGGATCCACGTCTACCCCTACCTGGACGACTGGCTCATCCGAGCCAAGACAAGGGAGCTCGCCGTGGTCCACACGGCAAGGACCGTCCAACTTCTCACGGACCTGGGATTCTCCGTGAACTACGCCAAATCCCACCTGGTACCCGCGCAAGACACTCTGTTTCTGGGAGCGAGGCTCAACAAAGTGTCCCTTCGGGCCTCCCCGTCGGAGGAGAGGACCAGGACCATCCTGGGCAAGGTGCAGCGGATGTTGGTGGCCGACGCGGCCAAGGTGAGGTCCATCAAGTCCCTCCTCGGAATGATGTCTTCCTGCATCTACCTCATTCCCATGTGCAGGCTTCGGATGCGCCCGTTGCAGGAGTTCCTGGACGCGCGCTGGATCCAAACGACGGGCAACTTTGAGGAAAGGATCACACTCGACGAGAGTTTCCGACGAGCGATCCGGTGGAGGGGCACCCGCGCGCATCTGACGGCGGGCATGGACTTCCAGACCCCAGCCCACCAGGAGACAGTGACCACGGATGCCTCCCTGGAAGGGTGGGGAGCGCACACCGAAAATCTGCACGCAAGGGGCCTTTGGCTCCCGACGGAGAAATCCTTACATATCAACGTCCTGGAGCTCTGTGCAGTGTTTTGGGCCCTCAGGTCCTTCCTTCCGTCCCTCAAGGGCAAGGTGGTGAGGATCTTCACCGACAACACCACCACCATGTTTTACATCAGAAAACAGGGCGGAACCAGGTCCCCAGCACTGTCCAAGGAGGCGCAGGACCTGTGGCATTGGGCAGTCGCCCAAGGGATGTTTCTGGTGCCGTTTCATCTGGCAGGGATAAAAAACACCATCGCCGACTCACTCAGCAGGGAGCTGCGCTCGTGCCACGAGTGGGAACTACAGCAGGATCTAGTGGATCGCCTCTTCCGACGGTGGGGCACACCCCAGATCGACCTGTTCGCGACGGCGACGAACTCCAAGTGCCGGAGGTTCGCCAGCAGGTTTCCCCAGGCGAGGAGCATGGGCGATGCTTTCTCGTTCCCCTGGGAGGGCCTGTTCCTCTACGCGTTCCCTCCTTTGCCACTGCTAATCCGGCTCGTCAACCAGCTCAAGAGGTCACGGTGCAGGATGATCCTCGTCGCACCTGCGTGGCCGAGGCAGATATGGTTCCCGGACCTTCTGGACTTGTCAGCGTCCCCGCCAATCAAGCTGCTGGTGGACGCGGATCTGCTCTCCAGGGAAGGAGGCGCCATCCTCCACCACGACCCGAAATCGCTGAACTTGCAGGCCTGGCTCCTGCAGCGCTAGAGTTTGGAGGATACGACATACCGGCCGACTGCAGAGAGGTTCTTGCAAAGGCCAGGGCGTCCTCGACTCTTAAATGCTACGGACACAAATGGAAGAGGTTCTCTGTCTGGTGCCACGCACAGAAGATTAACCCTCTACGGATTACGGCTCCCCAAGTTCTGCCGTACCTGCTGGCGCTGGCCAAAGCTGGACTGGCACACGCGTCCATCAAGATTCATCTTGCTGCGATCTCCCGATACACCAGAACCACGGGACGGACGTACTTGTGGTCTCATCGTCTGGTGAAAGAGTTCATGAAGGGACTGTTCAGATCGTTCCCGCCGGTGAAGGCTCTGGCCCCGGCGTGGGAGCTCAACGTGGTGCTGACCAAGCTCATGGGACCTCCGTTCGAGCCTCTGCACTCGGCCCCGTTGAGGTTTCTGTCGTGGAAAACAGCGTTTCTTGTGGCCATCACCTCCGCACGACGGGTGGGAGAGATCCAGGCCCTTTCCTGCAAGGCCCCGTACTTGACTTTTCACGACACGAGGGTAGTGCTCAGGACGCACCCCTCCTTCATGCCCAAGGTACCGTCGGACTTCCATCTCAACGAACCCTTGGTGTTGCCTGTGTTCTTCCCGTCGCCTTCGTCGCCGGCTGAGAGGACTTTGCACTCGCTGGATGTGGCTAGAGCGCTGAAGTTCTACGTGGACCGCACAAAGTGTTTTCGGAAGACGTCACAACTCTTTGTGAACTTTGGACCTGTCAATCAGGGGAAGGCTCTCTCGAAGGCTTCCATTTCCAGATGGCTCTCCGGCTGTATCATGTACTGTCATCGGTTGGCAAACCGACCGCTGCCCGGCCGTCCGAGAGCCCATTCCACCAGAGCGATCGCAGCTACCACGGCATTCCTTTCTGGTGTGCCCCTGCTGGACATATGCAGGGCTGCTACGTGGAGGTCGACGCACACCTTCACGAAGTTCTACTGCGTCGATCGGGATTCCAGGGAGGAGTCCAGGGTCGGCCAAGCAGTGCTGCGCAACCTGTTCGCCTGAGGTGAGCCTGGTGAGGGGGTAAGATGCTTAATGTTGAGTTTGATGCAATGCTTAATGTTGAGCCTTTGCCACCTCCCGTGGTTGTGCATGTGTGTACTGCTATGTATTCTTTATTCATGAGCATGTGAATCCATGCCAGACCCCATGCTGGAGAAGGAACAAGTTACTTACCTGTAACTGTTGTTCTCCAGCATGGGTCTGGCATGGATTCACATGCGAACCCTCCCGCCTACCCCTCTGCGGCTCTTCACTTGGTCATGCTGCCACTTCACGTGCTTCCAAATCTGAAGATGGCTGCCAGAGGCGGTGCTTAGGTAGAGGGCAGTCATTGGCTGTGGTCAGTATGACGCAGAGACCAGTGATTGGTTATTACTACGAAAGACAGATCAGAAACGAAACTGATACTGGTTTTTTCTTTACCGAGAATTCCCAGCCTGACGGGGAATATTCATGAGCATGTGAATCCATGCCAGACCCATGCTGGAGAACAACAGTTAAAGGTAAGTAACTTGTTCCTTACGTGGCAAGGTTGAGTGGCACATGGCATGGGCCACCAGGGAGGGAGCAGACAAGAGAAGGGGGATATGGGAAAGCTTTATTAACAAAGAGCCACAAGTAGAGCTGTACTGAAAAAAAAGAAAATGGGCATAGTAGGCAAAGGAGCACATGCATGTGTGTATTTTTTCATTTTTATATAGTTGCAAACAAAACACCATGGCGGATCAGAGTTCTGGACATAAATCAAACCAGTTCTGTAAAAAAGCACAGTAAGCAAAGCTCACTTATTTCCGTCTGGTCTAATGCTATTTTTCAAAGGGTGACCCATAATTACTTCAATATTTTTAATAAAATATGATCTCTGATACCATCTTTTGACAATAAATGCAAAATCTTTGTTCTGTGGAAGATGTTATAGTCCCTGCCTCTTACACATTGCGTTTTTGTTTGGTTTCCAATGTATATACTGCCCGTTTTCATCAACGTGTTTCGACAGTTGTCTAAAGATCTATTTATTCTTTAAATGTAATCTGTCTACATTGAATACAGTGAGAAGGCAAAGTGCATTTCACACTAACATGCTTCAACCTTCTGTTCACATTCTATTGGTGATAGCTGGTCCGATAGCATAGCGAGTAGAGCGCTCCTTTGACATCTGTGCAGAGCCTGCTGACGCAGGTTCGAATCCCGGCAGGGCCAAACTCAGCCTTTCATCCTTCCGAGGTCGATAAATGAGCACCACACACAGTGGGCAATAATAAGCAGCGCTCAGATACCCGAGGGTTTGTAGTGCTATACAAATGCTAAATTATTAATATTATAGTTGATCACCCAGTGTGTGTAGGATTTTTTTTTCTTCTACAATAAATCCGATTTCACTTGGCTTAAAATAAGATAAAACTTGCTGTTTGGTATCAGTTTCCACTAGTGGCATCCCCTACCAGTTCCTCACACTGCAGGGACTTAGCAGGAAATTACTCCAGAGGACTTGTATGCGATTTCATTTGGGAATTTTTGTACTGCCTTTTAGATAACTCTTTAAGGTCACAGAACTAGCATGGATCCTTACTTTCCAGGCAATTCTTCCTGCTAAGCTAGGCCTCTCTAGTCCTGTGTGGCGAGTCATGAGTAAGAGGCGGACACAACGGCATGATTTTGTGGCTATGAACTTTTATTAACAAAAAAGAAGGGTTGGATACATTTCCCTAAAGCGGCGGTGTTTCCCCACCCTTAATAAAACTAACAAAGGGATCAGGTAGGATGGCAAGGTAAAAAGTCTTCTGCTGCGTGTCCAAAACTCTAATCTGACACTTTAAACACAAAAATACGTAATGGGGATAGCCTTCTTGAGCCACACTTTAAGGCTGTAGCCTAGTAGATCAAACACAAAGTTCCAAACATGACAAAACAATGTATACATGTTTAAAATGTCCTTGAGAAATGGGAAGGAAGGACTCCCGCCCCCCCCCCCCTTTTCCCCTTAGAATACAATGTTCTAGTGCTGAGACTTTCTAAGAGTCCAAGGTTCTTATTAGGTTCAGTTGCCTTTGAGAAAACCTGGTGTACCTTCCTACCAAGAATCCAAATTGTCCTTAAACAGTTACATTGTTTCTTTTGAATGCCTGGTGTACTCTCCTGTCAGGATTCCCAGTATTTCACCAAGCAATTTCACTTTACCAGGACCTGCCATATTCTCCTGCCAGGACTTGCCCAGGCCTCTAATAGTTTTCCTTTTCTCCAGTACTCGGTCCTTGACCACCCACTCATGACATTTGACAAGGTTACTCCTATTACCTTCTCGCCCCTTCTCAGGGTTTTCAACCTTTCAGTGGATTCCCAAACATTTTTCATTAGGGATGCCTTTCCTCATGGATACATTTAGAGTTTTGGTTATGATCTTTGGCCAATGCTTGTTTAACTCCTTTATTTACCTCTGTATTTACCTTCAATGTCATTACTATTGGCTTTTGACAATGCTTGTTCATTAATTTGTTTATGTATCTACGTCGTGCGGAGGCTCGCCTCTACTGCTGGTGTCGGTACACGCACTGAAGCACCTCAGTGCCCTTATGGCTTCCCCTAGGCTCACTGGACCGTCTTGATGACTTCTATGTCCTCCTTTGTGTGACAGCTGCGGTTTGAACCTCCTCCTTCTCAGGGTGACTGCTCCAGTCCCTTTTGGTGCGCTCACGGCTTTGGCCTTCACTCTGGAGCTTTGGCTGCTCCCAGCGTTGCAACAGTAGTCTCTCTCTGACTCATCGCCACATGGTTTCTCTGGTTCTCTCATCTGCTTCTCCACACTGCGCTGCTGCTACTTCCTGAATCGCATTGGGATCCAAGAGACTCCATCTTCTCAGATATCTCTCACTTTCAAAGTTCCCGATATTGATCAGTGATGAAAACTAGCATGCGTCACTGTTTTCTCTGAAGGAGTAATCTTTAATTTCTCGGTTGTTCATCTTTGCCTCAGTATATTTTTCCTGACACACATGATCACAATCAAGGGTTTTGCCTACATTTTTTATCATGCAATATCACATACAATCAGGGACTGGTGGTGTAAAGTTGCAGTTGTTCTAACCCAGAGGGGAATTGTATGTTTATTTTTCCAATAGAGAAGTCTCTTCCTGTGGTCGGTCTCTTGCTGGGTGATCCTCCCACAGATAGCCACCCCCACGTAGGGTTGTCACAGTATTGATTTTTTGACGGCATGGTAACCTTTTTGCTAAATGGCGATATACCATGGTTGGCGCGGTATTGCACGTAATACTGAACTGTAATCATAAATAATGTTTGGATAAACTCAGACGCACACCACAAACAAGACCGCACCAAGAAGTTGTCTTTTTATATCCATTTATACTACTTTAACTATGCTAAGCCAAATCTGGAAAGAGTCTGGTGGTCCACTTTGACTTTGTCATACAAAATGACAAAACTAACATAACTTTATATACCGGTTAGAAGGGCAATGACAGGAAATGTGAAGTTTAGATGAGAGGATCCTATGGTCGTTGCAGCAAAAAAAGTGTTTTCTTTTTCGCAGTACCAGGGAAAAGAAGCATTGCGCCCAAGCTGTGACAAGTCATAGTAGGCAGGCACCCAGGACCGTTGGGGCACTTCAGAACACTTTTAACTGAAAAACCGTCCATGGATTTGGGGGGCTTTGGTGACTGACAAAGCTTTGTAATTTCTCTGAACGGAATCAGCATCTTAGCTTTCCCTCTGGCATTCTTGTTATACAGGTGCGCAGCAGAAGACAAAAACAAAAAGACATGCCCTTGCCTTGATATTCTGCACGCTGCAAAATCAAGGAGGTTGATTATTTGCTGGCCACGGGCAGACCTCTCCAACAGGTGTTCCAAGATCAGACCTGATCCTTTTGTGGGAGGGGTGGGGGACAGGGAGTGCCCTTGGAGATTCATTCTATTAATGCATAATGTCTCAATGCTAAAACTAGTAAAATCACAGTGTGCAATATGCATTTGAAAATATTATCCAATTTAATCTATGCACCTCACAGCTGTCACCCCAATGGAAGTCCTTTTACCAATCATGCACTAAATTCATGCTTTGCATTCCTTATAATAGATTGTGCGATTGGGTATGTGTGGTTCGGGGAATGGGTTAACTGCTCCAACTGAAACAACTTGAAAAACACTTAATTTTTCCAGTTGCCTTTTGCATTTAAAACCACCATTTCAATGCATTTTTGTTAGCATATTATGTAGCCAGTTTTCTCTGCTGTAAGCAAGTGGACATTTTGACATGTGTCCCGCGCTTTAGCCAGCGATGCAGGAATCCATAAGAAAAGTGCCAAATTGATGTTTTCTGGCAATCACGGTTAGGAAAGATTTCCATTCATGTGTAATTTTCCATTAATTGTGAACACCCAACTTTTTGCTTTTGTCTGACCATCCTAGGAGGGGAGTCCAGCCCTCTGCTGTACTCCGCGAGGCTTTTGCTCACCTTGTTAAGGGGATGCTGACATGCCCTTCAGACTGTCAGTACTGGGAGACTTTGTTACTCTAAGTCTTTCAAATAGCCATTTCTTGGTAACATTTTATCAGTGCACAATGTACCTTCCAGTTACTTTTCATTTTTAAGGCCCTAGACACCCTCAAAGGATTTTTGGTGAATGAGCAAGTGTGCCCATGACTGGGCTGGTGGCAGCTGTTACTTTTAAAGCATTTCTGACTCTCTTCAATGGTACAAATCATGCAGGACAGTGACCAGTGCCTAAAATGGCCCTGCCACAAAGTCCTTTGGCCATTTTGTCCCTTTGTCTTCCCCAAATCGACCAGACCAGGGAAATTCCTTATGTGGTCATGCAGGCTTCTGCAAAAGCCAAAGCTTACTCAGGCTTCTGCATGCCTTGTGTGTGTGGGCACCCGGATGTGGGCTGGAGCGGTCTAGTTCCAATACACATACTGGGTTCCAGGATGTCTGCTGTGCTGGGATGACTGGTCCATGATTGTTCAATGTCTGGGATGGTTGAATGTGAGCATATCTCCCATTGGACTCCCTCCGTTTTGGTGCAAAGGAGTCTTTGGATAAGAGAAGGCACACTATACCCATTCCAAATCGTTCTTCTGAGTTCTCACGAACTTAGTAAAGGTGCCAAGTATCCTGAACAAAAGGAGCAGAACCGTGGAACCGCTGTTGACCCGCTGGAAGGTTTGGCACCCTGACCCGTTGTTGTGCCATCAGAGCCCGTTTCTCATTGATCATAGAAGGCCTGCAACGGCGCTTCAACCCGTTGAAGTAGTGGAACTAACTACACTCTGCACCTAATGCATAACATGCAAACAAGCCTCTTCGAAAGTGTTCCTGGACCGCCCAGTGAACTGACCAGCTACTTCCGGGACCTTTGCCTTGGCACCGCCGGCGTCTCGAGTTTTGACTGGAGACGTTGGGAACTGTAAGCTCTTGGTAATAGGCATTCTCCTGCCGATTTTCGTACACCTAGCGTTCCTGGGCCCGGAATTAGTCTGCCCAAAACCGCTGTGGTGATGGGCAAGTGAGTACCTTGCTTAGGTGCCCTCCTGACATGCAGTGGAACTGGCCCGATCCCTTACCCAGAAGCAGAGTGAAGGCCCTTTCCTGCCACGGACTAAGGTCCCGGAACGCAAGCTCTTAAAGCCAGAGTGACGCAACTGCTGGACTCGAACCTGCGAGCGAACTGGACTGGCGAAGTTTGGTCTGGATTGCATTGAGGGTCGGTGAGTACCGGCAACACTTACTGGTGGCCCCTGGCGCATCCATAGACTTTTGCGCACAAAGAGCTACCATCCTATTCCTGAATCCTGGAACTCGCTCGGCCCTCTTGTAGAGACCCTCCTTGAATAGTGGAACTCTATTCTTCATCACCTCACCCCCCTTCCTGCGACACTAAAGCCCCTTGAAGAGACTCGTTTTGCACTTTAACGCACGATCGAACGCTACTGTGCTAAACGTACTTTTGAGTACAAGGCTCCACACTTCATAGGGATTGGACTGCATATTAGTTGGATTTTGGGTTGCTAAAGAATTGCCTAAAGTAGATTTGCACTGTGTGACCCTCTTCTGTTACAGGTTGTGGATCCATACTTGTTTAATATTACTTTAGGATAATAGTTACTGTATATATTTTCCATACTAAAGGGTTGTGTTGGAACTATTAATATTACGGTGGTTTCATCTTGTTTGGCTTAAAAGGGCTTTAATAAATGTATATGTATTTTTGACATATACACCTGACTGAGTAATTTGTGGTGGTGTTAACTGTGTGTGCTCATTGTCGACTTTCAATCACCCTTCCTGAGACCTAGTTTTGACCACCACCAATGCTACCTTGATTGGTCTGGCTTGTCCAGAAGGTTAACCTGTTCAAAGAAACTAGGCTGGCCTTCTGAACCTCTGCCCACCAGGTCAGAGTTCAGAAATCCATCTTAACAATTACCAATCCTTTTGAGTGGAAGAGGGACAAGTGAAAGTGCATATAGGCCCCTTGCAAAGCTCAGTCAAAAAAGTTTGCTTTGCTAACAGTGCATCTGATCTGATTCATGGAAGATAGTGATTCACTGGGTTTTGTGTACCTAAATTGCTGGAACGTTCTCTTCAAACGCAAGCTCTTGTAACACGTTTATGCAGCCAACAACTTTAACCCAAAATAGTATGCTAAAAACTGAAAAGCAAAGGCGGGAGTTTTATTTAAAAATAAGGTTCTTCAAAATAAACCCAAATTAGAATTAAACAAGGGGTTGTACATGACCGGAGGCAAAAGCATCTATACATGATGCTTTAAGCATTCCTGACATCACATGGCAGCTTTTAGGCATTGTTATAGAGAAAATTATGCACTATGACTCTAAACCCAAATTGAGTGCTGTATACAGATTTTATTTTTGAATTAGAGGATTGACGTACAAGATTCATCAGTTGCAGCTATTTCAGCATCATGACACACTTTGACTAGTGCACCTCAACCCACAACAAAAACTGCTCGAAATATTTTATCTTGAAAAAGCATAGAAGTGTAAACGTAAACAAATATAAAAAAAACATGCTATTAACGGTTATCCTTTTTGATTTGTCAATAAACATATACCACTGAGGCTTAGCGCCTTTCTGGAGTGTCTTTCTCTCTTAACAATTTTCTTGGACTACAACCAATCTGGTGGCCGGTTTGTCATAGTCGCACAATGCTTAACGCACCGCATAGATGTGCATTGGTGTCACACCATAAAGAACTTGAAGGCATTCCACACCGTAAATAATAACTACAGGAAATCCTGCCCTAGTTCTAAGTAATATCAGGTGAAATCTTGCATAACTTTTCCAAACAGGGCACTTAACTTATATCTACAAGTGTGAACAAATCCCATTAATGGAAGGTAACATGGCAAACATCGCATGACCTATATAGGCCCGTCTCAGTTGCCCCACTGCAAATGCCAAAAGATACTAAAATGAAAGTGAATCCCAAGCAGACAATTGCTGGTTCTAAAGCAGCCAAGGAGCGAGGGGTGTGAATAAAGGACTTGCAATGTACATTCGGCCAAGAAATTAAAAAATCTCGAGTACCAAACGTGGATTAAAATCTAAAATCCTGTTTGATAAGGGAAATATAAACAGATGACGCGAAGCCTGTAGTGCTGCCATTTCTATTATGAGATTTGAATTTTTGTCATGGGACTTGGAGGTGTCATACAAATGACAAAAGCCCTGAACAAGACCCCCTCGCCACACCTGGCATACCTTGGCAGTGAGTCAAAGCATTCCCATACTTGTCACTCAAAGAAGCTAAGCGTGCTCTCTGCCCTGTGCTGCAGGACCCTAACAAACATGCTCTGAACAGCTGGGAAAAGATGCATTTAGGCACCTGCATATCAGATAGTTGAGCAACAGTCCTGATATCACCTGTCTATTTTCTCATGTTTTTACATTTCAAGACATGCACTCAAACCGAAAATGAAATAAAATGCTCGATTTTATGCCTTCCCCTACCGAACAAAAGCAAGGCCCTCTCGCTCCTCAGGACAGCCAAGACCTTACAAAATGTGCATTAACTCACGGAAGTGAATAAAAGACCCACTCTGTGACAGTTTGTGTGGGCCCGAGAAGACTGTAAAAGGGGTGTGTGTTCTTTCAAATTAAAAAGCTTAAACATATTTCCCAGGCGCGGCTCAAGACTTCACTAGACTGGAGTCTTCTGTGCTCGCAGAGACGCTTTGCCCGCAGAGCACCATATCTATTTTGTTTTAGTTCCGCTCTATGAGGGGCTCATTTTAAGGTGCTGGCAGCGGGGCATACAAGTGCAATTTGGCAAAGCAATAAAGCTTGCCCACGTCTGGAGTAGAATGGCTCTGAGCTCTGAAAGGGCTTTGCTGCCGCGCCACAGTCTCTAGACTTGCACCTGCCAATCAAGGCAGTGTGCAAGGACGAGCCAAGCACGCCACGCTCTGCAAACAAAATTAAAGACTTGCTAGTTAGCAATAGGGTAAATCGGTATGAATAAGATGGCGGTAGATGAGGGAATTCACAATAGTTACACCAGTATACCACTATACCGTTACACCCCGGCCCCCAGGGTTGGTGTCTGGTGGCTTCTGCCCGTCCCTGGCCACGTGGGAGCAGACATTTCCCAGAGAAGTTAGTGATGTTACCTTCAGGCTCATAAGATCTGTTTCATCCGCTTTAAGGAAATCAGGTTTGAGTAGGTGTCTGATTTTTCCCAGCAGGATGGTGGTAGTTGGAGTTTGGAGAGTAGTGGTAGGATGGTCCTGTTTAGGCGGATAGTGGAGCATAGAGAGTGATGGGGGACGAGTGTGAGATCAAGAGAAGATGAAGACACTGAGGAGAGATGTGAGGAACACTAGAGGAGGGAAGAATGATGAGGGAGCAGTGTAGAATTCTACAGAGGGGTAGACCGACTAGTAGGATTGGGAGGAGGAGTGAGGCGATAGAACGTGGAGCAATAAGGAGAGGGGGCAAGGTGGGAGAGAGAGTGGAGAGAACATCTGGAATAATCCTTCAGAAGATTGAGAAGCTTGAGAATCCTAAGGAAGTCCTGGAGGTAGTTACTTAGAAAAGTCTCTGGCCTTTAGGCCCTCCATTGGAGAAAAGTTTAGAACCAGACCATAGGGGTTATCTGGAATTAGTTCACATTGTAGGAACGCCTGGGCTAGGGTTCAGAGTACCTATGTGTAGGTTGAGGAAGCCGTAGGAAATATCTTAGCAGGGCGAACCTCTAACAATTCTGCTTGAGTTCTAAGTTGTACTTTGAAGTACATTAATGTGGTCTGTGGATTCCTGAGGCCATCTGTAACACAAGCTGAAATTGATTACTAAGAGTGGTACCCCCTCACTGTAATTTTGTTTCGGATGCTTGTGAATCTGCTTAGAATCGCATGCTGTGCATGTAGTCTGACATCTAGTAGTAATTGCTGAGTTTTGCATCTTTTTTTCGAAGAGCGAAAAGGGACTTCGTCCTGGGCGTGCCTGTAACACTATCGCTGTCGTGAAGTGTAGTGTACCCATGAACCCTCACGTGTCGGTCGTCCTGGTTGTTTTTTTTTACCATTCTCGTCGGTCCCTTTTATGCGTAGCTCATGTTAACGAGATTTATTGCTGTTTCCACGCGTCTTGAACACATAATTGATTCATTTGATGACTGTTCCTGTTTGCTGTCTGTTATCTTTGATTGACATTTCAACCGTTGCCAGCGGCGTTCACCTTCAGGCTTCATCCTTTACATTAGGGAATTTATTCTCAACATTTCTCTTAGAGAATGCCTTTTTTTTCTTTTTCCTCCTCCTTCGTTGACTTGTCTTGCTGCTCCTTTTCCACTTTGCAATGACAAACTCCATTTAAATGTTTCCTTTCGTGCAATAGGAAGTTTTTGTGGAAGGACACCCGTAGGGAGTGTAATAACTGCTTACCTCATGACCACTGAGAGCAGCATTGCAATGCCTGGCTGCTCTTTAAACCCAAAACGCTATAAAGAAAGACGCATGGAGCGGTCGGTGGCATATGCCATGTAGGCAGAGTCCCATTCTCCAACCGTCACTTCGGACAAGGATTCCTCTAGCAGCCATGGCTCCAGTTCAGAGGCCGAAGACATTGTGGTGGAGTATGCCGAACGCACTGCTATGGGCAAACAGCCCCCTGGCGACAAGGGCACATATTCTCTTTTCAAGGCTCAAACACACAACCCCTCAGCCTCATTCGGTGCTGTCGAAAAGGCCTTTGGCAGGCACAGCAGGTCGAAGCTGAGAGTTCAAAGCCTGCTGCGCCTCTGCTGTCGCGTGTGGCGCATGGTACCATTTATTCCGTTACCCAGGGTGCCTCCCCTAAAGTTTCGACACCTGTTTCCGACAAGTCTAAAGACGCATCGAAATGTCTTTGGGTAAAACGCACCCTAAATTAAGAGAAAAGCACACTAAAGCCCTTTCACATGGTTCTGGTTCCCAAAAACCCTCTTCGAGGGGATTGGGTCCTCCGACGTATTCCACATCTATGACATGTAATCACCACAGCTGTGCTGCTTCGGAAAATCTTCGGCGTCCTGCATCGATGACGTCGATACGCCGCCCTGGAGGACCTCCTCCGAAGGCCGATGTCACTGGATGTTATAAGTAGGACGCACGATGCCCGTAGCCTCAGTTCCGTTTTTTCCGTGAGCGTGTTCGATTCGGAGATCTCGGCGTGCTTAAACTCTTTGGAGTTTCTGTTCTTTCTCGGTTCTTCGAACCTGTTCGTATTGTGAAGTACTTTCTTCGTGAAGATGTCTACCTCATCTTCCACACCGCGTCCAGGCTTTAAGAAGTGCGGGGACTGTGGTTTCAAGATGTCGGTTACGGACTCGCACGACGCCTGCCTCTGGTGCCTCGGGGAGGCCCGTGACATGGATTACTGTCGACTGCCAGTCGCTCACGTCCAAAGCCTTGCGGGAGCGCAAGAAGAAGTTATCGGTAGGTAAGGTGTCCAAGCCACGGAAGTAGAGGTCTCCGTGTCTTTCGGCGGACGATTTGAGGGGCGACTCTCCGCATCGCCGTCGTAAGTCCAGTGGGTCTCGGTCCCGGAGTCGCTCCCGCCACTTCTCTGCCTCTTTGAGGCACTCCCGGAAGCGGCGTCATCGGTCGCCTTCCCCGTCCTCATCCGAGGACTCTGCCCATCGGCGGGTCGCTTACCCCACCAAGCAGGCGACGCCAGAGGAATGTTGGCGATTCTCGAATCGCAGGGCACTGGTCTCTCCGCGCCTCCGAGTGGTGTCGGTCATGATCGGTCGAGAGACACCGCTCGCACGCCTTTGAGCTCGGGTGGTCAGCACGATTCGCGTGAGAGGTCCCGTACGGACAAGGGGAATCGTTATCGTCATGCCCGTTCCAGGTTCCTGTCCTCGACACGCTCCAGACCGTGTGCACCTGTGGTGTCTTCGAGGAAGACGTCGACTCCGGTGGCGCCGAGGTCGTCGACAAACTCTTTCGAGGCCCCGCCTCTGAAGAAGTCATCGAGGGACACGCTTGGGGCTCCAGCCTCGAGGACTGTGTCGACGCCATCGATGCTGTCGACGCCGCGTTCGGCGTCTACGCCAATTCCTTCGACACCTTTCGAGGCTGTTTCGACGGGGGTTCCCCGGGGCTCGGTGGAACCACCTAGAAAGGCTCTGGCACAGGTCAAGCATGGCTTTGTTCCACATTCTGTGCCTTCTTACCGCCAGCTTGAGTTTATTTCAGAGGTGGATGAGGGCTCTGATGATGGCATGGTTCCGGATACGGTGCAGGACAAGATTCTCTCAGGCCATAGCGGAATTGAGGACCTGCGGCAGTCCCTGCACGATGCCAGTGGGCTGGACACCTCTCCGGAGGTGGAGTTTTGTAGGCCTGAGCCTGGCAGTTATGCCGACTCCTCGTACCGGCGCCTTATGTCCAGGGTCACCGAGTACTTGGGATGGTCTGCCCCGCGAGGGGATTTTCTTCAGGATGACCTTACGGATATCCTCGACCAAGGTCCACCAACTGATTCCGGTACTGCCATTCCATATGGCTCTACAGAGGAGGTGGCGGCAGCTTGGACTGCTCCGGAAAGTCTCCCGGCAGTGGGCAAGTCTTTGCCGCGAAAATACTTCCCAGCCAGTAGCGACCCCTGCTACTTGACCAGGCACCCCACTCCGGAGAGTTTGGTGGTGCAGGCGGCTACGGCCCCGGCAAAGCAGACGTCGTATCCTACCATCCCTCCTGATAGGGACGACAAACGTTTTGACGGCTGGACGAAGAAAGTGTTTTCTTCAGGGGGTATGGCGCTTCAGGCGGCCAGCTCAGTTTGTGCCTTGTCACGTTTCATGCACACTCTGTGGAACTGTTTCCTTAGCGGCTGAACATATTCCCGAAGGGGACAAACGGGATGGTTTTCTTGCCATGGTTCAGGATGGCAAGGATGCCATGTGTAAGGCCGTTTAGTTGGGTTTGGACATGGCAGATTGCGTCAGCCGGAACATGGCAGCGAGCACTGTGATACGCAGGTTTGCGTAGTTGCGGAAGTCGGGGTTTGCGCCTGATGTGCAGGCCCGGCTCCTCAACATGCCCTTTGACGGGGGAACATATTTTTGGCAGCAAGGCTGACGAGAGCCTTGAGAGGTTGCAGACCTCTAAAGGTGCAGCGAAGTCGTTGGGCGCTGCAGTTCGCCAACCTCTGCCTTTTCGTCCTAGGGGACAGCAATGGAGGGGAGGTTCCTTTCGTTATTACTCTTCCTTTGGTAAAGCGAGAGGAGCTGCCAGTCAAAGGGTCCACCGTCGGAGTGCCGGAGGTGGAAAATGAGGTACTCGAGGTGCCAAGGCCGCTCGGGCGGTTGCCTCTTTGCCCTCAGGCAACGCTGCAGCCGCTTCAGCTCAGTCATGAGGCCATGTCCCATGGTTCACCGGTTGGGGGAAGGCTGGCGCAACATCTTGCAGAGTGGCGCGCCATTACTTCAGATGTGTGGGTTCTGGAGATCATAACCCACGGCTACTGTCTTCCTTTCCGGCAGAGGCCTCGAGACAATCCGACGGGTAATCTCTCTTTGAAGAGTCCGGATCCGCTCCTTGCGCAGGAAATTCAATCCCTGCTGGAGAAAGGCACCATAGAACTGGTGCCTGTAGCGGAGAGAAACAAGGCATGGTATTCTCCTTATTTTTTGATTTCCAAGAAAGACTGGGGATTGAGACCCATCATGGACTTGCACGGTTTGAACAAACTCCTCAGGAAGGACAAGTTCAAGATGGTTACTCTCTCTCAAGTCCTCCATGCCCTTCAACTTCAGGACTGGTTGGTGTCTCTCGACCTCAAGGACGCTTATTTTCATGTGCCGATACATCCAAAGCACAAGAAGTACCTGAGGTTCGCGGTTGGCGACTCACACTTTTTTAGTTTCGGGTCCTGCCATTCGGATTGACCTCCGCCCCGAGAGTCTTCACCAAGCTCATGGTAGTGGTGGCACTGCACCTCAGGAAAGGGGGGGTTCACGTCTACCCCTACCTTGACGATTGGTTGATCAGGGCGTGCTCGCCCGAGCAAGTCATGGATAATCTGTCAGTCACCTGCCACTCCCTCCACAAGCTGGGCTTCTCCCTCAACTTGAAGTCAAATTTGACACCAACTCAGAGGCTCCAGTACATCGGAGCAGTGCTCGACACGTCCCTGGGGCAGTGTTTTCCTCCCCAGGTGAGGGCACATCACATTCAGCAGATGGTGCACAAGTTTCAGCTTGCCCAGAGTCTCCCAGCGTTTGAGTTCTTGAGATTACTCGGCCTCATGCATCCTACATTCTTCTGGTGCCAGAGGCCAGATTGCGGATGAGATCTTTGCAATGGGCACTCAAGCTCCAGTGGTCTCAGTCCTCCGGCAGGATGTCGGACC
This sequence comes from Ambystoma mexicanum, assembly GCF_040938575.1. Classification (NCBI taxonomy): domain Eukaryota; kingdom Metazoa; phylum Chordata; class Amphibia; order Caudata; family Ambystomatidae; genus Ambystoma; species Ambystoma mexicanum. The sequence goes on from NC_090924.1 coordinate 499,485,285, forward strand.
CTGTTCAGGTCCCGTCCTCGGTCGCCCAGGACCTTCTGTGGTGGGCCGTCAAAGACAATCTGATGAAGGGGGCTCCATTTTGGCTACCCTGGCCGGAAGTGACGATCGTGATGGATGCATCCCTCACGGGATGGGGAGCTCATGCCAACGTGTTGACAGTCAGCGTTCGTTGGTCTCCGTCGGAGTCCAGACTCCATATCCATCTGTTAGAGCTGAGGGCCGTCAGGCTAGCCCTGAAGGCGTTTCTGCCGACTGTGTGAGGGAAGAATGTCCTGATCCTGACAGACAATACGGTGGCTATGCACTACCTCAACAAAAAGGGGGGGGGGGGCAGGCTCACTTCGTCTGTGCAGGGAGGCTATACAGCTCTGGTTCTGGGCAATCCAGCAGAAAGTTTCGATCTCGGCAGTTCATCTGGCCGGAGATGAAAACGAGACGGCGGATGCTCTGAGCAGGCAGAGCGCGATCTCTCACTAGTGGGAGTTGGCTCAGGAGATTCTCCTGGAGATCTTTGCCATTTGTTCGGTTCCCGGATGATCCTCCTTGCTCCGGCGTGGGCCCGGAGGACGTGGTATCTGGACCTTCTCCACTTGTCCATCTGCCCTCCACGTCGTCTTCCCTACCGAGATGATCTGCTTTCACGGGTGGGGGGGCGTCAGGTTCTCCATACCGAGGTAAGATCCCTCAACCATCACGCTTGATTTCTCATAGGTTTAGGTATAAGGATTACGACCTCCCTGAAGACGTGATGGAGGTGTTGCTCTTGTCCAGACGGCCAGCAACAAAGTCCCTGTACCGTTGCCGTAAGTTCTTCGACTGGTGCAGGGTTAAGAATGTGGATCCTTTTGCATGCGACATTCCCATGGTTCTGTCTTTTGCTTTCTTTGGACCACAGGGGCTTGCAAGCGGGTACCGTTAAAGGTTACCTGGCAGCGCTGTCCATTTCTAAGCGCTTTTCTGAAGAGTGTTCCCATTTTAAATTTCGTTTAATTCTTCAGTTTCTAAAAGGGCTCACCAATGTGTTACCTCTGTCACCTTTCCAGGTGCCCGGTTGGGATTTGAACCTTGTTCTCAAGTTTCTGATGGGTGCTCCGTTTGAGCCTTTGCATTCATGCCCTTTGAGACTGTTAACTCTTAAAACTGTATTTTTGGTTGCGGTCACTTCCGCTCGCAGAGTGAGTGAGTTACAGGCACTTTCAGTTAAGCCACCCTTCACTGTGTTTCAGAAGGACAGGGTTGTCCTTAGAGTTCGTCCTTCCTTTCTTCTGAAGGTGGTGTCGGAATTTCATTTAGGCCAGAAGGTTGTTCTTCCGGTGTTTTATCCTCCTCCACATCCTGGTAAGGAAGAGGAGAGGCTCCATAGGCTTGATCCTAGGAGAGCGTTAAGCTTTTATATTTCACTCATGACCCGGGTCAGAGTGGACAATCAACTCTTCATTGGTTACGCTGGAAAGCGTTTGGGACAAGCTGTGACGAAACAGACTTTGTCTCGCTGGATTATTTTGGCTATCACCGAGTGTTACCGCTTGGCAGGTAAGGACCCACCGGTCGGCTTGTGGGCCCATTCTAACGGGGGTATGGCTGCCTCTACTGCCCTACAGAGCGGTGTTCCTATTCGTAACATCTGTGATTCAGCCACCTGGGCTTCGGTCCATACTTTTGTACGTTACTACTCCCTCGATTCCATCCGTGGGCAGGATCTGACCTTTGGCAAGGCAGTCCTTTACTCTGCAATTTGATTGGGCATTCTAAATTTCTGTTTTCTAAATTCTTTTCCCACCTCCTTGCATTGGTACTGCTTTGGGAGTCTGTCATAGATATGGAATACGTCGGAGGACCCAATCCCCTCGAAGAACAAGTTACTCTCTTACCTGGTAACGTTCTTTCGATGGGATGGTCCGATGACGTATTTCATATCGCTCCCTTCCTGCCTTCCCCGCTACAGAATTTCTTTTGCGATATTGCAGCCAACGTTTCCGCAAGGCTTTGTGTGTCAGACTGGCAGAGACTGGTGCCACACGTTCTGGGGAGAAAAAAAAACTACAACTGAGGCTACGGGCATCATGCGTCCTACTTATAACATCCAGTGACGTCGGCCATCGGAGGTTGTCCTCGAGGGCGGCTCATCGACGCAGGACGCAGACGATTTTCCGAAGCAGCACAGCTGTGGTGATTACATGTCATAGATATGGAAAATGTCGTCGGACCATCCCATCGAAAGAACGTTACCAGGTAAGAGAGTAACGTGTTCTTTTGGTTAAATAGGCTAAGGATCTACAGTTTAGCTCCTCCCGACACTCCCCCCACCCCCTCCAACATCCACTATAAAGGGAACAGCTTCAAGGCAAGCAGACTGCCCCACCTTTTGGTTTCCCAGGGCTCAGTTCAACTTGCATAACAAGCCTCTGTTTAAGGTTCAGGAAAGCCAGATACATCTTGGGTCACTCTGGAAAGATAGGGCAGGGGTCTGGTCACTCGACTATCAACGATGGCCTCCCCCTCTCCACCGTACGACCCAGCAGCTATGAGGTTTTTCTAGAAATGCACAGCTCCACCCAGACGCACTCTCCGCAATCTCCTCTGGCGTCTCCTTACAGCTGTCAGATAGCAAGTTTCAGCTGACTTCCTGATGATATCTCTGGTCTGTTCCTGTCTTTCTCCTTTTTCTGTGTCCGTGTGTCTGTCCCAGTGCAGTTCACCTTACATAGCAGCAATGACGCCACCGGTTTTACAATCTTGGGTAAGTAGCCTGTAATGATCCCTGCCACTAGGATTGGACAGTTACTCTTCTCTCTCCTCCCAAACCCAGCCTTCAAATCAGGATTGGTTTAGGCGTCTGGAGCAACATATGGCAATTCCCATTTGTCATCATCCTTTGTTCTCCTTTTAACATTTTTGCAAAAACTAGTTATGTATCACAACTTCACAATTTTACTAGCAACTGTCAGACTAAACTTCTTTCCTGTGTCAGCTACTCATAGGGAATTAGATAAGCCGACCACCAAATCTATATCATGTGGCACCTTTCTGCCGTTTCCAAACAGTTATGAATATGTAAGTTATGCATATCCCTATTTAATTTTCCACCCGCTCACCAGCTCTCACCTTTGGAACATGTTCAGATCAGCCAGAAACCTAGTTTAACTGACCTCTACAGTTCCCAGAGTCGCAGGAAGATCAATTTTATATCCCCAAAATCGCCTGGAAATTACATTAAAAAATGGTACATAGATGAAATCATCTGCCTTACGATGGCTGATAAAAAGGCTTAAATGATGATAGTCCTTTTAAATAAATTGTGAATCTTCAGGTGGGACGAATGGTCCTGCTCCTGTTTCGGCCCATTTATTTTCACTGACTCAGCATGTGCCCAGTTTCTTTTTCTTTTTGTTTTTCTTCTTTTCAGTCTCCTTTGTGTTGAAAGCTTGATCTTTGAAGTGAGTTTCCCCATTTTCACACACATTAGTCATGCTCAAGCCAAGGGTAACTTTTGCTTTCAGAGCCAACAGGTCCAGAGGACACTGAATTTCGACGCCTTTAGCAGGACATTTTTATTGCGGTTTGTCATTAGATGGGAGATGTGACATCCAGGCTGGGAGTGAGAGTTTTCCTTGTGAAGTTTTCACCACAGCCAGCAAAAGGGTCTGCCTTGGGCTGACATGTTTTTCATGAAGACAAAGTGGCATTTGAAATGTCACTGGAGTTTCGTGGGTGAAACATAATATTCATTGCTGTTTGTCAACACACACCATGTTTTGTTTTTCTGACATTTATGACATTTTTCTGTGAGCAGTGATATTTATTTTAACTTGCTTTTCAAAAATGTTTTTATTTTCACACACATGCAGACCGTTTTTGTTTTCAATGTTTAAAAACCTGTTTTCCAGGTTACAGGGGTTTTTTCCTCCTCCTTTTGTAAATTAAAATGCTGCTTATGCATTGGTAATGACAGGTAGGCCCCTTTCCACTTTGCTCCTTTAGCTTGAACAAAAAAAACAAAGGCCAGGCTGTTTTTGTTTCAGTGTTTAAAACGCCTGCCGTTCATGTGTAAGGGACTTCTGTCTGGGGCCTTTAAATGGACCCCACAGGCTCCACTCATCCCTGGGAGCTGGGGACAGAACCCCCCATCTCTTGCTACCTGTGCACCACTTTCACAGGGTCCTATGCATGGCCCTGTCACACAACAGATGGCTGTAGTGATGACTTCAGATCTTTCCCCATCTGATGTTGTTTCTCTGACTGTTTAGTCTAAACAGTTTCATAGTTTACTTTAATACAAACATTACTTATAAATGTAGTAGTTTGTGTGTGGTAACACCAACGATGTGTAATGAGATAGTCATCAACACTTCTATTTTAAATACATCTGACTGCCGCCACCTCCTCCCTTCTATAAAGAATGGCTGATCTGGCCCTTCACTGCAGACCCAGACCTATGTGTCGGTTCCCAGTCAATTGGTCGAAAACATTTGGTCGACAGGACAACTGGTCGACACCATTTGGTCGAATGCCAAATGGTCGAATTTTTTTTTTTTTTTTACCACCCCTTTTTTGTTTTTTTTGGGGGGGTCCCCCCCAACCCCCCTTTTTTCCTTTTTTTTCCCACACGAAAACCCACAAAACACATATATATATATATATATATATATATAAAAAAAAAAAATTCGACCATTTGGCATTCCACCAAATGGTGTCGACCAAATTGCAGTCGACCAGTTTGCTGTCGACCAATTGACTGGACACCCTATGTGTCCACCCACATTTTGAGGGCTACACCCTTAATGCAATGTTTAGCAAACAAACACGGCTCTGAATTGTCAACTCGTGAATCAGGATAGAGCATTGTTGTAATGCAGACATCCTCCTCAATGTTCATAAAGGACAGTATGAAAAGCTTATATAGGCAATATTACATCTCAACAGTAATGGGGAGGGGCACATTAAAACTGTCAATCAGAAAAATCCTTCTCCTGGGAGAAGACCTTCCTCTATGGCTCACAACTGATGTTGCAAAGAGTGATGAGCGACACAGTATATAAACTGACAATATTAACATTTATATTTGCACCCGGGGAAGGGCTAGTGCCCTTCCCCGGGTGGCGCCATTTTTTTAATGTAAGGAGGCAACATCTTTGCTCATGCTGGCGGACCGTTATCGGTAATGTCTGCCCCCTGCATAGGTTCTGGGTTGAAAGACTAAGGTAGAAAAGACTGAAGATTATTTTTCCGAAATTACCTTTTCTCCCCTGAACATTTCTGACTTGGCCCACACCACCACCCACACCCCCACCCCATATCCATTTCCAGATCAGTCTTTGTCCCACCCACATGGCCAGTCCAGCTCCGAAATGCTATGGCAATTCCATTCTGAATAAGAGTACCAACAGCAACCCTGTTTGGGTACCTTCCCAAAGAACAGGGCTGTCTCTGTTCTCGCAGAAAGGCGACTATGCACTATTTTTTTATTATATAAGGGACTTTAGTCACCCTAGGTTTCCTAGGGTCATCCAGACGTGGACCCCTTGGCTCACTGTACCCGGAGAGGCACTGCCCACCTCACTGATGAGGCCCAACAAGGCTAAAACACGTGTATGGGGTTGCTGTTGGTACTCTTGTTCAGAAGGGAATTGAAATAGCATTTTGGTGCTGGACTGCCCAAGTGGGCGGGACAAAGACTGATATGCAAATGGTTATTTCCCATCTGTGAAAGGTACAGTGAGCTAAATTGTGGCTGAGGACTCTCGAGTGGGTACCCTCCCAAAGAACAGGTCAATGGGTAGTGTTCCTTCTTGCAGAGGGACGCCTATGGCCTATTTCGTTTTTATTTTTTTATTTTATAAATATGTTTCTAATCTGGAAATCAATATAAATCGTAACATTGAGATGCATTGTTAATTGGCCTCGAAAAGGCACGCACATTGAGAAACTTGTAGCCCATTAAGATGTGCTTTGAGTCTCCTTAATATACAAGGAAAAATAACTCAATAACAAATACGAAATAAAAAACGGATGAAATTAAATAGTAATCACTTGAGTATTAGTTTTAGAGAAACCAATAGGAGCAAGACAATGTGTGCGACAAAGGCTTTCCTAATACATGTGTAATCACTGGGGAAGGAGTATGCAAAAAGTGAATGAAGTTCTTTAAGGGTTAGAAAGAATTTTGCCAAAGTAAATGTACACACTAGTTACTCCCAAAATTGCACTTTTAAGAAGTGCAATCCGCTTTGGAAGGAATGGTTGCGATGGCCACCTGATGGCAAACACATGGTGCGTAAGAAGCCATGACATTGCCCTTTCCTGACTGGTGGTAGTGGTGATTTTGGAAGATATAGTATTAGGTAAATATGTTTTGTACTCCACATGTTCTACACATTTTCCATATAACTCTACCCATGATCCCGATGGAAGTTTTAACTAGTCTAGTAGTACGAGCATCCCATTGTTAGTTTTGAGGTTGGTGGGAAACCAGTTATCGGGGCCTTTTAATAGATTAGCAAATTCTGTCCACTTTCGTCTTTAGTTTCTGTTTGAATATGCTGCTAACATTTGGTGATGGGGCACGGACTGCGCCCGCCAGTACCCATGAGGCCCTTGCCCACGACTGTGCACTGTGTGCACCCGTATGCTCACTCATTGCTATTACTACCTTGCCGGTGCCTGCCATTACCCATGATCGTGCATGGTATGCACCTTTGCCACCACCTACTGTTAATACTTCCTTTCCCAGGCCTGCTATTTCCCATGGCTGTGCACTGTATTGGACCTATGCTACCACATACTGTTACTAATGCCCTGCCTGCTATTTCCCAGGATTGTGCACTGTATGGACATACTATACCACCTACTGTTACTACGGCCTCACCTTTGCTAGCTAATACCCATGAGGCCCTGGCCCACGACTCTGCACTGTATGCACCCATGTGCCCACCAACTGATATGACTTCCATACCTGTGTCCGATATCTCCCATGATTCTGCACGGGATGCATCCTCGCTCCCTCCTACGGATATTGCCACTCATGTACCTGCAATCGCCCATGTCACTGCCATGCCTGCACCTATACCACTACCCTCGGCTGAATCTGATGCCAGCCCCTTTCCCATGACCCACTCCCCACCCCTCTCTAAGCCTGGCAAGCCCCCCACCCCTCCTCTCAGCTGTGCCCTTATCAACACCTGTTCGCTCGTGGCCCATGCGCTGGACGTTCACAACCTAATTATCAGCGTCAACCTTGATCTACTAATAACAGCAAAACCTGGCTCCATGAAGCATCCGGCCCTGCTCTTGCCCTAGCTATCCCTCCTGGTTACACTATTTTCACGCAAGACCGCCCCCTCGAGAAAGGAGGAGGGGTTGCTCTCATAGCTAAAGAGACCATACCAATCAGAAAAGTTGATGGGGGAACTTGTGGATAATAGTAACTACCTTCTCCTCAAGGTGAACCCTTACCCTAACTGTGCTATTGCCTTCCACATTGTCTACCGACCTCCAGGGCTAGTCATGGTCCTCCAAGATACATACATACATACATACATACACACACCCACCCTGTCCGACAAGCTAAACAAAATCCACAAAAGTCATCCTGTTAGGAAACCTCAACCTTGACCTTAATGACCCCAAAAACTCCCAAGCAGCCACTATTGATGAAGCATTATCCACCCTAAGCTTCAAACAGGCCAACACGGAGCCCACCCACATTAAAGGATGCACCCTTGACCACCACAACTGCCATCTCAACATCACTGCTGTCTTTCCCATTCCCTGGTCAGACCACCATGCCATCCTCTTTGATATTAACACCACCAACGGGACCCCCAAGCAAGAGACTCCCCTACCCTCACTAGGAGCTCCTGTCAGCTCGCCAAAGAAACGCTCACCCCTTTCCTCTTGGTGCCTGCCCTCAGACCCCCTCTTTCCAGAGACCTGGTAACTCTTCCATCTACATTAAACACCATCATCACCCAACCGGTAGACACCATTGCCCTCCTCATCCAAAGGAAAGCCAAGCGCACCAATGCCTGGTTCTCCTCAGAGCTCCTTCGGCTATGCTCGAGGAAAAGGGCAGCTCCCCCCTCTCCTCCTGGAAAGGCAACCTGAGTGACTCACCCCAACTAGCATTCCAAAATATTGCAAGAGAATACAAATCAGCCATAATTAAAGCTAAAGCCTCCTCCTTCAATAGTAGGATAGCCAACACCAAATCAAATACCAAGGATATATTTGCCATATCCACCTATTCTCACCAAAGACGAAAACTGGTGCAACAGCATCCAATCCGCCGTGCTAGACAAGCTAAACACCCATAAGTTAAATGCTCACCCGCCAGCAGCCCCTCAACCATCAAATAGCTAATCTCCACATCAGCAGCTCCTGTGACTCCTCTTCCTTTGCCTTTAAGGAAATAAACGAACAAGAAGTAATTTCCCTCCTTAAGTCCATCAAACCCTCCAATTGTAAAGGGGACGCATGCCCTGCCCAACTCCTTAAAGAGTGTGCATCTACACTTGCCCCTTTCCTTACAGCATTTATCAACGCCACCTTCGCCCTGGGCGAAGTCCTAACCTGCCACAAGGAAGCTTGGGTTACGCCCCTCCTATAAAAACCTGCGCTCGACCCAATCATCCCAGGGAACTACATACCTATCCCCACAGTCCCTTTTCTCTTAAAAATACTCGACAAAGCAGCCTATCTGCAAGTTCAAAAATTCCTTGAGGCTAACAACCTTCTTGGTCTCCAGCAGTCTGGTTTCTGCCCAGGCCACGGAAACCGCCCTATTAGACCTCAACAATCAAATGAATGATCTCAGAGATGCGGGGAAACATCCTTTCTCCTACTCCTTGACCTATTAGCGGCTTGTGACTTGGTGGACCACAAAATCCTGTGCCACCAACTCTCCTCCTCTGCCAACTTCTCCCCCAAGTCTAAAGCCTGCATCACCTCCCTTCTCCAAGAAAGAGTGATGAAAGTCTTCTCTGACCAAGCCTGCGCCCACCCGAGCCTCATCAAATGCGCAGTCCCATGGGGCTCTTGCAGATCACTCGCCCTTTACAACCTATTCAAGAGGCCACTGTTCAACATCCTTGTCGTGCTAGGCATCACTTATACCAACTATGCTGATAAACACAGGTCCTCATCCCCCTCACCGGCGACTATGAGTCTGACACGGTAACCCTCAATTCCATCTACTTCACTATCCAAACATGGATGGCTGAAAACTGGTTGTGCCTTAACGGTGAGAAAACCGAATTACTGCTAATTGAATCCCCCGTAAACCTAAAGAAGCTCGACAAACTGTATAGCGCCTTCACGATCGACAACACTCAAATCCCCATCTCCCAAGCAGTCAACACCTTGGGAGTCTACTTGGACCCTAACCTCCCAATGACCAGACAGGTCAACACCATAGCGGTCGCTGCAGCCTACCACTCGAAGTTGCTCAACGCAGCAAGACCTTTCCTCTCTGAGCAGAACTGCCTCGTCATAGCCTAGCCAGAGCCATTATCAGGTCTAGGCTCTATTTATTGTAATGCCCTCCTAGCAGGCACCTCTGCAAAAAATATCAATAAGCTCCAGACAGTACAAAATAATGCCCTCAGGGCCGCCACTGGCATCTCCAAAGGGGATCACATCTCAGCGGCCAGGAAACAAGTTCACTGGCTTCCCATCAAAGAGCGCATGATCCTTTAAAACTCTCGCCCTCACGCACACATGTATCCACAACACTGCCCCCCCTGTACCTATCACAGAGAATCACCATACATATCACAGGCAGACCCACCAGAACTCCCTAGACATTGAGGGTTGGCGCAGGAGGATCCGGCTTCCCTGGCATGGCCGCGACCCACTGGACATCCCTACCACCCCACCTCAGAAGCATAGATTCACACCTAACGTTCTGGAGAGCTATACAAACTATGCTCTTTTGTTTAAAGGAGCCCTCGTCCGCTGTGTAGCTTTCGTCTGTGCTGTATGTCACTATTTCTGCGGCGTAACTATCACCTTGATTGTATGATACTGTAACCTCCCCATGTAACCTTATACATTTAAACTGTAAGGTTATATGCTCACTGTAGCCATAAGCAAAGCGTTTTTCCTGTAACTATGACACTTTCATGCAACAGCGCCTCAATGCCTCTGGGCTGCTAGTGCGCTTTACAAACCAAAGAAAGAAAAAATAAATATCATGTAGGTTTGTTTTATACTAAGTTCCTTCTTCCCCCAGTGATTTCATTTTTCATAACCTGTTTAGGTTTTCTTTTACGTGGGCTATTTTAATTCAGTGCTAGGAATGTGGTTTTCTTCTTCTTTTTTTATTTTATTTTTTTATTTTGTTACAGGTCTCAAAACGTTTTAATGCTGCTTTCGTGGGGGAGTAGAAAAGGGTTAGCAGAAGGTTTGAAGGGTATAAACTCTCCGATACTTGCTGGCGATGGAACTTCTATCTGAGGGTGTCCTGTTTTGAAGATAGAAGTTGGGAATTAATTTCTCTACGTGGTGTGGATTTTCACAAACCATGAAGATCACCCTCCAGGCATATGTCTGTCGGTGGCTTTGTGCGTTTCAGCACACCCAAACTCATTGTCTGTAGGTTTTTCATGGGTGAACCCTGTGGCACCATATTCCTTCCCTGACTTTCAGTAACTTGGCTGTTAGCTTTCTGAGTGCAGGGTGCTCCACCAGTGCTTCTAATTCAAGTGGTATTGTAAGACATGACACACCTCTACTGCTGCTGTCCAAATGCCCTAACTGTACTCCTACAGGAAAGTGATGCTACCTCAGTAGGCACTATCTTAAGGTAGACATTTGAATGCCTACCAGGTATGCCCTTTGTACATCAATAGCTAGCCCCATTTTGCTTGAAAGAGTAATGCTGTTGACCTGTAGCGTCAAGCTCTCTCAAGAATACAGATATGATTTTCAATAATTGTTCATTAATTAAAAATGTAGTTGAGTACTGCCATGCAGACATTGTAACTCATTCTCTATGGTCCATTTCTACATTAATGCCCCTCACTGTGGATATACGTGGGGTAGTCCTCTGTTGTAAAGATGGTAGGTGGAGGCATGTTCTAGAAGGCACATACTTTAGTTTAATTCACATCATGTTTTAAGCCCGAGGGTATCTTGGTGATGGGACCCACAATGTAACAAATATTACTGTAAGGAGGCCTCAAAGTCGATGCAAAAAACAGAAACGTTTTTCATGCATTGTGGAACTTCATTTGTTTTCCAGAGAGATGCAAAGTTCCAGAGGGACTTTTATTTTACACGAATACTGCACTTTTGTTGACTAATACCATGAATGTTCTACAGAAGCTAGTTGGTCGATATGTGACTTTCTTGGATAGGAGAGGAGTTTCTATAAATATAAGGAAGTCCCAACTAATGGCGATGGGTAGATATCAGGCCACCTTATACCCACTAAAATGTGCAGGTCAAAGGATGGATGGGTTCAAATCTACAATTATTTGGGCATTAGGTTTACTGTTTTTGAGTCGGGAAATAAAGATGTAATAGGCTAATCACGCACTTTTCTGTTTGGCAAGTTATGCTGGGAGTTATCCAATTAAAGCTATGATTATAGCACATAAATCTAAGATTGAGTGAACATACGAGGGCTGGGATCTGTGTCTTCTCAGATACAAAATTATTGTCTAGGCTTTCCTTTAAAAGCTTCAGACTTTCTCTGCCAACTCCATTTTTAGTACACAAGAAGGTTGGTCGGTGTTATGTAGATTCCTACATAAAGATGGAACTGCTTCTTCTCTGATTGTCTGTTTAGTATAACACTTCTGCCGTATTTACTGAGAATATTTTGCTTGATCTTTTACGGATTGATATATAGCACAAAATTCCTTTGTTTATTAGGATCAAGGTTTTCATCAAATAGCTTAATCTGAAGCCAATTGATTTATAAATCTTACAGGTTTGTAAGATAGATTTGCAGTTTTATAATTCCCAGGGACAATCTCAAGCCCTGATTAAACACACTGTTCTTTCTTGCATCTTGCTGAAAACTTTGACGGACCAATAGCCCTATTTATCTGGGTTAACAATATGTATATTTGATCATTACTAACAAATTAGGTTTAACATGTTACCACTTCAAAAAACACAGCTTTTCCTCAGTCTAAAGACTGCCATCTCGCTGTAAATTGTCGCCAAAATGTGGACGTCCTGACGCACTTCATGTTCTTCTGTCCATTGTATATCGCTCGTAGGTCAAGGTTGTTGGTGCCTGTGCTTAAGCATGCTAGCTTCTGCCAATGTTTTCTTGCTTTGATTTACCTCTGTTACGATTGTATTTTGCTGCAGGGAAATGTTTGATTTCTGCTTTTAAAATGATTATTTTCTATTTGTTATTCAATATTTATCTATCTTGTGTGCTTTTGTAGATAAATATTTTACTCAACATAAATAGACATTTGGAAGTGCCAGGTTCTTGGTTCCAGATAGTGCCAGGTGAATTGTTCTGTTTTTCCTTTATTGTATGTTTAAGGTTTTATGGATTAATTAAAAGTATACATATATGGACTGCTGCCGGGTATGAAAAAGCTCAGTCTCCCCATTTTGATTTTTTGAACATGGTGTTAGCTAATGCATTTTTATCAAGTGATCACAATGGCCAATTAGGTCAAGTAGCTAAAACCCCATTGCCCTACAATGGGGTTGCACAACATTTTTAAATCCCTCTATGTTGTGACCTCTTTTAATGTTGTATGACCCACTCCTGTTAAAAGCTGGTTAGCACCTGTGACGAAGCCACATGCTTGAGGCTAGAGGCTGGGACTGGATTGACCCCATGGCGGGGAACCACTGCCTGTTCTGTGATGCAGGTGTGGATGAGGTATATGGTTGACACCCAGGCCATCGAGTCCATCTCCTGCATTGTATGCTTGTATTTCCCTTAACTTTTTGTCATCCTTGTAGATGACTACCCAGTAAAGAACCCAACCCCTATAGGAGGGAGGCAAACAAACCTGTGGTTCGCTGAGCCACTCTTTGCAAACCCCACCTTTCAGAGAGGGGCAGCATGGTTCATAAAATGTAGAAGCCCTCAACCGATGTTCGTCTTGTCAGCAGTTTTGCGCACTCCATCAATTACAGACCAGTCGGAACATAAACACTTTACTTGACACTGGCCCTTAGAACTCCTGGTAACATCAGACAGCATGGAAGTGAATCCAAGATGGTGGCTGGACACATTATGTTAACTAGTAAAGTTGCAGGTAGCTTGAAGATTACTAAACACTTGCAAAATCTGTAGTCCAAAGGAGCAGCATCCAGTCACCAAGTATGCTTTTGCGATAGTCTCATTCAAGCACAGTTGATCAATTAAATGCACCCATAAATCCCGAAGAATTGAAGTGTTTTCCAAGGTGTGGTGGTCGCAGGTTTGAGTAGCGAGTTGCAAGATAAAGCATGTTGGTGTGGCCTGGAGGGGAAAGCACAAGAGCAAGAGTGGAGGAGAGAGAATCTAAAGTGGGGATGGGAGAAATAGAATCAATAGCGTGGAAGAATTATGAATGGAAGAGGGCGAAAGTTGTGAGGAGGTGGGTACAAGTCTGAAAAGAACTGAGGAGAGAAGTCAAAGTGCCTAGATGATGGGGATTAACTGAGGGGGCAAAGGAGGTAGAGGTGAGAACAAAAGAAGCAGAATAAAGAGAGTTTAGAGATGGTGATGGACAGGGGAAATATAAAGCCCAGAAAAGAGTAGAAGGGGTACTGCGGCAAGGAGCAAGAAAGATGATCCAAGAAGAGAGCCAAAGCAAGAAAGATCAGGCCACTTTAGGATATGTGGGTGCTCATAGGTTGTAAGAGGAGGCTGGGGGCTGGCCAGGCCAGCTTCAAAGTGGGGGTGTATTTCTGACAACCCTGTGGTCCAACCCTTGTGCAAGAGTTTGATGCACAGGTATTATGGAAGCCCCAGAAGACCATTGTGGTATTCAGACAAGACCCAGAAAAGCCAAGAAGGAACTTTTGGACACTGCAACTATTTCCTGCTAATAATGCAAAGCATTCTGGGGAGGGAAGTAGGGAACATACCCTACCCTTAAGTTTTCTTTGTGGGAAAATTAATGTACTGTAAACACCTACTTGGCTTCTTTGTCCCATTTTTGATCCTTTATCATTGCACGCCTCAACACCCTTCAAGTCATGCAGGGCACTTGCACTGCACTTGCCCCCATAAAGAAAGTTATTGGTTGGATGCTTCTTAGGAGTTGCTAGTTTTTTCGAATTTGTAGCCTGACAATTCTGCTTTTGTTTCTTAACAGAACAACATGCTTTATTTTCAAACATCACAGGTTAAAACTATTTGTTTAATAAAGAATATTCAATCCAGTTTGCACATCACAAATCTGCACGCATCACATTGATTCAGTCAAATTGATTTTCCATGATTATCAGAACTCCCAAGATGAGGATTGAGGACTGATCAACTGAAATTACAAGCCAGGTGCTGCTGAATGAAACTTGCAGACTGAGGAAAGATGAACCAGTAACTCTTGGGCCTTTTTTTGTTGCACTCCTTTTAATCTCCTTGTCTAAAGAATTTAATTTGCGTTGTAGTCTTGTGGCCTGGTTCTTGTCCCTTTTTTTATTTTTAGTCTTCTTCTAGCCCTTTGCTATATTTCAACGATTGATTTTTAACATTACAGGGTATTTTTGAAAATTGAGTTTCCCAACTTGTCAGTTGGTAATCTAGTTTGTTGATATAGGGTTTTCCTTATCCTTACGCTGTGTGGTAAAGTGTCTGCAGGTGTATTATCAGGCCCGCCACCTAGGATGAAAGGGATGATAAATGGGGGAAGCTGGAAGGAGTTTGTGGAACAAAATGTGTGGTTTAGCGGAAGTCCTGACCCCACTACTCTGCAGAGCCTGTGGCTTGTCCAACCAGACCGGTTGTTTGAGGAAGAATGGTGAACACAACACCCCTTTGCAGGAGCTATGATGAAATTTGAAGCCATCCTGTGAAGCAGGAGGGTGCAGTGCATCCGAGGGGATTCGAGCACAAGAGACGGAAATGGAACACCAGGCATTGTACCTAGACAGTGACACCAAATGACTTCCTGACAGGTTGTTTTGAAGGAGCAAAGCAGGATAAGGTGAGAGAGGCCAGCAAAATCAAAAGGAGATAGGTTTGTGATTGGCTCACCTATGGAAAGTAGTAGGTCCTAGAGTCATTGATAGAAATATCATGGGAATGTGAACTAGGCTTAGAGTTCCAGTCCACCTGATAAAGCACTTGATGGCTGAGTTGTTTCCTTATCTGGTCTCTTAATTATATGGAACTATGACAAGTTACATTCCTATTACAAAAAACACTATAGTGACGGCCAAAGGGGAACAGTGAGTGTTGCTGCCTGCCCCTGCAAACTTGCAGCAAGGATCTCCAGATCATATGCCCCACAATTGATGGGCTGCTCTTGTAGTGCTTTTGGCTATCTCAGAAAGGGTTTTCTCTGATAGGGGCAGAGCTAACAGAGCTTCCTGATGGATGCTACTCTCTAGGGCTCGGGCAGCCACTCCACTTTCAGTGCTACAGCCTTTGGCGGGTGCACAGGTGAAAATGCTTTCTGTACACCAGAGTGCAAGGGAGGCTAGCAGAGCACCCCCAGGCGGAGGTTTGTCTTGAGGGTTCAATGGTTTACTGCTGAACTAGGTCTCACTCCCCTCTGCCTGCTAAAATGGGACCCACGATGTTCTGCTTGAGGTGGAATGGGAGCCATACACATAGATTTTTCATACTACAATCTTGTGTAGAAAAGCAGCAGATTTACACACGACCTGTGGAGAACGGGCCTGGTGGACTTCACTCCATGTAGTGGAAAACTGTGTTGGTGACCATAAGGTTAGGAGGAGGGTGGGCATGCTGAGACTGGGAGCGGGGCATAGCTTAGAAGCCTTGATTGATTATTATGCGCTTATACACAAGTGTTTCACATCATGGAAGCCTCTTGATAAATATGATCTAAATGAGCCCAGAAACTGCACATCTTGTACCATATATGGAGAGCTGCCATGCAGCCTTCTATTCGGGCCACAGGTTATAGATATGGACAATATTTCCTTTCTGTCCAAGTGCATTATGAGATGGACCTTAGTTGTGCACAGTGTCCAAAAGGGTCGCATAAGGGAGATTCCTTAGTCCTGGTGGCCCTTAGGGAAAGTACCACCCACAGTATTAAGAACCATGTTACCGCCTGTGAGGCCAAACTGGAAGCAATAAATTAAATGACTGAGGTGAAAAACAAAAATGGTCATGGTCTCTTACTAAGTTGGACATATATGCCTGCGCAGTGGATATAGAAATGCGTGCCCTGCTCTTCAAAAATATCAAGAGTTGTATTCTTTGAGTGCTGTTAAAAAAACAAAATAAAATTGAGCGATGAAAAAAGCAAAGCATACATGGTAAGCTCATGCTTGTATTGTGCATGCGCTCATAAGTCCTTTTATCTCCAAACTGTCAAATTGAAAGTTCTATTGCTAGGCAAGTACAATGTTTGTAATGGTTCCTTAACAGTATGTTGAACGACCATCTGTGCGGATCACTGATCTTCCACTCGCCTTAGCATTCATTCCACTATTACTTTTCACGTTGGCAAAGTGACCTTTTAAAACATTTTACTCACTTTTCCTTTAGTTCTTTACTACCTCGCTAATGCAAGGTGTCTTCTGCCATTTTTTCAGGTCTTCCATGTAAAATATTCACAATTGGTTCACCCTTCACTTTGTGACTGCTGAGTTTCCTAACTTAAAACATTTGAATGGGAGCTTATTTTGTCGTCGTGCTTGTCTAAATGAGTTTACATTCTGTTTTTTTGTACTCTTCATGGTGAAAGGTTAGTTGTGTTCTTGCACCACTAACTGTCTCACTTAGACTGTGTTACATGTGAGGCAAAAGCGCAGTAGTGGCATTACACGTTGTTTCTCCACTTCTGCCAGCTGTAGTTGCAACGATGGATGGCGAGTTCCCATGCAGTGCTGGAATCTCGTGTGGGAGCTCTGCAGCGTGCTACCTGCACTGGGGGTCATGCACTGTTCAGGATCCGCTCCTGCCAGCTGGGATCACCATTTTACAAAGGGGAGGTTGAAAAGAGAGGGAGACCGCGTCCAGCCCAGGGAAGGAGCAAACTGATAACTATCATTTTGGAAAGGGATTCTTGTGTTGGGGGGGGGGGGGTGATCAATGGGAACAGGTTTTGCACTTGTCAATGTGTCATCCTCCTGGCTGTCCACTTTTGCTTAATCAGGGCTGTTTACTATCGGGAGGATGGGTGGTGGGAGCTAGGCTCTGGTACACATATTCTGTGGGTAACTTGGCGGATGTCATGGCCAAGCTCCCAATACAGGGAGCCATCAGAGGGCATAGAGGGAGCCAGCCTCAGTGAACAAGTTATTGTTTATAACCCTTTAATCTCTGCCCAATTTCGGTAACTTGCTTTCTTCAGGGTGGGAAGGGGAAGCGGGTGTGTGAGCTGCACAAATCACTGGCTGTTTGGGCAGGGCATATGTTATGGCCAGTCGTCTACTCCAAGGAGCATCAGAGGATAAAAAGAATGCAGTCTTAGAAGTCTTAGGAATGCGGATTGTTGAGCTGTATAAAAAAAAACATACATTATCAAAAAAAAGGTTCTTTAACTGTCTCAATTCATTCTGCTTATTTGCAGTTAGGTGTTTATCACCATGCATGTTGTGTCTTGGTATTTTGGTGGGTGCTTCAACAGACCTTGTAAAGTAGAAGGCTCCGGTCCGCATTTGATGATAAATGCGGATCATGCTGTCTACAATAAGTCATCTTATGGTTGGACAGCATCCAGTTAAAGCAGAACATTGACGACTGGCAACTATGGCACATGGTAATCAAATGGTCTCCAAGGCTGTCCACGTTGAAGCCACTATCAGCATGTTGGCCCCCTTGCCGAGTATGGAGTCCCATCCTCTCTCAATCGCAGACTCCTGCGGTATGGATGGCTTTCTGTGGGTCAGAATCTTCAGATTGCCCCATCTTGGTTCCTGTTCCCTCCCTCAACTCATTCTGAGTTCTTGTATTGGGCAGGTCTGCACCTCTGAAAATGTCCAGTTTTAAAACAATATATTTTGCTGTTGAATTCTGATCTTGCTCGGGCCCTGTGGTCTCGGGCATACTTTTTTATTTAAGCTATCCTAACAGCATCTTTCTTGGCTTTTGTGGCACTACAGTCCTCGCTTCACCCGATCTGCTGGCTCTCTGCCTCAGGACTGAGTAGTATTCTGCTTTGTGTTCTTTGTTGATAAATGACCCAGACATTAGAAGTGTTCCAGCGGGCGATATTTACTTTTAGTTCCTCTGCATCAAGCAATTTGAGCAACACAGGTTATGCCCACGTTGAGGCTTCTGATTTTATTAACCTCCGAAAAATTTGTCAGAGGTGGCCCTGACAATGTGTACGGCTGACCTGCTGCAGGTACAAACGGATCTCGGCCATGTGCGCATACGTTGTTGATCTATCTTAGTATTCTATTTTCATTTATGAGCCAGCATTCAAACCGTCTGCTTCCTGCATTTCACCTGACAAATCCTTGAGTAATCTGTCCTGTGTGAGATAAGGACAGACCAGACAGCACTGTAGTTTTCTTCAGCTGCAATAGTAGGAAATCTGTAAAATCGGGGAATAGAGTGTGTAGTTCTCATGCACTCGCTCTCCTGTCTATTCTGTACAGAATGATTGTGCCGTTATCTTAGTAAATGTCAAAGAATTATCGAGTGGAGTATTAGACCTCCCTTATAATATGCTTGACAAAGGTTGAGCGTTCTTCATTGGTACTCTGGTAAATTGGTAAAAGCTCTCAGAGGCACTGTTAATTAGCCTGTGTCTTCCTTGCAATGTTGGAGAAACCGTGCTTGCTTATTTATGGTTTGCATTTTACGCCACCAAATTATGCATAGTCTCACATGAAAGACCTTGCGGTCCGATGATATTAGATTACCTTTGTTACACCTACAGCTTGGAGCATTTTGGTCCTTGGAGACCACGCCGTCTGGTAGGTGGACAGAAAATTCAAGTGCTTTCCCAAAGTTCTGGGGTCGCGAGGTGACATGTTCCCACAAGTGGTTCGGATTAGTTAATGGAAGAACAGCACGTTTCCCCTGTGATCCTTCATTAAAGGCAAGGCGAGGATTCCCAGGAGGACACTTTGATTTCCATATATGTAAGGCCTAATGTGTGATTTAAGCGCTTTCCCTAATGCTTACACAAACAGTGTTGAAAAAGATGCAATAGTGGAGTCCTATTCATTGTATTGCTCCTTGCTTGTAATAATGTAGTTGGGCTCACAGAACTTCTAGCAGATGTCTGGTGTCCACAGTGAGTCGAAATTAGGGTGATCTGCTAGCCCAGTACCGGGGCAGCATCCTTAATCACTTTTGCCAAATGTATCATATTGACAGCCACAAGAGTACAATGAGGATGTATACCCCACTGACAATTGACCAGTTAACGCAAGACCATCTCAGCATTTGGGTATCCTATTAGGAAATTGCAACTTTTTTACTAAAATGATTGTTTTTTCATTTATGGATATGGCAGCTTGATCGTCTGGTGATTATTCCTAGAAAGGCAGTGGGTAGAAGCCTTGAAGATGCACCAAATAGGCCTGCAGTTCATGGCCATAACTCTTCTCTACTCTTCGAGAAATGCCTGTTCCTCTGTTTGCTCTCTGCACGGTCTCTGCACATAGGGACCTGCTATGGGTACAGTAGTTCGAAGGAGCATTGTCTTAGAAGTAAAATCATACATAGTTTAAGGAAGAGAGAAAATTCCTCCTCCATGTACCGCGAAGCCTCACCACTTACTGTCACATGGGCATTTACCATGTACGGTGTCCAGGCGCTGTACTAAACAAATATTACTTTTCTCATGTACTTCCCGAAAGATGTTTGCCTGCCATCTACATTTGATTTACTACACTTTATAAACTCTACAATCTTTCTTACTGTACAAAACTTCATTTGGCAATAGAGCCATAAAAGCAAAAAATGTACAACAAAATACCAGCATAATACATATACCAAGCACACATTAAATTATAAATGTGTTAAAACTGATCGTCCTGTAATCATCAGATCCATTACAGTGCATCATTAAAATGGTATACGATGATAAAACAATCAAGACCATCCACTAAATAAAGTTGCAGGCTACTTGGCTCTTCTCAGCCATGCCCGAAATACACATTTTGTGACAAAAAAGACTGAATCTAGGTAATTTGTGTTTTTACCGAAGTCCAGTGCAGATCCAATTATCCTGATAATTTTTAGTCTAAATAACGGGATTAAGTATGGGTACCTAGGGTCCTTGTAGCCACACAACAATAAGAAATGCTTAGTAGACTCCCGTCCACCCCACAAACCAGGCAACAGGCATCATTGGTGGAATTTCACTTGGCTGTTAATGAGGCCAGCTTCAATGTGTCAGTAGTGTGCAATTGGATTAAAAGAGCACAAGCATTTACTGGAGTTATCATGTCTAGATATTTTTTAACACCTAGCACTTGTTTAGTTTCAAATTGCAAACGACCAGTGCTCAGATTCAGACAGGCCTGCTTCATACAAAGAGTACTAGCATCAGCACATGCCCTTTTGACCAGCAATGAGGTGCCTGGGATCATTCCTTCAGGATGGGCCCATAAAGTTTACCAGTCCAGCCTCATGAGCTCCAAACAAAAGAAACGTGAACCAGGGTAATGAGCCAGATCCAGTCGAGCTTAACAAGGTTTCCAGAGCAGCTCTATATTTCCCCAGTTCTGGGGTAGTCCTCCATACCCAGTACAGCAGAGGTTTGGTTGCTAAAACCTCAGAGTGGGCGGAGGTTCTATCCCCAGTGGAGGCTAGCCAAGGGTGCGCTGCGTGGTTGCATAAACAAAGCTTTCAGAGAACTGTTCTCCATAATGTAAATAGACAGGGCCTCGCAATGACTCCTCCACTCCGCTCCATATAGGGTGACTGCCAGTCCCCGGATCCTATACAGATGCAAAGCTGGGGTAACCGCTCCTCTATCATGACTGTAGAAGCGTTGGATTCCCCCACTGTGCTTATCTAGAGTCACTGTGGCTTTGAGTTGCTGGTGGGACCAAAGGAGTGGTCCGTTAATCTGATGGTCATGTAAACCTATGTGCTCAACTGCTCCAGTACATTACCATCGATTGAGACGTTAGGCTTGTTTTCTTGATGTCCTATGCTCACACGCCATTGATTTAGTTTTCAGTATTGAGCATCAGTTGTAATTCCTTGCATTGTTTAATAAAAACAGCAAAACTGTGTTTTAGACCCATACGTGTCTGCAAAGAACGCAGGAAACCTGTCACTTCCAAGTTTGGCAATTTCCATCTCCTAGTATGTGTTTTATTGAATTATGGTGTTTTTGTCTTTTAAAAATGTCTTAATATAGTCTTATAATTAAATCACGTCCTAGTGTGAAGTAAAACTCTTACAGATTATCAGCGCAGGAATGGAAGGCAGTGTATTTATTTAGTGGGGATTTCGAAAAGTCAATGATAAACTTATTATGGCTCACATCAGGTGTTCATTATGGCAGAGAATGCACAGTCGAAGTGGGCACTGGAACCACTTCCTGCAGGCGCTGGATCCACTGCAAACTACTGGTGGCTCAGAATTCCTGATTGTAGAAAAGAGAGGCAAGAGATCATGCCAGTACCGGCAGGAATACACAGCCTCCTTCAGCACAATTTGCTTCCAGGTCAACCACTTAATTTGGCTAGGCTCACTTGATCAAGGTTCTTGTGATACTGTATAGTGGGAAGTGGTGGAAGGCTGCCCTGCATAGAGTTGGGGGCTCCAAGAATCTGCACCCCTCTCCAACTCTTCCTGCTGTACAGTGAGACATTGGCCATGTACAGCAGTGCACAATTAAAGGGGATTGGGTCCTCCGATGTATTCCATATCTATAACATGTAATCACCACAGCTGTGCTGCTTTGATCTTCGGCGTCCTGCGTCGATGACGTCGATACGCCACCCTTGAAGACCTCCGACGGCCGATGTCACTGGATGTTATAAGTAGGATGCACGACGCCCGTAGCCTCAGTTCCGTTTCTTCCGCGAACGTGTTCGCTTCGGAGATCTCGGCGTGCCTCAACTCTTTGGAGTTTGTTCTTTCTCGTTTCTACGAACCTGTTCGTATTGTGAAGTAACTTTTTCGTGAAGATGTCTACCTCGTCTTCCACACCGCGTCCGGGCTTTAAGAAGTGCGGGGACTGTGGGTCCAAGATGTCGGTTACGGACTCGCACAACGCCTGCCTCTGGTGCCTCGGGGAGGCCCATGACACGGATGACTGTGTTGACTGCCAGTTACTCACGTCCAAAGCCTTGCGGGAGTGCAAGAAGAAGTTATCGGTAGGTAAGGTGTCCAAGCCACGGAAGTCGAGGTCTGCGGGGCTTTTGACGGACGATTTGAGGGGCGACTCTCCGCGTCATCGGAAGTCCAGTGGGTGTCGGTCCCGGAGTCAGTCTCGCCACTCCTCTGCCTCTTCGAGGCACTCCCGGAAGCGCCGTCATCGGTCGCCTTCCCCGTCCTCATCCGAGGACTCTGCCCGTCGGCGGGTCGCTTACCCCACCAAGCAGGCGACGCCAGAGGAATGGGCTTCCTTCTGGAAGAAAATGTTGGCGATTCTCGAATCGCAGGATACTGGTCCGTCCGCCCCTCTGAGTGGGGTCGGTCGTGATCTGTCGAGAGGCACTGCTCGCACGCCTTTGGGCTCGGGTGGTCGGCACGATTCGTGGGAGAGGTCCCGCTTGGACAAGGGGAATCGTTCTCGTCATGCCCGTTCCAGATCCTGGTCCTCAACGCGCTCGAGACCGTGTGCACCTGTGATGTCTTCGAGGAAGACGCCGGCGTCGCCTCCGAAGAAGTCATTGGCGCCCATGCTGTCGAGGGACACGCTCGGGGCTCCGGCCTCGAGGACTTGTCGACGCCATCGATGCTGTCGGCACCCTCGATGCCTTTCAAGGCTGTTTCGACGGGGGTTCCCCGGGGCTCGGTGGAACCACCTAGAAAGGCTCTGGCAAAGGTCAAGCATGGCTTTGTTCCACATTCTGTGCCTTCTTACTGCCAGCTTGAGTTTATTTCAGAGGTGGATGAGGGCTCTGATGATGGCATGGTTCCGGATATGGTGCCGGCCGAGATTCTCGGGCCATAGCCAAATTGAGGACCTGCGGCAGTCCCTGCACGATGCCAGTGGGCTGGAAACCTCTCCGGAGGTGGAGTTTTGTAGGCCTGAGCCTGGCACTCATGCCGACTCCTCATACCGGCGCCTTATGTCCAGGGTCACCGAGTACTTTGGATGGTCTGCCCCCCAGGGGATTTTCTTTAGGATGACCTTACGGATATCCTCGACCACGGTCCACCAACTGACCCGGTACTGCCGTTCCATATGGCTCTACAGAGGAGGGTGGGAGCGGCTTGGACTGCTCCGGAAAGTCTCCCGGCAGTGGGCAAGTCTTTGCCGCGAAAATACTGCCCAGCTAGTAGCGACCCCTGCTACTTGACCAGGCACCCCACTCTGGAGAGTTTGGTGGTGCAGGCGGCTACGGCCCCGGCAAAGCAGGCGTCGTATCCTACCATCCCTCCTGATAGGGACGACAAGCGTTATGACAGCTGGGTGAAGAAAGTGTTTTCTTCAGGGGGTATGGCGCTTCAGGCAGCCAACTCCGTTTCTGCCTTGTCACGTTTCACGCACACTCTGTGGAACTGTGTTTCCTTAGCGGCTGAACATATTCCCAAAGGGGATGAACGGGATGGTTTCCTTGCCATGGTTCAGGATGGCAAGGATGCCATGTGTGAGGCCGTTCAGTCGGGTTTGGACATGGCAGATTGCGTCAGCCGGACCATGGCGGCGATCACCGTGATACGCAGGTTTGCGTGGTTTGCTCCTGATGTGCAGGCCCGGCTCCTCAACATGCCCTTTGATGGGGAACATCTTTTTGGCAGCAAGGCTGACGAGAGCCTTGAGAGGTTGCAGACCTCTAAAGCTGCAGCGAAGTCATTGGCCGCTGCAGTTCGCCAACCTCTGCCTTTTCGTCCTAGGGGACAGCAATGGAGGGGAGGTTCCTTTCGTTATTACTCCACCTTTGGTATAAGGCGAGAGGAGCTGCCAGTCAAAAGGGGCCACCGTAGGAGTGCCAGAGGTGGAAAACGAGGTACTCGAGGTGCCAAGGCCGCTCGGGCGGTTGTCTCTTTGCCCTCAGACAACGCTGCAGCCGCTTCAGCTCAGTCATGAGGCCATGTCCCATGGTTCACCGGTTGGGGGAAGGCTGGCGCAGCATCTTGCAGAGTGGCACGCCATTACTTCAGATGTGTGGGTTCTGGAGATCATAACCCACGGCTACTGTCTTCCTTTCCGGCAGAGGCCTCAAGACAATCCACCGGGGAATCTCTCTTTGAAGAGTCCGGATCCGCTCCTTGCACAGGAAATTCAATCCCTGCTGGAGAAAGGCGCCATAGAACTGGTGCTTGTAGCGGAGAAGAACAAGATATGATATTTCCCTTATTTTTTGATTTCCAAGAAAGATGGGGGATTGAGACCCATCATGGACTTGCGCGGTTTGAACAAACTCCTCAGGAAGGAGTTCAAGATGGTTACTCTCTCTCAAGTCCTCCAGTCCCTTCAACTTCAGGACTGGTTGGTGTTTCTCGACCTCAAGGGCGCTTATTTTCATGTGCCGATACTTCCAAAGCACAAGAAGTACCTGAGGTTGGCGGTTGGCGACTCGCACTTTCAGTTTCGGTTCCTGCTGTTCGGATTGACCTCCGCCCCGAGAGTCTTCACCAAGCTCATGGTAGTGGTGGCAGCGCACCTCAGGAAAGGGGGGATTCACGTCTACCCCTACCTGGACGATTGGTTGATCAGGGCGCGCTCTCCTGAGCAAGTCCTGGATCATCTATCGGTCACCTGCCACTCCCTTCACAAGCTGGGCTTCTCCCTCAACTTGAAGTCCCATTTGATACCAACTCAGAGGCTCCAGTACATCGGAGCATTACTCGACACGTCCCTGGGGCAGTGTTTCTCTCCCCAGGTGATGGCTCATCACATTCAGCAGATGGTGCACAAGTTTCAGCTTGCCCAGAGTCTCCCAGCGTTCGAGTTCTTGAGATTGCTTGGCCTCATGGCATCCTGCATTCTTCTGGTGCCAGAGGCCAGGTTGCAGATGAGATCTTTGCAATGGGCACTCAGGCTCCAGTGGTCTCAGTCCTCCGTCAGGTTGTTGGACCCTGTTCAGATGCCATCCTCGGTCGCTCAGGACCTTCTGTGGTGGGCCGTCAATGACAATCTGATGAAGGGGGCTCCATTTTGACTACCCTGGCCGAAGGTGACGATTGTGACAGACACATCCCTCACGGGATGGGGAGCTCATGCCAACGAGTTGACAGTCAGCGGTCGTTGGTCTCCGTCGGAGTCCAGACTCCATATCAACCTGTTGGAGCTGAGGGCCGTCAGGCTAGCCCTGAAGGCTTTTCTGCCGACTGTGCAAGGGAAGAATGTCCTGATCCTGAAGGACAACACGGTTGCCATGCACTACCTCAACAAAAAGGGGGGGCAGGGTCACTTCCTCTGTGCAGGGAGGCGATGCAGCTCTGGTTCTGGGCAATCCAGCAGGAAGTTTCGATCTCGGCAGTTCATCTGGCCGGAGACTAAATCGAGACGGCGGACGCTCTGAGCAGGCAGACCGAGATCTCCCACGAGTGGGAGTTGGCTCAGGAGATTCTCCTGGAGATCTTTGCCCTTTGGGGGACCCCTCAAGTGGATCTCTTCGCCTCCAGTGTCAACCGGAAGTGCGAGAGGTTCTGCTCGTGGGAATTTCTTCCAAAAGGAGCCTTAGGAGACGCGTTTGTGGTGGAGTGGTCATTCCCACTGCTGTACGCGTTTCCTCCAGTCCCCGTCATCCCGCAAGTACTGCAGAGGTTATGGAGGTTCGGTTCCCGGATGATCCTCGTTCCTCTGGCGTAGGCCCGGAGGACGTGGTACCCGGACCTTCTCGACTTGTCCATCTGCCCTCCACGTCGTCTTCCCTACCGAGACGATCTGCTCTCATGGGATGGGTGTCAGGTTCTCCATCCAGAGGTCAGATCCCTCAACCTTCATGCTTAGTTTCTGAAAGGTTGAGGTATAAGGATTGGGACCTCCCTGAAGACGTGATGGAGCTGTTGCTCTCGGCCAGACGGCCTGCAACAAAGACCCTGTACTGTTGCCGTAAGTTCTGCGACTGGTGCAGGGTTAAGAATGTGGATCCTTTTGCATGTGACGTTCCCATGGTTCTGTCTTTTTTGCTTTCTTTAGCCCACAGGGGCTTGCAAGTGGGTACCGTTAAAGGATACCTGGCGGCGCTGTCCATATTTAAGCGCTCGTCTGAAGAGTGTTCCTATTTTAAAATTCCTTTAATTTCTCAGTCTCTGAAAGGGCTCACTAATGTTTTCCCTCTGTCACCTTTCCAGTTGCCTGGTTGGGATTTGAAGCTTGTTCTGATGGGTGCTCCGTTTGAGCCTTTGCATTCATGCCCTTTGAGACTGTTAACTCTTAAAACTGTATTTTTGGTTGCGTTCACTTCCGCTCGCAGAGTGTGAATTACAGGCACTTTCAGTTAAGCCACCCTTCACTGTGTTTCATAAGGGCAGGGTTGTCCTTAGTTCGTCCTTCCTTTCTTCCGAAGGTGGTGTCGGAATTTCATTTAGGCCAGAAGGTTGTTCTTCCGGCGTTTTATCCACCTCCACATCTTGGTAAGGAAGAGGAGAGGCTCCATAGGCTTGATCCTAGGAGAGCGTTTAGCTTTTATATTACACGCATGTCCCGGGTCAGAGTGGACTGTAAACTCTTCATTGGTTACGCTGGAAAGCGTTTGGGACAAGGTGTTACGAAACAGACTTTGTCTCGCTGGATTATTTTGGCTATCTGAGTGTTACCGCTTGGCGGGTAAGGACCCACCGGTTTGGCTTGTGGGCCCATTCTACCAGGGGTCTGCTGCCTCTACTGCCTCTACTGCCCTACAGAGGTGTGTTCCTATTTGTTACATCTGTGATGCAGCCACCTGGGCTTCGGTACGTACTTTTGTATGTCACTACTCCCTCGAATCCATCCGTGGGCAGGATCTGGCCTTTGTCAAGGCGGTCCTTTACTCCGAATTTGATGGGCATTCTAAATTTCTGTTTTCTAAATTCTTTTCCCACCTCCTTGCATTGGTACTGCTTTGGGAGTCTGTCATAGATCTGGAATACGTCGGAGGACCGAATCCCCTCGAAGAACAAGTTACTCTCTTACCTGGTAACGTTCTTTCGATGTGATGGTCCGACGACGTATTCCATATCGCTCCCTCCCTGCCTTCCCCGCTACAGAATTTCTTATGCGATTGCAGCTTACGTTTCCGCAAGACTTTGTGTGTCAGACTGGCAGAAGACTGGTGCCACACGTTCTGGGAAAAAACGACAACTGAGGCTAAGTGCATCGTGCATCCTACTTGTAACATCCAGTGACGTCGGAGGAGGTCCTCGAGGGTGGCGTATCGACGTCATTGACGCAGGACGCATACGGTGAAGATTTTCCGAAGCAGCACAGCTGTGGTGATTACATGTCATAGATATGGAATACGTCGTCGGACCATCCCATCTAAAGAACGTTACCAGGTAAGAGAGTAACTTGTTCTTTGGTATTAAATGGGGCTGAGGGAACGGTGGGCCTGATTGGAATTTGGAACAGCCCAAAGCAGTTCCCAAGGTTTGTTTAGTAGCCATCTCTTCGTCTCATTTGAATCAAGAGTATAATTTCCAATCGGGGGTCTTTTTGGATCAGGAAGTTTTGAGAGGTGCTTTGAGAGTGTGTGTTTTTGTACTATTGTATTGACATGAGGGCGCTTTGGATTCTATGGGTGTTATTTCAAAGCTTTAAGTCCTAAGGAGATGGAGTGACTGCTCTATTTTGGATCATTTGAAGTTGTTGTACGGAAGCCTTGCTGGAATTGCCTGTAGGCTATTCTAGTATTTGAGATCAGAGGGGGCAGGGACTCTCACCAATTCAGTTTGGTGGACCTTCTGTAGAAGTGGCCGAATCCAGTCATTTTTCAGAAAAGAAATTCGAGTTCTACGTTTTACCGTAGTCAAAAATAGTGAACATTTTAAATATTTGAAGGGGCTAAAATGGGTCGGGTTGGAGTGGGGTTATACGGATAGAACGGGGGCTTTGGAGGGGACCCCTCCCAAATGAAAAATAATTCTGTATTTTTTTCGGTATTTTGGTTGCAATGAAATATACCACTCTGAAATTTGCTTCTGTAATATCCCATATAACCGAAATGGTTTACTTTTTAACATGTGGGGGTGTGGAGTTTTACAGGTACCTTACTTCATTTGAGGGCTAAGGGTGAAGGCGGTGACAAACTTGTGGCCAAGATGTATTACCGTTGGTAAGGGTTTCAGGGTTGTGTGGGTTGTGACATATACAAGTTGGCCACTGGAAAGATAAGTTAGAGGTGGCTGGTATTTAAAAGAAAACTGCTGCTGCCTTACTTCCGGAAAAACAGGTAGCCATTGATTGTCCAATCTTGTACTGTAGTAACGCAGTATGTGAGTAGGGCAGGGGTTTGCAGCATTTGGCTCGCCTAAGGTTTTGGACGACCTATCCCATTATTTCAGGCCAACATATTCCATGTTGAGGGGCTTCAGGAGTTGTAGCACAGAACATCTGGTGAGCCAAATGTTGCAGGCCCTTACTCTTATGGCTAGGATCTGATTGTTGGGGGGGGGGGGGGTTAAGTTAGAATGAGATTTGCGAGTCATTGGCATAAAGTTGGCATTGGTCAGAGAAGAATTCTAATAGGATGTCGAGGGGCGTAGTGTAGGTTGGATTTCTGAGCGAGAGGGTGGATGTTTGGGACTTCTCTATCCAAAGTGAATTGTCTTCGTGTTTGCTAGTTTGACTGTGGTGGTTCTCCCACCAGGGGAAGGATGTGAGCAATTTAGGTGCTGTTCCAGCATTGCTCCCAGTGGAGACTGTTTATTCATTTATTTATTGTGCATTTGTAAGGCGCTTATACATCAAGTAAATTGTGTTTCAAGGCACCTACAGGGCGGCATAGAGGGAACATGGGAATGAAAATCTAATATAACAATGAAAGATAGAGGCGGACCTACTAGGCCTTGTGAGCATTCAGTACGGGAAGAGAGAATGAAAATAAATATATATATATATATATCTATCTATCGTGATAAGTGCAAGTTGTGCCAGGAGGGAAGTGGTTAGGTGAGTGGTCAGCTGTCAATAGATAGGTAAGTGCAGGCCTGTGGTGGCATATGCACCAAGACAACTGCTGGGAGCGGGCTGAGTGTATTGGGTGTGGGAGGCCAGGGCCCTGGAGGAAACATAAGGGCCCTGGTCACCAATTTCAGCAACAGTGGGGTTTAGCAGAGGATGGAGGAAGGAAAGGAGGAGGTGAAAAGGGAAGTCTTGAGCTTACTGAATTTGAGGTGATCCGGCTCAAGACGAAGGGGCAGGCTGTTCCATAGGAGGGAGTAAGCATTTCTGATTTACTATGTTGAATGCTGTTGTAAGGTCAAGCAGGATCAGTACTAGGTAGGGGTTTGCTGTACAGTGCTTTGAGTATGGTGTAAAATGTGCCAGGTCTATGGCTCACTGGACTAATGCATCCCCTACAAGGGTCTGTGTCTGACCTCATGGTCACAGGTTCGAATACCAGCAGGTCCACTCAGCCCTTCAGCCTTCCGAGGTTTATAAAATTAGTACCGTTAAGTTGGGTAACAAACTTCTGTTATCAGTCAATAGCACAAATATACCCCTCTGGGGGTGAAAGTGCGCTCTACAAATACAATTGTTATATTATGCTACTCCCGCTTTTCTACCATGCTGCTCTTTTCTATATCATCGGGGAAGGAATAATTAAATAGGATTCTCTAAGCTTGGAAGAACAGTAATGCTCTAAAAATATGTATCCACATTTGAGCAATATTTTCACAATGCTTACTTGTATTCGTCAGTAAAGGACAGCAGGTCTTCAAAACGAGTTAAAGAACTCAAAGGTGAAGGAAAAATTATTCAACAGATATTCGACAAACCTCTATAAATAAATCCAATACTTGCTGTGCTCTCAATTATTCAGATAATTGATGCATAGCAGAACATTTTGCTGATGGCCTGAGATTAATCATATAAAGATGGGGTCTTGAAATGCAGAAACATCTGTATGCAGGCGCATTAGTTAACTTTCAGAAAAAGGAATCTCCAAGATTTCTTGTGCTGAGATTTGCATTCGCAGCATGGGAACTGCTTGGAGTCATTTCTGTAGTTTCAGCACTAAAGCAAACATCTTGGATTTCAGGATCAGGGAAACAAAGGAATTACATTAAAACTAAACAAAGGATTTGGGTATCTGTGTTTGGAAAGGTTGAAATGAGCTCTTCAAGTTGCCTCTTTCGCAAAATTGTGATCTGTGACTAATGCACAACATTCTGTTAAAAACAATCATGTTGGTTCGCTGGCCCCTACATTCGTAAAGGGGAAACACCCACTAAAAATCTTTCACCGCCCCATTCTCACTCCTCAGATACCCACGCTCTACTTTCCTGGCCCCACTGGGACCCGTACATCAATGCCCATTGTCTGGAGGTGGGGATGCGGATGACGAGAAAATCATTAGACTATCGGACATAACCTTGTGGCCGTGCCTGCCGGATAGGTGTGCTCCTCCTTTGGTTGCCAATGTATACGTAATCTATTACTGAATGTCGAAATCAAACTATGTAGCCAGCTTTTAATTCGGTCTGTGGCAGCTTTTTGAAGAAAGCAATGACATATATCCTAGAACCTACGTTATAGCTATCAGTGTGTCCACCATAAACTCTGGTTGAGCTAAAGCAAAAGTTGCAATCTACTCACATAGTTAAAAATAGCATAATTCCATATTAACACAAATATCAGGTGATGATAAAAAAGTGCATACATATTTCATGTTATCAAATGAGGACAGTGTTCATGTTTCACAGGTATGCCTGTGCATTTCGGACACAACCGTAGATTATGTATAGAGGTTCCCCTTAAGAGGGACGCACTTCATTGTTCATATTGATCTGTATTACCTTTTTGTTTACATTTACAATTTGTTTTCTTTATGCTTTCGTCTTTTTTCATGCTGTGATTGACGCATGTCGTGTATCGTTTTGAGTTGTTTGATAAGCGCCTTGATGGCTGCGGCGCGTTATATGAACCAAGAAAAGTTAGTACTGCTACTGACCAGGTGTATTCCCATATGTTATCAATGAATGAAACAATTATATCCTAATGATGGGAATCCTGGTCTTGGTGGTACTAATGGGAAAAACCTCTAAGTTTCGACTCCATGGAAATGTCCAGAAAGAAGATAAGGGTTAGACAAAGAAGATCACATACAACCATGATGGTGAATAAACGTGGTTTGTATTAAAATAAAAAACATTCAAACATGAACAGAAAAACATTTATAAATAATTAGTATGTGAAAAACTCAACTAAAAAGGAATCCAGGAAATCACAGTTTTGCTTTAGTACATAAATCAGTGCAAAGTCCTTGATCATGTAACAAAGGATATGCTTTAGTGCAAAGGTGGGTGTAGGGTACTACCCGTGCACCGTGTTCAATAAGGCATCTAATTATTCAGATGATATTACAGGTGCCCAATAAGGCATCTAATTTTTCAGATGATATTACAGGTGCGGCGCGTTATAAGCAATAAATAAAATCATGTATTTACTTACTGTACCTAGTTTCTACTTTTCTTCATGTTATGATTATCACATGTTGTATATCATGCTTTCAGTGCTTTTTACACACTGCACTGAAGTCTTAATGGCCCACCCTTAATACAGACTTGTATAGAGTCGAAACACGTTTTGGCACAGGGGCGTTCATAATCTTTATCACCCACATAAGGTCTTGGTTGCAATATGGAATGACATGATATAAATACATTTGCCGTATTGGAGGAACACCTGATTTTCATTTAAAGGGAAATAAGATTTAATGCTCGAGACTGCTCACTCATATCTCTAAACCTACATGGATTTGTTGCTACTTCTCAGTTAGTGTACAAGGACATGCGCCTGGTTTTAGGTGCTTTTTTTGGGAGGTTTGCTTATTGGCGGTGGGGAAGCCTGTATAAGCCTATCCTAGCGGCAGTCCCCACAGTACTTGCTTTCCTAGGCGGAGCTGAACCAGGTGTACCCCACGCTGCTTTGAATAATAGCTCCTTTGGCATGACTAGCACCCCGAAAATGTCGCAGGGCCTAGGGAATTATTGAAAATGCTTTCCACCAACCTGGAATAATTCCCTCTATCAGTAGGTGGTTGTGTACAAGAAAGGTTATTCATGAGCAAAAATTCAGTTCAGAACTTAGTTGCTGGCGCAGCGATGTGTATAGTTCAATACAGTAGAGTATTTTGTAGCAAGCAGCTCAAACTGGCAGGCGGCTCATGAATGCTTTTGAAAGCTCGCGGTGACAGCCAGCTGAAAAGCCACTGATTGGCACACTCGTCTATCTGTTTTTTATTGGCTATCGTTTATGAACGACGCTGGGAGGGGGAACAGCGTTCACACAGGGTGTTTTGGTTTCCTAACTGAAAAGGGGTGCAGGTTTTCCTTTGTTTAGGCAGGAAAATATAAAAATTAAATATGAAGGGAGATCTCGATGCCTCACTCTTCTTCTCCCCCTACGCATCCCCTTTCTGAGAAAAACGTGCTTTCATGCTAATCAAGTGTTTACAATGTGCCGCTTTGTTCGTGCCCCTTCCGGGGCCTGTATGTTTAAACAAAAAAGGGATTTAGACTTCAACACAGCTGTTAGTTTCAGAATAAAAAAATCTGAATACATTCCACCAGCTTTTGAGATTTTAAATGCCGTCTAGCAGTTAAAACAAAAGAAGAAAAATACCATGCACTGTTGGAAATGTCACTTAATTTTTTTGTAATTATTTTCTTTAAAAAAAACTTTGTCATGTGTTCACGTTTTTTTTTCTTCTGGTTACTTGATGTTAAAAGCTGCTCAGCACTCTCCAACTACTCCCCTCATTTGTCCCAGCACAGTGGCGCCAATGCAACATCTGTGCCCATTCTGAGCGCAATGAATGACACGAATTTAACTAGAACCGTTCAAGTGCTGCGTTACCATAATTGCACCTTGTTCGTTTTCAAGAGACAATGTGAGGAAGAAATGCCAATTAGGCTGGGTATGCTAATGAGAGCTCAACTGAATGGCGGATTAGTGTGGACATGCAAGCCACTGGAATGGACTTGGTTTAATCCCCAAAGTTTGTTCAGTAGTGTTTGAAAATAATTTTCACTCTAGGTGAATATCTCTGAAATCTGCTTTTTGCATGTCGGCGATACAGCAAGTGTTCCGTCGCCACTTGCTGTCCCAACTGGCCAACTGCCCCCCGGGGTACTCGTTGAGACACTGCAGCCTAGGGGCACAATCTGGAAATGCATATGTCTGACATTAGAATAGTACATTTATTGCTGGAAAAATATGCAAGTAATTTCCCCCCGCCCCTTAATGTTGTAGAAGAGGATAATTTGATAATTTATTTACTTTTGAAAACCCCAATCCTAGAAATGTAATATTCCAACTCCATTGATGGAAATTTAGGAAGCATTTGTTTTATTGCAGGAGCATGTGGTGCGGATCAAATTTAAATTAGTTATTGCTGTCTTTAGGAAGGAAGCTTGCTCTAAAATGTCAGTTTCTGGCTTGCAGCCTAAAATCACCAAGCACAAACATGTTTACTTAATTTGGCCCCCGTCTTGCCACACCTACTGTTGTGGAATTGAAGCACCTCAAAGGAAAGTTTTAATGACACTAAAAGTGCTCTGCAGCCACTCAGTTTCTCAGACATTGCAGTCACCTCCTTTTGTGGTGTTTCCTTAGCCTTCCGCTTTACCTTATGCCATACTTTTCAACCATGTCATATTCGAGCATGCTGTGCCTGCATCTGCAAGCATTAGCCTTGCTATAGATGACTGATTGCATCACACCTATATTATGATTTGCTGCACTCACCGAAACACGCTATGCTGAGTGTGTGTGCGATTCAGCTCAGAATATTTTTGCTAGGACTTTCACAAATTGTTCTTCGCTGTTTTATCTTTCTAGTTGGACTAACTCTTGGACTGGCCAATCTTCTCCTTCTCTTTTGTATGACAACCGACTTGGTGGTGGAGTAGCCCTGATCTTCCCTGGCCAATCTTCGCCTTCTCTTTTGTATTGTGGGATGTTTTTACCCATGCATCCAAGCCCTACCATAAAACTGGGCAGTACTGGCATGGAAAACATCATGATGGCCATAACTCCCCAGAGAGTGCACAGGGAAAATATGAAGAATAGGCTGCCACCCATTTTTGCCTATGTTGTGAGCACAGGAGGGCACTGCCTAAAACCACCATTGGGCTACACACACAGTAGCCTGAAACCATTGGGAATGGCAATGCCGATTGCCAAAAAGCAACTCAGAACTGTGGGGAATTCATTTTCTTAATCCCAAAAATGGGTGCAATACCGGTACTCACCACTATCAGAAAGCCGGCGTTTTAAAACCACCAGACTTTTGTGTGAAACTGAACAAATGAAACAAAACCAGGCCAAGGAAAGACTTGCTAAGAGGTGGATACAATGTAAAACTTTATTCTGAAATGACTTGAAGGAAGTAATTATTTGATGTATATGTAAAAATTGTCAGTTTGATTTGAATGTAGAAAACTGGGAACAAAAAGTGACATTTAGATGAAACCTGGCTTAATGAAACTGAATTCTGCCTGACAACTACCCCCGACGGAGTTGAAACTGGATCAACAGCTGTGTTCCCAGGCCTTGCTGCCAGGCCTGGCTGCATCCTGAGGTCACATGGCCCTGTTGATTGAAAGGGGAGTGGCAGCTGGGGACTACAGGGAGTTGAACAGTGCAACTTCCTTGACTCGGGTAAATGTTATATTGGGGGCGTCGTAAAATAGCTTCCTCTTGGGAGAAACTGGGGTGCAGCTGTGCCTCTGTGAAGAAGCTGGCTTGGGGGAAGTGGATAAACCAGTTATTCCACCATGTGATGTGGGAAGCCACACCCCTGTTTGACCAGGGCATAATTTTAAAAAGATAGATAACTCATAGTGCAGACTTGTCAGAATTATATAAGTAAAATCATTATTTTTGTGATTTTTCGGTGCACATTTTAAGAGGTGTTAGGACCCTGTGGTGTATTCTGGGGGGTTGCTGGCGGAAAATAGGGTCTTACTCCAAATGTATGCATGTTAAAAATCTGACACTTTATCATCTGTAACCCATATCCCTGGTGCACATTTGTGTAAAATCTGGAAAGGTTTAGAGGTCGTTATCTGGATGAAAAAAAAAGGGGAGAATTCTGTCATCAGTGGACACAACATCGTACAAAGACAGGGATCGGATGGTTTGGTGCTACAGAAAATATTAACTGGACCTATAATATTAGAAAAATGGTACATAGATAAATATGTATTTGGGTCAGAAATAGATTTGTGTGCAATCTGACAAGGGGAGGTTCCTCTGACCATAAAACCTACAGTATCACTCTGACTCACATTTCCTTCCCCCAATCAAGGGAGAGAGGAGGAATGGGCCAATGACAAGTAGAGAGGGGCAGGCTTAGCTAGGCCCAGGCACACACCCATTTTCAAAACACATAAAAAGAGACTGCTGGGACAGGTAGAGACATTCAATTCCATTTGCTGCAGAGCATGCTGACCGACGACTTCACATCCAGAGATCCAGACATCAAATCCATCAATCTCCAGAACCTGTAGCAGAAATGAACTCCAGAATTTGTAGCAGAGAGGCCTGAATCCACCAGCTGAATCCTCTTCAGCAGGCCTCAAAACTAACCAAACTATTCAACAGCCGGGCAAGCTGTTTGAAGTTTTGCCGACAATTTTTGCAAGAACCTGTAGCAGTACCCAGAAAGGAGTGTTACATCCAGAATCCAGAGAGGCTAGACCAGCAGAGCAGAGCTGACCCAGATCGCTGTGAGCAGAACCGGTGCCTGATTGACCCGCCGAGCAGACAGAACCGCAGCCGGACGTGTTGACCAGATCCGTGACGAGGCCTAGTTCAAATTTATATTGAGTACCTAGCAGAACTGTGCAGAACCAATCTCTTAGTTAAAATAATCTAATCCAAACTATTTTAACCTAAGTAGAACTGCCTCCTAGAAATCGTGTCATCTGTCATTTTTAAAGCTGCACAACTGTCACCTGTCAATTCTGCAGCTGCAAGCTGTCACCTGTCATTTTGAGTTTACTTTAAATCCGAAAAACTACCTTTATTTAATCGTCCGTATCTCTGGAACCGTTTGGGCTAGCAACGAAATTTAACTTTCATCTGAAAGCTTAGAATCTAGGCTTTCCTACTCCCTATGCATTTCCGGTAATCGCGAGACACGCACTCGCGAAATTTACCGCGATTTTCGATTTGGCCCGATTTCTTCATCTGTAGAAATCAGCAGCTTTTTGCTTCTCTTTGCTAAAATTTGTTTGCAATCTGCTAATCATTCATAGAGTATTGTTAAAGTGAGTCAGAACTAATATAAAGTAGCCATCACCTATCCTGAACCTCTAAAGGGAATTAAAAGCAATTTTAGCACCTTTTCACTTCCTTGCAAACCACATTAAAGGAATTCGCCTGTGTTTAAGACTCATCCCTGTTTTCTCTAAGCTTGCTGGGAGAACTGGAACTGTGTATTGCATTATAAAGTGTGATTTGTTGGGATTCTTGAAGACTGTGTGTTATCCTTCCATTTCTTTTATTGCATAGGGGGGGGAGTTAATTGTCAAAAGAAAAAGTGATCATATTACCTTTTGCTAAAATCATAAGTTATTTCTGTACTGCATTTTATTCCACCTTGCGTTTCCTTGAACCATATAAAGCATTCTTTCCCATCTTATTCTTCTGTTCCTATTCATAAGTTACCTCTTGCGGACTACTGCTCATATTCTGAAGTGTGATATCAGTTATCAATTGATTTATAAAGTGTGATAGATATATATTGTTGAATTGTCCAAATAAACCTTTTAATTTGCAAAACAAACCTACTTCTTGGCTCAGTGGGTTCAGGGGGATTCTAAGAGGGGGGTGTTATACAAGGGTTGTCATCCAGAGTACTGAACTGGATATAAAAATACATCAATAAGGGTTTTCCTCAGCATCCCAGACTAGGCATTGACTTAGCTGTAGTGTTGATTGAATATCGCTTACAGTATGACAACCGACTTATTGGTGGAGTAGCCCTGATCTTCCCTGAATAGGTCCCGTACTCCTCCTTTGAACCTCTTGTCTGCAAGCTTGGCCTCTCTTCGACTCTTTCTCACCCTTACCACTACCTACAGGGCCCTGGCCCTGTGTCTGTCTTCCTTTAGGAATGGGCTGACTTCAACTCTTCTCTTCTGACCTCTACCGCTAAACTCCTCCTCCTCCTTCGAGATTTCAACATTCACCTTGATTCCACTCTTCCTGCTGCTTCACTCTTCCGCGATCTTTGTACCCATCTCTCCCTCACTATTCTCCCCTCTATCCCTGCCTACTCTGCTGTACAAACTCTTGTTGCCTTCATCCCTGCTGATATCCCGTTCTCCAAACCTCTTGCTGCCCTGTTTTCCTGCTCTGACCACTCTCTCCTCTCTTCTCATCTGGGACCTCTTGTCCTCTTGACCGACCCTCCACCAGCACGGCAAGCCTCCTTTGCGGTCATCCGACCGATGAAACTGGTGTAGGCTGCTGCGTTCATCCCTCCTCCTTCCCCTCCTCTTGACTATCCCACTGACTCTGTTCTTGCCAATATTCTTCTTGATATCACCAACACTGTTGACATTCTTGCCCCTACCATGAGCATCCGCCTGAAATCTGCCTCCAAGCATAACAGCTGGTTCAACTCTGATCTAGCCGCTCTGAAACGCAAGTGTAGAGTTGCTGAACGGAAGTGGCAGACCTCAGGCTAATCCCTGACAAACTGGCATGTCCATTCCAAAGGCAATACCGTCCATCCACTCCAAGAAGAGGGTTCACATCCAGGCCTGTGTTTCTGGAACCTCTAACATGGCTGAACTCTTCAAAATGTTCAAGGAACTAGCCAATCCATCTGCAGTCTACACCTCCTCTTCCTTTGCAGGCCCTCTGTACTGGCCACACATTTCTCCTGTAAAACTCGGGACATTCAGACCTCTCTCTTCCTCCCCTCCCGTGATTCCTCCCTCTGGACTCTCTCCTCCCTTGGCCTCTCTTCCACCCCACACCCACTCCGTCCTCTTTCTCACCTATAGCATCGGATGAGTTCTCTGGAGTAGTCCACTCTATTAAGGTTTCATCCAAACAGGCCCCTTGTTCCCCTTGTTCTTCCAGAACCATGAAGGACAATATATCCTCCCTCGCTCAGGCTCTTGCTGTCTTGTGCAACCAGTCCTTAGCATCTGGTCCTTCTTCTCTGAAGCACACCCTTGAGCACCCCATCCTAAAAAAAGGCTTCTGCTGACCCCTCCTGTCCGACCAACTAGCACCCTATCTCTACTACACCCTTCCTCAAGGAAACGCCTGGAGAAGTTGGTTCTCCCTCTACTGACCCAACACACTGAGCTCGTTGGTTGTTTACATGACCATCAATCTGGATTCCGAGCATCCAGAGGCATGGAACCTGCTCTCCTGAACACCTGTGAAGAACTGCTCGCAAATCTTGATTCTAACTCTCCCGCTGTTCTCATTCTCCTTGACCTCTCTTCCACCTTTGACACAGTCAACCATTCTATCCTCATAAAGCGGCCCCAAGATACACTTGGTATCTCAGATCAGGCACTGGATTGGTTGACTGCCTTTCTCACTGAACCCTATACCACCCTTCAGCGGGGTTCCTGGGGTCCTCCTTCTCCTCCAGCACACTCTCTACATGTTGTTCCCCAGGGCTCTATCCCCTTGCCATGGCTTTTCAGCATCTACCTAGCACCACTTGCTCACTTGATCTCTGCCTTCTCTCCTCATTTCCAGTGTTATGTAGATGACACACAACTCTTCAAGCTCCCCTCTTCCTCCTCCTCCATCATCCCTGACTGCCTTTCTGCTATTCATTAGACCTTGCCAAGAAGACCACTTTCAACTTCCACCTCCTTAGTGGCATTCTCCCTTTCCTCACCTTCTCCAGAAGCTCAGTCTCTAGGGCTCTGGTCCTCCCCCAGGCTAGATCACAATAACAGCGGTGGGCCTCAACCTGTCTTTCTTCGCTCCAACTTCTTTAACTAATGCAGAAAAGGGCTTTGAGACTTATCGTTGGCCTGAAGCCCTGGGACTGTATCTCTCCAGCTCTAAAATCTCTCCACTGGCTCCTGATAGTTTCAAGGATCAAATTTAAGACCCTTTGCATCATCCAAAAGGCTGCCTGGTGCCACGCTACCTGCAACTCTTTCTTACTAAATACTCTCCTTCCAAATCCCTTTTGATCTTCATGCTCCAACTCTCTGCTGATCAAATGCTTCTCCAAGCAGCGAGCTGGGGGCAGAGCTCTCTCTTCAGCTGACTCCCTTCTATGCAACTGTCTCCCTCTCTTTCGGTCTTGAACTGGACCACCTCAAGTTGTGCAAACAACTCAAGACATTTCCTTTCTCCTTCCCTCTCCACCCCTCACGTGCTAACCATCCCCTCTGTCGCTGAGATTCGCAGCCTGGTCCCTCAAGAGTCTAATCGAGTCCTCGCCTTCTGCACAATTGCCCCCAGCAGCCCCCACACCTGCACTACCCTTTGGGCCCACACCCACCTGACAGGTGGTTTGCCTCTGCCTGCACTTACCTGTTTCCCCAAACAGGCACCTCTGGCACATCCTCCCCTAGGGTACCCTAATAGAACTTGCCCTCACCCCCAACTCCTTTTTCAAAATTCCTTGTTCTTGTCACTGCACTTGCACGCTCCGAATGTCACGCCGCCTAGTAGGACCACCGTTTGTTTCTATTTATTCATTGCTATTTCCATTGTTCATAGGCTTCCTTGTTCCCTTCCCTTGTGCCTTGTGGTTCTTAGAAACATTGTCTTGTTGTATAAGTGCCTTATAAATATCCAATTAATAAATGCCTACTTGTTGAATTGCCCGTATATACTCTTGTCCTTCTGCAAATCTCTACCATTCATCTTTTTTTGGGTTGTCACCACAATCTCCTAGAATGCCTTTGCTTGCGTCACTACTGTGACTTCTGGTTAATATGTGTGTACTTTTTTCATTTGCTTTGTATTGTGTGATGAACCAGAGCAAGTAGTCTGCCAACGTAATGACCTGTATAAAAGGGTTTTATTTAATTTAAAGGAAAACTAGCAACTTGCCCTATCTCTATCAGGGAATTTCCTTAACTAACAGCAAAACTAAGGGTGCACATCAAGTCCAAACAAAAAGTCATCTCTCCGAATGTTAAGCAACTAATCGCGGTATCACTTTAGAAACATACCTAACTAAAAGGAAACGGGAGGCTTGTATAATAGCCTTGGTATGGACATCTGCCTGGATTTGTTCTGTTTTAAATTTCTTGCAGATTGTCTTCACAGCTTTAGTATCAAATCCTTTTGCAAAAATAACAATTATCCTTGGTATGGGATTCCCTCTCCCTATAATAAGGAAACAGTTAATGATGTTTTTAATGTTCCAATCCCTCCCGGACGACTTGAAAAATGTATTTATTGCTTTCCCACCTTCGTAGTGTTGGGACTTCCCAAAGTCCAGTATCTCTGTGGGAAATGTCATATTGCTCGGTACAATTTAGCTTAGGGCGTCTGCCCAGTCGGGGAATACAGCTTCATTATTTCATGCACTTTGCTGTCAGTGTTGGAGTATTCAAAATCCATTCACTCTGTTTCCACACAGGACCTGTGTCTGTGCTTCCTTGATACTCTTAGCGGTTGTTTCAGATTTCTGATACTGTGTCCAACGTTCCTACTCTCATTTAGTTGGGCAGTGTTCCCATCTAATTTTCTTAATTTATCATTCTTTGGCAGATATTCCAGTTTTTCTTTACAGTGTCTGTAGCCCTTTCTCTCTTGTGTAGTGTGGCTGAGTGCCCGTTAAGTTCTCTTGACGTTTTCATACTTTTATGGCTATTGTTCGCTAACCCCTGAATGCTCACACCATAAAAAAATACAACCTGCTAGGGAAAAAGGCCCAGCACACATCCTGCGTAGATAGATACGTTTTTATTCTCACAAAGTAAAACTGCACCAGCAAAGAACTCTGCTGCCACCGAACATCCTGCCACAATCTGCATGAGCAGCATGTTTTAAAAGGCACACATCATCATCAATGACATCACATACAGTAAAAACCCACAAGGCTGGTTGGAGAGACCCTATACATAGTTTACCTGCTCCATAGGGCATGACAGGCCATTAGTCCCAGAATATTCTGTCCATCTTCCACGTGGGTAATTCTGCACTCGTTGTAGGCCGTGTCTAATTGGAAATTAAGTGCAGGATAAACAATGCATCTGTCTATCTGGCAGTGCACCTAGTACAAGTAGACAAGGGCCCAAGGGAGGAGTTGAGGACATACTATTTCACAGGCCTCACTGGATCTCAGACCTCAGACAGGCAGGCACCCTTTCAAGGTCTTCCACCACCGTTCAGTTGATTTTGTCCCTCCCAGCACCTCACAGCAGAAATCGCATGACCCAAGACTGAAGGCAAGATGGCCCTGCTTTATGATCTTTCTTGATCGAGTAAGGGTTTAACAGTTTTATGGTCGGTGGTCCGGGGCTGGTTGGTATCTTGGAATTTCAAGGTCTTGGGAATGGGGCATTTGGGTGCTATAACTTGGAGCTGGGACTGGTGGGGGTCAGAGGCCTGTGCCCTCAGTCACATGGGATCGTTTCTTGCAAAAGCACTGTCCCCCCCCTCCTGTGGCCTTGCAGGGCACATTCCTCCCAGAGCACAAAGGATGGCAACTTTTAAGACCATGAAGGGTTTATGATTCTCTGTGGCTCTGGCATCAGTGCCCAGTATGCAACCTATTCCTTCATGCACTAGTTTGTTTCTCATGTTCACGGCCTAAATCTGTAATGCTGGTTGTTCTACCGCATTAGGCCTCAATTTCATTATGGGCACTGCTATCTAAGATGGTGTTTTACTCTTGCTTGTGCACTATATCTAAAAAGCACACAATGATGTGGTCATACAGAACCTTATGAGGGCAGCCCCCCTCCCGCCTGCTCCCCTACTTCAGACTTCCAGGCATTTGCCTTATTCTAAACCTTTTGGAGGGTGGGGGGGGGTATGAAGACGGTCTCCCCTTCCCAACATTATTCCAGCCTTGAATCACATTGTTCGTATACCTTTCTCTCTGGTTAAGTGGGGGCAGCGTGCCTGTTACATTCACTGTGCGTTACGTACCTGTGTCTGTTTCGGTGCTCCTGGAATGCTGCAGTCCTATATCTCACTCTCCTCCACA
Organism: Ambystoma mexicanum; assembly: GCF_040938575.1. Classification (NCBI taxonomy): domain Eukaryota; kingdom Metazoa; phylum Chordata; class Amphibia; order Caudata; family Ambystomatidae; genus Ambystoma; species Ambystoma mexicanum. The sequence continues at coordinate 499,527,798 of NC_090924.1, forward strand.
ATTCTGTCTTTCCCTTTCCGTTGCTTTTGTGGCAGGAGCTTGGGACCTCGGGCTTCACTCTTTTTTTGGGTCTCTCTGTTGATTTCTGGGCACCACGCCCACCACTGCTCTTCAGTTGTCACGCCACCCAAAAAGATGGCTGCCTTTCCGTCACCTTGACTGGAGCCTCTTGCTCGGTTAAGGTACCCACCTTCCAGCGTCCGTGGCATGTCCCTGCTGTCTCCTTGACTCAATGTGGCTCTGCCCTTCCAGGACATTGCTACAGGGCCTCACCTCTGCGTAGCATTTGCTTGCCTCCCACTGTGGGAGTTCGCTCTCCAGTTACAGATCATTCATTTCTATATATGTCATTAGGGTCAATTCAATTATGTCAGTCTTCCTTGATCATGGCACCCGGGCGAGGTTCAACATTACTTGAAGCCAATGGTCAAAGAAGGATCTTTGAGCATTACAGTTGTAACAGGGAATGCAACAGTTGTATGTATGCATAAAGGGTGGTTTGGACAGGGAGTTCCATGCTGAAATGGGAGTCCTTGTCCACAAGAGGGCAGTCACTGCGAGTGAGGTCCCACTTGCCCAGACACCAATGGAGGGTACTTTAAAGCTGCCTAACATCCCTAGCCTCAGAGGGTGGCTTCCCTGTGGGTAGAAGGGTCGAATTGTCTAGATTTGTCATACTTGGATTTAAATGTGTTGACTTGTTGGCTCCTCTTTATCTTTCTTCATTGCCTTAGCTTCATTGCCTATCGTGCCCTCCCCATTGAGCATCTTGGTTTCTTGTCTGTTCCTCGTCCTGGTTCTCAATCTCGTTTTGTGCATTTGCGCTTCTTGTTCTTAAATAATGGAATTCTTTTCCTCTCCACGTACATGCTCATTCTTCTAACTGTAATTCGTTCTTCACTTAAAGAACATCTTTCCACTTCAGCTTCTTTTTAAGAGAGGGGGTGGGAAAGGGGATCAGGGATTTTGGGGGACGGTGGGGTGGATTCTTTTTGACTCCCCACATTAACAATAAAAAAAAGGTGCCGCCCAGAGGAGGACCTCAGGTGACTGGGACAGCGGGCGGAAATTGTCTAGTCTCGCCCACTGTTGGAGCCACTTCATTGCCTGAGCGCCCTTCCCCAGGTGCGAATTACACATTCCTCACAATTGGTTGGTCACTGTACAACAGATAACACTTTTGCATGTATAAAACCTAGGGAAACAGACTGGGCAAGCTATCGTTTGAAGATAGACGATCCCCACACTTTAGACGGGAAATGCCACTTACAAGAGTGGGGATCTTGCCCATACTTTGTGATGGGGTTGGCTTTGGGCTCAAATCTCGCTTGAGGGGATGGTTTGTTCATGCGGTAATACAACCTACTTAAGTTTTAAAGCGGAGCATGTTCCATTTTTAAAATCCGTCCCTTAAGAGTCAGAGCTTACCTCTGTGAGTGATGCAGTTATTTTTACTGACTGTAGTTTTAGTTACGTGTGGAACACTAGATAACGCCCGTAAATGGTGAATTAGGATTTAGATTGTTTAGACCACATTTAAATATAGTTAATAACAGTTTCGAAGGTGAGCATTGCTTCCTTTTAATATGATTAAGTTTACCGTACTTTCAGTGATCATGAATTGTACTGTTTCAAATGCAGCGGCCTATGTGAAAATGTTGCCAGCAAAATGTAGGCAGCGAGTCGATTTTGTTTTCTCTTTCCTGAAACCAAAAAGCCACCCCACCCCCAACATATTAGCAAATGTTTCTAAGACACCTATACGCGTTCAGGTTGGTGGAGATTTTGTTTTAAAATACATATGGTCAATCTGTGTTAACGGCCAAACAGTAGTACCTTTCATGGGGATTTTAACAAAAAGGTTACGGATTATGAACATTCTCTTTTTCCTTCTGCCTGCTAACAAACCTGCTAGTTACTAGTGAAAGGGCTGTAAATTGTAGCTTGGTGAAAAATAGACTGACGGTGTAATTGAGAACGAACCAGTTATCTCGGGGGCAAGAGGACACGCAGCAACAAGGGTTCGATTCCCGGGTCCACGCTTAGAAACCTCTGGGTATTAAGCGTGTTATAAATAACCTATCATATATCTTTGATGGACATAACCGCTCGTATCTCTCACTTTCTTACCTAAAAGGGCACTTCATCCAGCACTCCAGCATCACCATTATATTTCCTCACCTACATGTATTTTGTTTGTTCTGGCATTTGTATTTTGACCTTTTTCACACTGCCCTTCTTCCACACAGTATTTTACATTTCAGGTTTGCTTTGGACCAATCCGCTGTAGGATTTAGCCTATGTAAGGTGTTGACACCCTCCCCTGAGTTGATTAATCTTTGGGCACTGCTTGAAGAAGGATTCAACTGGGACGCTGTTGGGGGTACTGTAAGAGGATTCAATTCAGCACTACAGCCAAGTTAACGCCTAGTCTAGAATACTGAATGAAAACCCTTATTGATATATCTTTAGGTCCAGTTCATGCGTTCTGGATGACTACCCCTGTATAACACCCCTCTCTTGGAATCCCCCTGACCCCACTGAGCCAAGAAGTAATTCTGTTTTGCAAGTTTAAAAGGTTTATTTGATAAATTAAAATATATATCACACTTTTTAATAAATTAATAATTGAATATCACACTTAATCTGATATGGTAAATATTAACAACGGAGAATCTGGCACTAGCACACTTCTTTAATCACTAATGAGTTGACATGAAATGGATAAGGTAGCACACTGGTAAATAGGAACAAAAGTATAATGTGGTAGAGGATGCTTTATGTAAGCTCAGTTGGATGCAATATTCAATGAATGCAGTACAGAAAATACGCAATATGATTTCAACCAAACAATGTAATCACTTTTCTCTGGCAATCCCCTTCCCCCCTTGATGCAAGGCAAGGAAATGGAAGGAAAGCACACAGTTCTCAGAAATGCAATTAATGTAATCAGTTCAATCCAGCAAGCTTAAACAGAAGTTTGAAAACACAGGCAAATGCTCTGATAGGTGCTAGCAATGAATGAGAAATATGCTAAATTTGCTTTTAATTCCCCTTTAGAGGTTCAGGATGAGTGGTATCTAGTTAATATTGGTCCAGGCTCACACTAGCAATGATGCAGGGATAGTTAGCAGGTTAAACGAATTTCTGGCAAATGGAAAGCAAACAGCAGCAGTTTTTACATGTGAAGAAATTGCAAATCGCGGTAAAATTCGCGGATGCGCCGAGCGCTATTACAAAGGAACCGCAAGGACTATCTCTACCGTTTTGGGGTCCTAGGAAAGCCTGGGATCTCAGGTTCCAAATGAAAGTTATTGCAAGTCTCTAGCCCAAACGGTTGCGGAGATATGAGTAATTTAGTAAAGGTCGTTTTTGGTTTTGTAAATTTTAAACGCACACTTTTTCAAAATGACAAATTTTACTAGAAATGACAGGTGACAGATAGGAGGCAGTTCTACTTAGGTTAAATAGATTGAATTAGATGAATTTAAACTAAGAGATGTGTTCTGAGTTTTGCTAAGTACTCACAAGAGATTTTGAACAGGAAAGCGACTTGGTCACGATCTTCAGTCTGGTCAGGTCTTTCCGGATTCTGCTCACAGCGCCTGGTCTGGTCTCGGCTAGGCACAGCACTGCTTTCTCTCTGGTCTGGTCTCTGCTAGGCACAGCACTGCTTTCTCTCTGGTCTGGTCTCTGCTAGGCACAGCACTGCTTTCTCTCTGGTCTGGTCTCTGCTCTGGATAGATTGAAGTCTCTAGTTTGGCTTTCTGGAGTTTGATGGAGGTAAGTATGGATTTTTCCGGCAGGGCTTCCAGCGGCAGATGAAATTGAATCTCCTATCTGTCCTGTCTGTCTGCTTTTATGTGTTTAGAATGTGGGTGTGTTCTAGCATCACTGACCCTACCTCTCTCTCAGCTTCTAATTGGTCAAACTTCCATTTCTTACTTGATTGGGGGAATGAAATGAAGTGTCATCAGGATGAGGTCTGTTTATGATACAGAGAACCCACCCCTGTCAACTTTACACACAATCTATATCTGACCTAAAAACATATTTGCACAGGTACACATTTGTTTAAAATTACATATACATGGTGTGGCTGAATTTAGCCATGTCTATGTCCAAATCTGCTCATTCTCGGAGCTTGCATTCAAAGAGTGTACATAATTGACTTTTTAACTGCTTTTTCAATTTCCGACATGGACCCAACTTTACATACATGTGTGCAGGGGGTAGGGACATTAACTGATGAAGTTTCAGATTTTTAACATGCACACATTTAGAGTAATATCCACTTTTCCGCTAAAACCCCCCTGAGCATACCACCGGTTCCTACCACGTCTTAAACTGTGGGCAGAAAAATCACAAGAATTATGGTATCATTTATAAAATTTTCACATGTCCGCACTATGAATTATTCATCTTTTTAAAGTTATGTTCTGGCTCCAAAGGGGTGTGGTTTACCCTCAGCACAAGGTTGAATTTCTGGTTCTTTCCAGTTCTGCCAAGCCAGCTTGCTCTCACAGGCAGTGCTCCTCCCAGCTCCTGCCAAGAGGAAGCTACAATTTACGACTGCGGTAATAAAAACCTTTGCCTGAGTGAAGAGGGCTTTGTTCACTCTCTTGCAGAGCACAGATAATTCAATTATCAGATAGATGGCATATCCTTAACTTGGGCAGCAAAAGGAAGGTTGGCCTGGGAACACAGTGGTGACTCAAGTTTCACTGCTGATGGGTAGTTGCTAGGCAAAATCAAGTTCCTTAAGCCAGACCTTCAGCTAACTTTTGTTGCTTTTAAAATAACTTGTAATTTTACACATGCAGCTAGAATGCTGATTCTAAGTGCAAAACTATGACATTTCAACAGTTACAAAGGCATGTGACACCAAACATAGGTCACTCATTTAATTTAACATTTTCGATTTTGGTGGTTTTAAATCCAGTTGCAGTTAGGCTTAAGCTGCTGACTCCATAGCATTTTTGTTATAAGCATTGTTTTTGGGCTCTTCATTTCCCAGATTTTGTAGGCACACAAAACTCCATTCTGCCAAATGTCTGCTGGTGTTCAGTGAATATTTTGCACATGTTGCAAGGTTTGAAATAGGCATTTTGCTTGCCTTCAGAAAAACACACAGAGTGGTTTTAAAACGCCGGCTTTTGGATAGTGGTGAGTACTGGTACTGCACTCATTTTTGGGATTTAAGAAATGAATTCCCCACACTTCTAGGTTGCATTTGGCAATCAGCATTGCCATTCCCAATGGTTTCAGACTACTGTGCGGGTAGTCCAATGGTGGTTTTAAAGCGCTTTGAAGCTAACCGGCGCTACTGTTTTTCCTTTGGCAACCCATTTCCCTCATGGCAACCCGGCCTTTCATTCTCGCACTGGTGGGTGGCAAGTGAGGCAACCATTTTGGTGGGCGCACAAACTGCGCAGCTTTCCTGGATTTCGGCGCACATGTGGGTTTTCCGCCATCTTGAATTTCCTAAGCCCACAGCACCAAATGTTGTAGCAGGATAGCTTAAACGTGGGTCAGGACACCCTACAAGCCCCCCCACGTGACTGCACTTTGAGTTTGGGTCGATGGGGAGTCGCGTGCCCAAGGGTTTTGACCCACGCACCGGTCTGTCCGCATAATCTTCTTCCTCTTCTGTAGATGGCACAGTTCAGCATCTTCTTCTCCATCCGGTCAGATCGATCAGTTCTCCTCGCCGGTCCTGATGGGAAGATTGGGCGGTACCCCGGGCCCGTTGTGTCTTTGCTCCCGGTCTCCGGATCGTCCTTCTTGGTCATCCTTCATGGTTTCATCTCTCCTAGGATGATAAAGGAAGAGCGGCAATATCTACTCATAGACGATTTTTTTTTCCACCACTGTTGAGATAGTGGGGCAGCATATGCATTTCATCGTAACGAAATATTACATTCTTATTTTGAAAAAAAAAAAAACAGCATCACTAGAGACAGTTTCATGTAAATCACAATATTTTAGAGACTAGATGTGGTATGTTTTATGATTGGAACTGAATTAGTCTGATACAGTACCCGCTAGGATTCCAGAGGATTCCTCCAGTTGTTGCAGAGTGTGCCTGGGATGGCAACATTTCAACTGGTTTATGTGGACCCACTTGTCTTCCCCCTCTGCCGAACCACCTTTGGGGATGCGGATCTTGTAGGCCACAGGGGAGATCTTATCGACGATCTCAAAGGGTCCCTTCCATGTAGGCAAAAATTTGCGCTGCTTGGCCTGGTTCCTTTGGAAGTTGTATAGATAGACCCGGTCTCCCACCTGATATTCCTTCCTGGAAGTTTTCAGGTCATAATGGGTCTTCATGCTATCAGTCGATCTTTCTAGATTCCGCTGAGCATAAGCAAAAGCATGTTGAAGGTGTTTCCTTAAATTCTCTACATACTCATGAGTAGTGGAGGCATTTATCAGTGTCTGCTCTTGGGTCCTGTAGAGCAAATGCTGCGGAAGCACCATCTTGCGCCCAGTCATCAATTCAAATGGTGACATTTTGGTTGCAGATGAAGGGGTAGATCTGATGGCCATTAGGACCAGAGGTAATCGGATATCCCAACTTGGCCCAGAATCTGCCACAAACTTCTTTAATATGCTCACAATTGTCCGGTTATATCTCTCTACTGCCCCAGAAGAAGCTGGCCGGTAAGCAATATGCAGCTTTCTCTTGACCCCCAGTATCTCCCACATCTTTGTCATTACTTCACTGGTGAAGTGGCTACCTCTGTCTGACTCAATCCTTTGAGGTAGACCAAAACGGGAAAAGATGTGGTTAATCATCAAGGCAGCTGCAGTTTCTGCCTTGCAATTTGGGGCTGGGAGACATTCCACCCACTTGGTAAACAAGCATGTCACAGTCAACATGTACTTATTCCCCCTAGCCGAGCGAATCACAGGGCCTACAAAGTCGATTTGTAAATCTGACCATGGCAGGGTCATCCCCCTCTTTTGTAAAGGTGCCCGGTGTGTGAGGGATGTCGGCTGAAATTGTGCACACACAAGACAACCCTTCAAATATTGGTTGAGGTCCTGGCCCATGTGTGGCCAGTATGCAACCTCTCTTAAGATTTCCAATGTTGTGTGAAACCCCCTGTGACCGGCAGTGGCCGCATCATGGGCGTGACTTAACATCAGGCTTCGGAATGAGGTAGGAACCACCCACTGATCGTGGCCAGCTTTGGATTTCCTTACCAACAAACCGTCTTGGATCCGGAACATTTTTGGACATTTCATCAACACTCTTAGGTCCTCTTTCCCAATGTAATCGGTATCCGTCAGGGGAAAGTTCTCAGGGTCCTCAAGGTGCTGGTAAAATTTACCAATAATTGGATCCCCCTTCTGAGCGGTAATCAAATCAGCATCAGGGGTCTCCTTACTCCATTGTGCAATTGAAAGGTCGTTGTGAGCATTTGTCTGGGACCTAGTGATGGCAGTGACCTGGATTTCCCCCAACAGGGACTCGATCTCAATTAGATCCCCTTGGATGGCTCCGGTTTTGGCCAGCTGATCAGCTAAGTCGTTTCCAGTTTTGTCTGGTCCCTCTACTTTGGAATGACCCTTGATCTTTTTCCAATAGATGGTCATCTCATTCGAGGTGACCAGATCATCAATGTTTTGGATCAACTTCCCATGTTTCAAGGGTTTGTTGTTAGCACATACCATGCCTCTGGTCTTCCAATTAACCAGGTGCTCCACGAACCCGTTCCGTACATAATCCGAATCTGTGATTATGACCAGTTCGTGGAGTTGATGCTGGACAGCAGTGAGGATGGCCTGATGCACAGCCATCAATTCTGCCACCTGACTACTTCGGGGACCAATTTTGTATCCAGCGGAGGGTTCTGGGGACTCATTCACCCATGCATTCCCTACGCCGGCCACCAGTTCTTTCTCCCCGTTGTTGTCAACATGGTAAGAGCATCCATCCACATAGACAGTGGGCATTCCCTCACACTTGTCTTCTTCAAAGACTTTGTGGGGGGAATTAAGGTATGCCTCCATGTTGTCCTTTATTTTTAGACTTTCGTCCTCGAGACAGTTTTCTCTGGCACAATCATGCAAGTCAGCCAGACCTTGCGCGAGGGGACTCTTCTTGTTTTGGCCATATCTGACCTCCACAGGAAAGCCTTGCATTGACAGAATCCAGGAAGTAATTCGGGAATTACTCACATTTCCGGCCCGGATTCTGTCACTTTGGAGATATTGCAGAGGCTGGTGTGGAGTCTCCACTATGATGTGTTCCCCCTGGATAAACGGGCGGTAATTCTTCAATGCCCACACCGTTGCCAGGAGTGCCTTCTCACAATCGTTGAATTTTTCCTCCACAGAGGATAAAGTTTTGCTCGCATAGGAGATTACTTTATTGACCTTGTCATGCTTTTGGTATAATACTGCCGTCAAGCACGTATTAGAGAACCCTGTCTCCAGGAAGAACTCCTTGTTTCTGACAGGGTAAGCTAGGCAAGGCGCTTGTGAGAGGCTTCTTTTGAGTTGTTTTACCGCCTCGGCTTGTTCTGGACCCCATTCCCACTTGACCCCCCCCTTCAGGAGATGAATCAGGGGTCTGGTGATCTCTGCGTAGCCCTCAATGAACTTTCTGCTGTAATTAGTCAGTCCAAGGAGGCTCCTTAGTTCCCGCAGAGTTGTGGGGTCTTTCAGTTTCTGAAGTGCTTCCACTTTCTTTTCCTGGGGACAAAGACCCTGAGGAGTAATCTCATGCCCCAAGAAGTTAACACGGGTTTTACACCACTGTGCTTTCTGAAAGGAAAGTTTTGCTCCGGCGGCCCTCAACTGTGTCAGAACATAACGGATCTCCGCTATGTGTTCCTCCACAGTTGAGCTTTTGATGAGGACATCATCTACATAAGCCAGGTTACCCCTTGCACCCAGGTCGGGCATGGCCTTATGTAGGAAAATGTTGAATTCATTGCCGGAGTTGAGGTATCCGAAGGGAGTCCGGGTCCATGTGTACTGCTGGCCCCCAAAGGTAAAAGCCAGTTTGTATTGGTCCTCCCTGCTGACAGGCACGGTCCAGTATCCATTGGTCAGGTCTATTGCAGTGAATACCTGTGACCCCTGAATCTGGGCCAGCCCTTGGTCAATGTAGGGCAGAGGCCATCGGGAAGTATGGACCCGTTTGTTGAGCTCCCTGAGGTCGGCGCAGAGTCTCCACTGGCCGTTTGGCTTCAATATTCCCAGCACCGGATTATTGAAGGTGCTGTGGACTGGACGGATTATTCCCCGGGACTCAAGGTTCTTAATTATTTCAGTAAGGGACTCCATTGATGCGAGAGGCAAGCGATATTGCTTCACAAACACAGGAGTCATGCCAGGGTCCGTGGGGATTGTTGTTGTGTGGATGTCAGTGCGACCACAGTCATATGAGTCTACCGCAAAGAGATCTTGGAAATCCAAGAAAACTTGTTTCAACTTTTGCTTTTGTTCCAGAGTCACACAGGCATCAGCTAGGTTGACCCTCTCTTCCACCATCTGCCTGAAGCCTGGAAAGACTTCTGGTTTGGCTATTTCCGCGGCCTCCTCCAGCTGGGTAGAGAAGTCCCTGGTCAGAGTGCTGATTTGGACCGGAGGCTTCAGGTGGGAAAGGCAGCCCTCATGGACCTGGAAAATCACCTCATCCCTCCTGAAGTCACAAGTCACATCTTCCTTACCATAGGGGCAGGAAGTGTACACCAGGAAGTTCCCCCCATGCCGGGTAAAAATCCTGTCTGGTGTTGTATTGTCATCACTGTCACTGTCAACGCAGTCCTTGGGGATTGGTCCTAACAGTTCATTTACAAGATCAATGGAGAAATGTCGGTCATCAACCGCCATTCCAATAATGGTGCCTGCGGCTAGAGTAATACTCTTTAAGTCGCTGTTATCCACCTCTATTGGAATGGTGTCATGTTCTATGTTGACTAATGGAGTTGGGTTTACCCCCAACCCTTGCTGTTGGAGAGAAGCATTTAGATGTATGTAAGCATCAGGGTTTTTCAACTCTTGTCCCCTTTTAACTTTCACTTCCAGGGAGAATTGTCGGGTCCTTTCTGGGATGGTGACTTCCTCTTTAACCCGAATTTCAACTGCATAAGGTAGCAATTGAGCTGACCTAAATGCTTTTTCTGGATCATCAAAGCCCATGGGATTATCCGCTAATCGGGACCAAGCTTTGAAGTTTATTAGGTCCAAACTAATGGCAAAGCGATTGAGAATGTCACTGCCTAAGTAAAAGGCGGCAGGGACGTCTCGCACGACCCAACAATTGTGGACTATGCTCTTGTTGCCAATGGAGATTTTGAGCATACACCTGCTTGGCAGGAGATGTTTGGAATTAGGTGCTTCCAGGTCCATTTCCCATTTGTCTATCAGTTTGAAGGTGGGAATGGCTGGATCTTTTGGGAGTTGGCGAAACATGGCTTCGCTGATGAAGCTCTTACCGTTGTTCACACACACTCGAGCGAGAACAGAGTCCTTCCCATCATTTAACTGAACAGGGATGAACAACTGCTCTCCAATTTGCTGAATATCAGCCAGGCTCTGAGCTGATTTCACATCTTTCTGGACTATAGGAGCGGGAGTTTCTGATTGTGGATTAGTATAGAATTTCAGAGTGTTTCCTTCCAGCGTGGAATACCACTTTAGACTGGAAGGAAGGTTGATTTTCAGAAATAGAGAGGACCCCCCATCACCAGTCTGTTGTCCTACTGCTATTACTGTCACGTCTGGAATCTGGTTGTTCTGGAAGTGAAATTCTACTTGGTCAGATTTTTGTTCAACCATGTGGCATGTGCCGTTTAAACTAACATGGTTGACACTCTGTTTTAATTTTATTGGTCGGCTAGTCTGGGTCCAGAGGACCTTGTTTACACAATCTATTAGGGGTGACAACCTTCTCAGGAGGTCATTCCCTAGTAAACAAGGGGTGCCCTCTGGGGTCACGACTATGACCGGGTGCTTCAACTTATGTCGCCCAATTTTTATGTCCAAGTCTGCCGTCCCCTCGACGGGAATTTCCTTCCCGTCAAAGTTCTGCAGTTGTCCAGGAAGAGAGGTGAGAGGAATTTGGTAATTCTCTCCCCTACCTGCATTCAGTTCATCAAAGGCCCTTCTGGACAGAAGGGTAGCTTGAGATCCAGTGTCCACCAGTGCCGAGATTGTACCCTGCCCCTGTACTTGTACCGGGGCATAATATCTTCCCTCCTTCTCCTCAAGGGGGCACAGATAATGCACATTTTTGGACAACTGGTGGGCTAACTTTCTGGTTTTGGACATCGATAGCGAAGAGATTTGGGCAGAATTCTGTGGAGAGTCTTGGGAATCTGAAAGAAAAAGTTGGCAACTGGAGATCAGCGCCATTGTGGGTTCCCCTGGTTCCGGTTCTGGGCTGCCCCCCCCTTTTTGGAGGCAGTCCCCAGGAAGGGTTTGAACCAGGGGATTTTCTTGCTGTTGGTTATGGGATGAGATGGTGGGCGGCGGTAGCTCAGTCTCCACATCTCCCCAGTCTGGATTTGCATCCCTAGGGACCCATTTTTCTTTGGGAGGAGTTCCCCCCTCTCTGAAGGAGAAGATCCTTTTCCCAGGATCCTCTGAGGATCCCTCTCCCTCAAATTGGAAGATCTGTACCTCCTCCTCAAACTGAGTCTGTTTGGGTCTTTTGTTTCTCCTACCCCCCCTCTGCTCCTTAGGAGGCAGACTTTCAGGGGCAAGAGATTTTGTTTCCGGTTCCTGGGTTTCCAGGGGCTGTTTACAAGTGAGGAAGGAAGCTTCCTCCAAGGCTTTACACCCCCCTTCCCTTTGTGCCTCCTCCCTGGGAACCGGTGATTTATCGGGGTGCTGCCCCCGTCATTGTTCTGGAGCCCCAGGTCCAGAGTTGGGTGCGTTCTGCGCCGGCATGCTGATCTGAGGGTTCTGCTGTGCCCTCAGTATATGACCCATATCCCGCGCCATGTTTTGAACCTGGCGCTCTAACTGGGAAACCCGCTCAGGCTGATACGGGGCCCTGTTTTCTCCCCTGGGCTGATCCCGGGAAGGGTAGCTGTCCCTCCTCTGGTAGTACCCCTGGTTGGGAAGATTTTGGTACCCCTCCACCCTTGGCCTCCCCTCTCCCGGATTCAGTGGTCTGGGCTCAGGGAATTGAGGAAAGAAGGATGGATGATTTTGGGGTTGGAAGTCGGGTGGATATCTGGGGAAAAAGTTCTGCCCAGGGTTTGGTAAATTTCTGCCCTCCTGTGGGAAGTTTGGAGGGAAGTTCCCTGGGTTAGGTGCTTGGCTGGATCCCCCCCCTTGGGCTGGAGGAGTCCACACATAACCCAGGATGGGTCTGTTACCTTTGTAGCGAGGACTTACATAGTCAGGAGAGCGAGGGACCCCATTTGTGGGGCTGCCTCCCTGGCTCCCTGTCTGCGACTGGCCCGAGGACCTTCTGGGCCTAGCATTATTAGGTGCAGGTAGGTTTTTAGGCCCCCCCATCTCCAAATCCAAAACGGGGGTGACCTTTACCTCTGCCACCTTGGCAGCAGCAGGGGTGCTGTTGGCTTTGGGGTTTTTCTGGGCATTGCTTTTATTTTCTATGGGCTTCTGCACCTCATAGATGCGGGTAGCCTGTTCAATGACCCAGTCTAAAGATCTTTTCTCGTGAAAATCCCTCACGAGCTGGGTCATGATATATTTGGGCAAGGCATGGAAAAACGTGTTTATAAATTCACGGCTATCCGTGCGCACCCTTCTTGTGGTCTGTGCAAAAGCCCGCTTTAACTCCTGCACAAATTCTTGTGGGGCCTGATCCTCCCCACATTGCAAATTGTAGGCTGCCTTGCGAGCCTCTTGAGGATTTCTGTGAACAGAAAAATGTTTCAGGATGGCCGCCTTATAGGTGGACCATATTAAATGATTTTGGTCCTCCAGCCCCGCAAAGAAACTGGAGTATTCCGGGGAGAAGGTCCACTTTACATATTGAATGCAGCTTTGGCTGTCCTTCAAATGGAAAGTCTCCATCATTTGTTCAAACAACTCTAAGTGCTCCCAAACAGAATACTTAGCGTTCTTATGGTAAGGCGTGATGACGCTCCTGATCGCCTTAATCTGCTTTAAGGGGTCCTTGAGCAAGGCCCTTTTTTCCTTATTGGCCTTTTTGGTTCGGGTAACCCTTGTCCATTCTTCGTCGGACTCGGAGGCACTGCTCCCAGAGGTTCCCGTCTGTTCTTCCAGGTTTTCCCGGATTCTGCGAGCCTGGGAATGGCTGGCAGAATGTGGGGACCTGGTCTCCTGTGTCCTGCGCAGTTCAGAGGAGTCTTCAGATTCCTCCTTGCTGTCAGGATTTGATGGGTACCCCCTCCACTGACCTAACTGGGCAGAGGTTTTCAGGATGCCCTTAATGGGCCTACTCTCATGGGGTTCCCCACTGAACTGTATTGTACTTGGGTGCCCATACCCGGATGCCCACCCCTCCATTCCTGGATGGTACTGGCCTATGAGCCCCATGCTTCTGGCTGGATAGTAATCTGCCATCCCTGTGGCCCTGTGCTCATGTGCGCCAGGGGACATGGGGGTGGCAGAGTCCAGGGACTGAGAGGTATGAGGGCCTCTGGTACTAGGGCTCCTGAGGTTATGCTCCGGAGTTTCCATTTCCCAGCGAACCTCATCTCTATCCGCCCCTGCTCCCTGTTGCAATGCAAGAGCCTGCATTTGTGCCTTCAGTTCCTCAGTTAAGGCCTTACTCGACTCTATCAGTCTCTCCTGCATCGCTACCTGCTGTTGGAGCCTATCATTGTGTTGACAGAGGGCCTCATTTTCCCTCTGTGCTTCCTGGTTGGTCCTGGAGAACTGGGCCAGTCTTTGCTGCAGGAGGGTTACCTCCTGAGCTGTGTCCCTATTGGCCTGCTCCTTTCTTGCTAGAGCATCCTCCACCCTCCTGGTGTGCTCTAGCAAGTTCTGGTTTTCTTTTTGGAGGTCACCCAGTCCCTGGTGGGCCAGGTGATTTTCTTCCATTTTCCTTTTTAAATGGCAGACTTCCTGGCCTAAGGCGTCTCTTTCCTGACTAAGAGCCTGCATTTGTGCCGCCAGGTCGTCCCTTTGCCTTTGGAAGGCACCAGCTTTCTGGCGCTCCTCATCAAACTCTGCCTGGGTATCCAGGTCTTTCAAGATCAGCTTGTTGCGCTCTACCTTCACTCTATCTAGATGACTTTGCAGGGTGGCTACCTGCTCCGTGCATGCCCTGTTAAAGTCTAACTGTTGCTCCAGCTTTTTCTGGCTTTGCAGTAGGGAGTCCAAACCTTCTTGGTGTTCCTTCTGCAAGGCCAGAAATCTGGTATCCTGTTCTGACTTTTCCTTTTGCAGCACATCCATATCCTCCTTCATTTTAGTGATGTACAGTCTGCTGTCATTTTCTGACTCCTGGCTCCTCTGCAGCCTCTGCTCAGAAGAGTCCAGATCAGATTGGACCTTCTGTAATGCCATCTGTTGCCTATTTGCCAGATTTTGGCTTTCAGCACATCTATCCTGCATGTCTCCCATATATAGGTACAGGTATGCTGCTATCCTGGCAATCTTATTGTGTTCCTCTTTGGCTTTAGGAGCCATATATAGTTCACTCAGGGCCACATGTAAGGGACCCTGATCTCTATATATATCTGACCCTGTTTCAGTGACCTGTTGTGTGATGGCCTGCAACCACACATCCTGGCCCTGTTCGGTCCATTCACCTCTCACAAATAGCTTATGCAAGAGGTGCTCTCTGGCTATTTTCATGTCTACTAAGGTCGTCATTCTAGAGATTGGTCTCTGTCCTGACTTACAGAAGTTTGTATTTTATTTTTGCAGAACAGAACTTTTCTTGGAGTGTCCCTTTTGAGGAATGCTTCACAGCGTAATGCAGCGTGGTGATCCGACTGGATGTATGTATCCCGTCAGTTAGCACACTGTATTAATCTGCACAAATGGTAAATCTAACCCAACGTCTCGGCTCGAGCCCCCACTTTGTAAGAGGATTCAATTCAGCACTACAGCCAAGTTAACGCCTAGTCTAGAATACTGAATGAAAACCCTTATTGATATATCTTTAGGTCCAGTTCATGCGTTCTGGATGACTACCCCTGTATAACACCCCTCTCTTGGAATCCCCCTGACCCCACTGAGCCAAGAAGTAATTCTGTTTTGCAAGTTTAAAAGGTTTATTTGATAAATTAAAATATATATCACACTTTTTAATAAATTAATAATTGAATATCACACTTAATCTGATATGGTAAATATTAACAACGGAGAATCTGGCACTAGCACACTTCTTTAATCACTAATGAGTTGACATGAAATGGATAAGGTAGCACACTGGTAAATAGGAACAAAAGTATAATGTGGTAGAGGATGCTTTATGTAAGCTCAGTTGGATGCAATATTCAATGAATGCAGTACAGAAAATACGCAATATGATTTCAACCAAACAATGTAATCACTTTTCTCTGGCAATCCCCTTCCCCCCCTTGATGCAAGGCAAGGAAATGGAAGGAAAGCACACAGTTCTCAGAAATGCAATTAATGTAATCAGTTCAATCCAGCAAGCTTAAACAGAAGTTTGAAAACACAGGCAAATGCTCTGATAGGTGCTAGCAATGAATGAGAAATATGCTAAATTTGCTTTTAATTCCCCTTTAGAGGTTCAGGATGAGTGGTATCTAGTTAATATTGGTCCAGGCTCACACTAGCAATGATGCAGGGATAGTTAGCAGGTTAAACGAATTTCTGGCAAATGGAAAGCAAACAGCAGCAGTTTTTACATGTGAAGAAATTGCAAATCGCGGTAAAATTCGCGGATGCGCCGAGCGCTATTACAAAGGAACCGCAAGGACTATCTCTACCGTTTTGGGGTCCTAGGAAAGCCTGGGATCTCAGGTTCCAAATGAAAGTTATTGCAAGTCTCTAGCCCAAACGGTTGCGGAGATATGAGTAATTTAGTAAAGGTCGTTTTTGGTTTTGTAAATTTTAAACGCACACTTTTTCAAAATGACAAATTTTACTAGAAATGACAGGTGACAGATAGGAGGCAGTTCTACTTAGGTTAAATAGATTGAATTAGATGAATTTAAACTAAGAGATGTGTTCTGAGTTTTGCTAAGTACTCACAAGAGATTTTGAACAGGAAAGCGACTTGGTCACGATCTTCAGTCTGGTCAGGTCTTTCCGGATTCTGCTCACAGCGCCTGGTCTGGTCTCGGCTAGGCACAGCACTGCTTTCTCTCTGGTCTGGTCTCTGCTAGGCACAGCACTGCTTTCTCTCTGGTCTGGTCTCTGCTAGGCACAGCACTGCTTTCTCTCTGGTCTGGTCTCTGCTCTGGATAGATTGAAGTCTCTAGTTTGGCTTTCTGGAGTTTGATGGAGGTAAGTATGGATTTTTCCGGCAGGGCTTCCAGCGGCAGATGAAATTGAATCTCCTATCTGTCCTGTCTGTCTGCTTTTATGTGTTTAGAATGTGGGTGTGTTCTAGCATCACTGACCCTACCTCTCTCTCAGCTTCTAATTGGTCAAACTTCCATTTCTTACTTGATTGGGGGAATGAAATGAAGTGTCATCAGGATGAGGTCTGTTTATGATACAGAGAACCCACCCCTGTCAACTTTACACACAATCTATATCTGACCTAAAAACATATTTGCACAGGTACACATTTGTTTAAAATTACATATACATGGTGTGGCTGAAATTAGCCATGTCTATGTCCAAATCTGCTCATTCTCGGAGCTTGCATTCAAAGAGTGTACATAATTGACTTTTTAACTGCTGTTTCAATTTCCGACATGGACCCAACTTTACATACATGTGTGCAGGGGGTAGGGACATTAACTGATGAAGTTTCAGATTTTTAACATGCACACATTTAGAGTAATATCCACTTTTCCGCTAAAACCCCCCTGAGCATACCACCGGTTCCTACCACGTCTTAAACTGTGGGCAGAAAAATCACAAGAATTATGGTATCATTTATAAAATTTTCACATGTCCGCACTATGAATTATTCATCTTTTTAAAGTTATGTTCTGGCTCCAAAGGGGTGTGGTTTACCCTCAGCACAAGGTTGAATTTCTGGTTCTTTCCAGTTCTGCCAAGCCAGCTTGCTCTCACAGGCAGTGCTCCTCCCAGCTCCTGCCAAGAGGAAGCTACAATTTACGACTGCGGTAATAAAAACCTTTGCCTGAGTGAAGAGGGCTTTGTTCACTCTCTTGCAGAGCACAGATAATTCAATTATCAGATAGATGGCATATCCTTAACTTGGGCAGCAAAAGGAAGGTTGGCCTGGGAACACAGTGGTGACTCAAGTTTCACTGCTGATGGGTAGTTGCTAGGCAAAATCAAGTTCCTTAAGCCAGACCTTCAGCTAACTTTTGTTGCTTTTAAAATAACTTGTAATTTTACACATGCAGCTAGAATGCTGATTCTAAGTGCAAAACTATGACATTTCAACAGTTACAAAGGCATGTGACACCAAACATAGGTCACTCATTTAATTTAACATTTTCGATTTTGGTGGTTTTAAATCCAGTTGCAGTTAGGCTTAAGCTGCTGACTCCATAGCATTTTTGTTATAAGCATTGTTTTTGGGCTCTTCATTTCCCAGATTTTGTAGGCACACAAAACTCCATTCTGCCAAATGTCTGCTGGTGTTCAGTGAATATTTTGCACATGTTGCAAGGTTTGAAATAGGCATTTTGCTTGCCTTCAGAAAAACACACAGAGTGGTTTTAAAACGCCGGCTTTTGGATAGTGGTGAGTACTGGTACTGCACTCATTTTTGGGATTTAAGAAATGAATTCCCCACACTTCTAGGTTGCATTTGGCAATCAGCATTGCCATTCCCAATGGTTTCAGACTACTGTGCGGGTAGTCCAATGGTGGTTTTAAAGCGCTTTGAAGCTAACCGGCGCTACTGTTTTTCCTTTGGCAACCCATTTCCCTCATGGCAACCCGGCCTTTCATTCTCGCACTGGTGGGTGGCAAGTGAGGCAACCATTTTGGTGGGCGCACAAACTGCGCAGCTTTCCTGGATTTCGGCGCACATGTGGGTTTTCCGCCATCTTGAATTTCCTAAGCCCACAGCACCAAATGTTGTAGCAGGATAGCTTAAACGTGGGTCAGGACACCCTACAGTACAGCCTGCTCCTATGTCCTTTGCCAGTGAGGTGAAGACAGAGCTCCAAGTAAGAGGAAAACTCTTTTACCAAACCATCCTAAGGACCTAGTTAGGATGACCAACTGGGCCTACAGCAATTGACAATGGTGCTTAGGACCTTGTTCACAGGGCAGTGACCGAGTTCTGCAAGTGCTCTCTCCAAGCCTTCCTGCTTGGTGAGGGCAGACAAAACAGCTAATCTTGCCACTGGAACCTGAACAGCGTCTCCCAGTAACCACAGAACCAAAGAAGTGACCCCTGGCTCTCCTTGCATTTCCCAGCTGTCTCAGTGCCAGGTTGGACACTCGGACATCCAAGCTGCTGCAAGGGAACGGCTGCAGTCTTCTTCAGGCTCCACCGTCTCTGCATCTCCAAGTTTCGCTCAACATTGAAGCTCTGCCTCGGCGACCAGCCGAGTCTTCTAGTATCCCCTAATGCTACACCACCTGCCTGGTTACCAGCTTCGTTCAGCTCCAGGCTGTCACTGCTGCAATAGTACAGATGAAGTATTGAGACAGTCAAGCCCACTTGTAGCAAAAGGCCAGTTTCTGCTTCTACACACATAAGCCCACAGTCTCTTCCAGTGTCACCGACCTGACACCGCCTGCCATCCCCAGCGTTTGCCATCCATTGCCGCTGCTAAACAGCACAGCATCGTTGGAAACCATCGCTGCTGCTCCCCAACTGGACTGCACCTTGGTGGCGAAAGCACCCAAACACCTGGCTCGGTCCCAAACAAGCCTGGATTAACACTGTTTTGAGTCCAAAAAGACAAATACTTAAGATATTTGAAGTGCCACTGTCCCTCTGATTTTCCCCCCACCCCCATCTTAAAGAATGCTGATAACCTTTAAGCCCACTCTTTCTTTATAAAGGCATCTTCATGAATTGACGTTTTTCCTGGTGAAACCTTTGCCTGAACAACATTGTCAACAAACCTAGAGTGCCCCTTTTATTTTAAAGTCTGCTTTCTTTGTGCTTTCCCTAACAGGAAAGGGCCAGTAGTGTTATTAGTTGTGTGAATTTTTGGTAGTTTAGTGAAAGATCTTCTTTTCATTGAAACTTGTTTTTAAATTGTTATTGTGGTATCCCCGTAGAATTGTTTTGTTGCTTCTGTGTCAGGTCACACTCCTCCTGAAGAGTATAGCATACCCTGGCACATGTTGCAAAAATAAATGTCGGGCTGTGACCGTCACCTTTATGATTCATATCACTGCTGATTTAGTAGTGGTGTGTGGCTGAGCAGATGATTTAGCCACTACTCATCCCTGAACCCCTGCAGAGCTGTAGTTCTTTATGGATCTATGTGAATACTGCAAACAAAGAAGCCGAAAATGCAGACTTTTCTTTCCCCCTTTTTACCACATACATATGTGGGGGGAGAACCCCCTACCGCCCCCCATTCCCCTACCGCTTTTCTTTTTACTTGATGCCCCCTTAGCCCCCCGTATATATTTGGAACATTAAATTGTGAGCCATTTAATGACTGATGTTTTCCTTAAAGTTGGTGTTCTCTTTTAAAGCTCTAGTCATCAACTCTGATTCCAACTGTCCCATTATGAGAAATCATCATTGCAGATAAGCTCCCACTTCTTCTTTGGGGCACTCTGATCGGCTCATTATTTAATGTTTACTCCAATGTATCCCATAGTTATGATATTAACACAATTATTATTCAAAAGTATTTAGATAGGTTATTGTATTGGCTTTATCCCGTGCTGTACTGTCATTTTCTTGTTCTCAAGGTAGTCTGGCAGTTCTGAAAGGGAGGGGTCTGGGTGAGTTAGCTGTGAGAGAGGGCAATATGCAAGGGAGCAGTTATGTAGATGAATGCAGACCAGAAACACCCCGAGTTGTGTGCGCGGTTCATTTTCTCGTTTTGGTCTGGAGTGGAGTATTTTCTGCCTGTGCTACTATGATGCATTAGCCTGGGCTGTGGGTAGTAGCTTGCAAATGTGTAGTGTTCTGATGTTTGTTAGGTGGGGTGTTCAATTGACATGTGTGAGTGGCTTAGTTGGGATGCGTATTGTATATTGGAACGTAAAACTTGAAAATGTTCGTGTCGCAAGCTGTCGGGTCTCGCTGGGCAAGTTGGTGAGGGGCACAAACAAACCTAAAACCACCTACAGCTAGTGGTAACATGGCGTAGCAAGGCGTGAATGTCATCGAAATAAATTGTCATAGCAACACATGAAAAGGGCATTAGAAGAGACAAACTTGGTGTCCCCAGGCTCCTGCCACTGTCTTCTTGCCGGCACGACTCATTTCACTTTCTCACATTGCCACTGTCAGATTCTTTGTCTCTCTTGCACACCCCCCCTCTCCTCCCCACGCCCCCCCAGTCCTCTCCCCAAATTCAATATATTGTACCTTGTAGAATCTGGGAATTTTCAGATAAGGCTAGATGGCGGGGAGAGGCTCTGGTAACTGCATTCTTTACCATAATTTAAGTGCTAAGGCTTATGGTACAACCTTTGGGCCAGAGAAATGGCTGTTAGAGGTGTGAAGACCCCTTCCTTTATTAGAGACATGGCTGAATTATCGATCTAGTCCTCCGTTATGTAACACGCACAATTTATGTCCATTTATGTCTGCAGTTAGCAGAAGGGTACGAGGTCTCGCCATTTGAACCTTTCCTGTCAAATCTTTGTTAGCACGTGAAATACTATTTGCCAAACTGTCATTATAATTATGAAAGAATATTTCCCTTGCTTTTATCTATCTTCCAACAAACAGTAGTAGACTGGATTTACTGAGTGTATACATGAGTTACATGATTTCCTGCTGCAAGTGAACAGATGCATGTTTGTAGGCGACCTCAATCTTTTGGTGGAAATGCTGCAGAAACAAAAAAAAATCACAAGCCACTGTTTTTTTTCCTTTTTGGACCTGGGATCCACCCACATCAAAGGGACATTCGCTTGGCTACCTTTTTATAAAAACACATTGCCATCTCTAATTTGTCTGTTCTTGAACTCGGCTGGTTTGATCATAAGGTGCTCAATTTCAGCAGGATTCTACCAGTGTTTCAGTCAAAATAAGGCAATGGGCCTCATTATGAGTTAGCGGTCCAGATTTAACGGTGCCGGTAAAACCGTACCAGCACTGTTTTCTGGACCGGCTAACTCAGTTATGTGGCCGTGTGGTGTTACACCCGCCAGGTCTGACCTGGCAGGCATAGCGCCACCGGCTGCACACAGACGTGGAAACACTGGCACCATTACAGCATGGTGCCGGTTTTTCCACTGCTCCCATTCCCGTGGGAATGGGGAGTAACGGAATGCCGGCTCCGGAATTACCGGACCACCGGGGCTGTAATGCTCCTGTGGTTTGGCAAGTCTGGAGCCGATAAATCCCCACGGGTCTGGTGGCAGCCTACCAGTTTTACCGGCACGGACACCGCCGGACTCGTAATGAGGCCCAATATTTATTAAATCGGTCAGAATTCAACTGAATGTTTTTCCTCTTTAATTGTAACCGCAATTCCAAACAATGTTCTTTACACTATTCCATGTGATAATGTCACCTGGAAAAAGCCAGCAGGTAGGCGATTTTTCTTTTTCCTGGCCTCTGAAATAATTTCCCCAAATATTCTAGGAGCGCTATATTTTTATATCATAAACTCCCATCATAGAATATTTGAAGAAAGTGTTTGATTTTAATGAGGGTGCCTTTTTTGGGAAATGTCCTTTTTGAAGCCATTTCTCAGGCAACTTCATCACTGGACACCCTCTCCACTTGCACTAAGTGATCAGTTTGCGCCGCATAATGACATATTTTCCGAAATTACAGACGAAATTACCCCACTTAAAACTAGTTAAATACTCACTTAGAACCATTCAACAGCGGTGATACACTTTAAGTCTCCATATCATGTTATTGGCACTAAGGAAAGCACAGAGAAAATGGTATATGTGTGTGGTCATGAACGTCACAGATGGCCTTAACACACCAACTCTCGAACATGATTCAGGGGTTTTATTTGGCATTTTTAATTGGGTGTCACTGGGGAACGCTCCTCTCTCCCATCTCCTGTGGGCTCATGTGTCTCTAAATTCCAAGGAGGGTCAGTAGAGATCTGTGACCTCTACTGCCTGTGATCTGGCTGGCTACTCAGGTGGGCTTAAAAGCAGCTGCCTTCTCTAGCTCGCTCCTGCCAGGAAATCTCTAGGTGGACCATAACCAGGGTCCCACAAAGGCTAAAAGATCTTTAGAATGGGGTGCCTTTCAATCACTGAGGTATCACTTAGCCTTGCCCTTTCCCAACGTTCTACTGATCACCTGTTCTCTCCTTTCTTTCCATTCCCTCCACTCTCCTCCCTTTTTATTGTTCAGCATTGCCTTCTAATTTGCCAGCAGCACTTTTAATACACCTATTTGAGTTCTGTATTGCTCTGCTCAATAGAGTGCAACTTGGTATGAGTGCATTTGGTTGCCATTGTGGTTTATCTCACCTGGTGCCATCTCTAAAGTCTGGCCCATTCAAGGCTCACACCCATCAACATATGTAACGAGTTCTGTATTTTTGACTCGAGTGTGAAGCAGATGTTGTTCCTGTTTTTGCCTGTACTTTTGTCCATCAGGTACTCTTGCGTTCTCACCATGGGCTGAGTAGATATATTTCACCATGGCATGATGGTATTCTATGCTCAAAGGAGATGTACTCGATTTGACAATTTCATATACTAACCTGCAGCACGTCGGGGAAACGCCATGTATGCATTTCCCATGGAGATTGCAGGAAGCAGGGGCTGTTGGTGACTGTTCTGACAGTGGTAGTGTAACAGTGTTCCCTGGGGTCAGATATATGTTCCCACCTCATCACTGTGCACCCAAAATACGGCTGAACCCTTTTTTTATATTTGCCATATTGTACTCCTTGTTCTGTAAGAAGTGGCATCCATACAGATAAGACTAGATCTCTGAAGGGCAGAACATTAGTGATATGCTAACAAAATGAACAGCTTGTTAGGCTTTATCCCTGCGTTTCTAGGACTTGCAGAGCTCGTGGACGAGGGCTGCTCTCCGCCTGCTTCCATCGGTTTTGCCTATTATTTACAATTAGAAGACGTGTCCTGAGATGTTAATTTTTAATATTGCTCAGTGAATTTCAATTACAAGACTGGAAAAATGCCGAGACATTTCGCTATGTTTACGGTAATGACACATTGCCTTGTTCCAAACAATTTTTTGGGTGCTTTTAGATAACGTTTGAATGGAAAGGTACGTGTGTGGTTGAAATGTTAGGTAATTAGACAATAATTCTTCCAGGATTGATCTGACAAGTCATTGTACATTTCTCACATTTTAAAAAAGGAAGGGAAAGATTCATTTGGAGTTAATTGGCAGTGCAAACCAACCCAGCATCTCTCTCCCCCGAGCCCCCGTTCATTTTTGTCCTTTTCTCCGACATGTGGTTAAAGGAGTTAATTAGGAGATCTTTCAACGTCGCGGACATGTTTAATGAGGATCAGTTAATAACCATATACAGACCTTAAATGGTAACGATTAAAACAATCGACAGCTTGCTCAGTACGTGGGTGCAAAGGGAGTGGCGGCATGGTGGGGATGGTGGGAAGGTTCTATGTGATTTGGCCGAAAAGATTTTATCCAAGTTGATGTTGTCAAATGTTTTTTTTTTTTAACCAGTTGATTTTGCTGCAAATATAGGTTGGGGGTGGGGGCAGGAGACACCCCGCACCCTCCCCCTTAAGACGCCTACATTATTACCCTAAACCGCTCCCCCGCATATATTTGCGACAAAATCCAATGAAAAAAAGTGGATGGAATCTATTTCGATGGAATCTTCTGTGGCCAAAACTCCCATTACTGTTGGGGAAAGAGTGCCAGGCATGGGACTAGTTTTTGCAAACACAACTCTAACTTGGCTTAAGCCAGCCTGATCATCACAACCTCTTAACGGGTTCAAGGATTTCTGAGGTGCTTTGCATTGCTGCTGCCATGGTGGTAGTGAGAATTCATATTCTAGCAGGCTTTGAAAGGTTGGGGAAGATCTGAACAGAAGCGGCTGACATGACAGACCAATTACATTTTTGAGACATTGAAGGCTGTATTTGACCACCTGCAGGATTGTGGCTAGCTTTCGTTAAAGATTGTAGGATTAGTGAGCTGTTCGCTAGAAAATATTAAACGTTAGCATGCACAACCCGTACAGGTATCTGATGTCAGCACATCACCACAGGTCCAATACAGTCCCAGCTGGCAATAGAATGGCCATACACCGGAACAGACTCACTGACTTTATTTATGGCTCTGTTTCTTGATGACTTCCCTTTTGGCATATCAAACTTCAACGTACAAGTAGGTGGGTTCACCCTGCCCCCTAATACATTTTCAGTTTTGAAAGAAAGTTTTTCGCCACAACCTTAACCAATTGCAGAAATAAGTCGAACACATCTCCACCCACTGATTCAGAATTGGCACAGCCACAACTGCATGCAGATCAGGAATGAGGAGTCCTGCCATTCTAAATTTTAGTAAAGGAAGTCCAGCACCCACTAGACCTATCAGACCTTGGGTTTGAGTTCTTCATTTTTTATATCTTTGTCCCGCCTCCTCCATCGTTCCACTCCCAGGTAGCATTATTGTGAATCTAAAATGTAATTGTTGATGTATCCTGTTTATACACAATTCTTCAATAAATGTTTCTATTCTGCAGGCTCAGCTTAGATACCCTTGTTTCCTATCTCCCAGAATGTAGACCGATTTTGGTACACATCCGACAATGGAGAGGGAGGGTAATTGCTTGTGTGGTTTTAAAAACAGTATAGTACAGTGGGTAGGCTGTCCTGGAGCAAAATGGGCTTGCTCGTTGAGCTGTATTGAATGCTTAGTTAAGCAAGCCCCCCAAACAAAAATCATAGTTCTAGTCAGTCCCCTCGCACAACAATGCATTTCCAAACACACAACCGTCTATTGCTCACTATTCGAAGTCTACAAGGCCACCTGTGACTTTAGGCAAAGTGTGGTTCAAGGGTTTTATTAAACATCATTCTAAAAATTCGGGTTCACAGCTGATTGTTTTCTTTTCTATCAATTACCACAGCTCATAATAAGTGTGAGAAAAGTACACCTGCAGAAAAGGCATGTTTCCACAAGTCCACGGTTTTGCCTGAGCAAAGGGCGAGCACTGATTGCTGGTCAAAAAATGTTTGCCATTTAAAGGATGGTTTGTTCGATTCCTTTATACTTGCACTTTGATGTCGCTGAAACAGGGAGAGACCTTGGTGTTCGCAGCAGGGGTGTGCATGGTGAGGGAGAGGTGAAGTACATGGCTGAGGGGGTAGTTGATGGATAAGCGGAGGCATGGGTAAAGACAAGGACTCCTTAAATGGATTTACTTTGTGGTCCTTGGCCTCAACATATTACAATTTAGATGTAGCTAACATGAAAGCTTTGAGGATTCTCCTGAAATTAGAGCAGGTAAGAGGGGAGTGAAGAATTGCCATTCTAAGTTTGCTTTTGTTGTCAACCCTGATGTGGCTTTTTATGTTGCTGTGCAGCAGCAGTGACTTAATTTTTTTTAATTTAAAATGGATACAAAAACGAAATGAAGGGCAAGAAGTGCAAATACTAGATTTTTTGTATATTTTGTATAGCAGTGCCTAAAGGGGTGAGTGGTTGTGTTTGTGAACAATAATTGTGTACATATTTGTGACAGCAAAACTGAAAAGTAGGCACAGATTAACACCAAAAGGTGATAAAAGAAACATTGCTATGCAAGGTTCTGACATGGTTTTTTATAGGTCAGCATAGAAGTTGAGAATATCTACAAATATTTGTTTTTTGTGCTTCTGTAGCGCTTTAAACCAAAGCGGTGTTCATGCATGGTAACGGTACATAGTAAACAATATATTGATGACTACAAACACAGAGAAGAAAGCACTAGAGAAATAAATACAAGACACATAGTAAACATTTTCAGTTGTACTGACGTCTAATAGTCTGGCAAAGAGTGACGATTTGCAAGACAAAGTGGATCTCCTTAATCCTCACGAATGAAAAAAGGGGAGGGATCAGAGTTATTGCCTTAAACGAGGGAAGCTAGATATGGTTAGTGGTGGTTATAATATCTAATAGGGAGAGTTCCAAATGAAAGCATCGCAGTGTGTACAAGTCCATGCTGTGTGTCAAGTTCCCCAAGGGCACAGCTGGTTCACACCTGCTTGTTTTCTTAACTTCCTTGGAGAACAAAAGCATATCCTGCACTACAGCAGTACCAACAAGGGTGGCATAAAGTAATAACTGTGCAAATAGAAATGTAAAAACAGGTTACCTGCTTTTAATGCAGAGACACTTTTGCTTGCTCGCTTGCACTCCCCTCCATCCTCTCCTCGTGACAACCTTTTTCCTCCCTGGCTCCCATTCTTCCGACCTGTCTTTCTAACCAACCCATTGATTCCTGAGTGGACACTATGGGTAGTACTACTATGTCCCATCCCCTTTCCTCCATACTGTATGGGCGCACCTTGCTAGAGACGGGAAACTGAACCATTTTCATCAGATAAAATGGTCTTCCCCTTTAAATTTAGATGCACGCGGGGATGCGTCCCTGGGAGCATGCGCTTCCCTGACTCAGCCCATCGGCGCCACTCCTCAGTCCTCTTTTCCGCATCGACAGGAATGGACCACTTCACCAGCATTGCTGGGTTAGGCCTCCGGCTTTGTAATTCCAAGCGCTGTTCCCCGAAAACTTTCTATTTTTCTTCTCTGTTTTTTTTCTAGATGTTCAGAGAAGACTCTGTCCTCTGGTGCCACGCATCTCCACGGCGCATGTCGACGGCGGGTTTTAGCAGGTGTCCGGCCTG
This sequence comes from Ambystoma mexicanum, assembly GCF_040938575.1. Taxonomy (NCBI): domain Eukaryota; kingdom Metazoa; phylum Chordata; class Amphibia; order Caudata; family Ambystomatidae; genus Ambystoma; species Ambystoma mexicanum. Next base: position 499,554,801 of record NC_090924.1, read on the forward strand.
AGAGGGTTCCTTCCCCACATCGGATCCACACGCGCTCTGCCTCCGGTGCTTTGACCCCAACCACGACTGAGACATTTGTTCTGCACGCAACACGCTGACCCCACAGGTTCTCAAGAATCGCTTGGCTAGGTGGAGGGATCTGTTCGAAAGATCACCTACAGAGGACCTCAAGACTTATGTGAGGAGTAGACCAGGCCCAAGGTAGGTGCACTACCTTGCATACCCCGCAAGGGTGTCCTCCATACCCTGCCATGGTGACTCCTTCCCAGCGAAGTGCCAGAGTGGGAGTAGCATTCTAGGTCCTAAGACCAGCAAAGAGACTGAGGCTCACAGAGCTACTGGCCAACAGGCAGAGGGGTCGCAAGACTCTCCCGGTCCCACCGCTGAGGGGCCGCAAGGCTCTTGTGCCGGGGTCATCCACGAGGGGGATTTGCTCTACTACCAGGATCATACCCGAGGGGGCGCCTACATGCAGCACTAATGGTGTCATGGCCGAAGGCACTCCGCCTCCCAGGTCTCTACCTGAGGTGCAGGGCAGGTCCGAGCATTCGCTTCTAAGCATATAGGCAGAGACTCTTCAAGCACCACGCAGCAGGTATGTGGCACGACAAAATGGCTGCCAGGCCAGACAAGATGGTGCCTTGTCCGGAGCCGCCTCTTTCTGGAGAGCGTACATCTAGGTGGGACTGGACCACTCTGGTGACCTGGTCCATGTCATTCCCAACCACACCTGCACAGGGGAGGTATGCAGCTCCCAGTGGGGTGTGGAAAGGACTGCCAAGAACTCAGCAACCACAGGGCACGGCTCACACGCCTTCAAACCCTTTTCCGACATGCGAGTACAGGTTCTTCGAAATGTTCCTTACCCTCGTGAAGGCACAGCAGATGGGCACCATACTGGGGGGTGGTCAACAAGCACATGTTACCCCCAGCGTCTCCTCGGGCTCCATTGTTGCAGACGCTGGTCCCGGTTCAACACTTCGTTCCTGCGCTCACACCAGTCATGCAGGCTTTGCCTCTGCAGCAGCCCCCGGCACTACCAGTTAGTATGCCACAGCTGCCCACACCCAGCACCCCTCTGCCAGTTTCAGACCTGCAGGACACCGCGGGCGACAGACGAGGACGAGGATGAGGCCCAGGATACTCCCTAGTCAGCGAAGGCCTTCCACGAGAGGCTGGCGGGTCTAACAGAATACCTAGATACACCACAGCCCCAAGTCAAGCAACCTGTGGCGGGGGTTCTGGTCGAAGTGCTGACCAACCGCCTGGCCACAAGAACTGGCATCCCTCTGCAAAAGGACATAGAATCCCTGGCCAAGAAGGGATGGGTGTAGCCGCACTCAGCGCAACCTACCAATAAATACCTGGATGCCAATTACAGGCAGGCGCAAGGGGACGCCCTCATTCTGTTGGTGCACCCTCAACCGCATTCATCAGTTATAGCTGCAGCCGCCCTCTACTCGAAGCCATGGTCTTCGTCAGCTGCTCTGATGGCAGCGCTCCTTGGGAATGAGGAAAAGCTGTTAGATGGAGTGTGGCATTAGAGTAGATCTTTTTGCCTTATGCCTCCATGACAGGCCAGTGCTGATGCCATGCTGGCAGCGGTGAATCAGAAGCTGTGGAGGGAGATTGTGAACCCTCAGAGCTCTCTGCGCAGAGTCAGGCGTGCGTCACGTCCGGATTGGCAGAGGCCAAAATTGTGGCCCAGAATATCATGGAGTCTACAGTGACTCACATCGACACAGCAGGTAGAGCAATCTGTATCGCCACCGATATGAGGACAGCTTGGCTCAAGGTGACCAAGTTTAACCCCGAAGTGAAGGAGCGCATTCTAGACCTGCTATTCGAGGGGTGTGGGTGAGGGGACTTATTCCACTCGACCACGGATGAGGAGCTTGACAAAAAGAATAACTCTGTCGGCTACATCCTTGTTAATACTTACAAAGTCAGTGCCCAAGGCTTATAGCCAGAGTCATCAGCGCTCTGATAGAGTATGCACCTTTCCGTGGCTTCGGGGGCATTCAGGAGAGACGCTCCAGACAACCAGACAGGTGTCGTAGTCAGCACAGGTGCAGGGAGAACAAAGCCTCTCACAAGGGGTTTTTCCAGTTCCCCTCCAGGCACCAGCCTCAGAGGGTAAAAGGTTCTGATGACATTGTCCTTATCATGAGTCTCTATTGGGGCGGGGGGAGGCTTGCCCTGAACTTCAGGGCATGGCAGGCAAGGTACCCGGACCCTTGGATCCTCTCTATGGTTTCCAAGTGTTTCCGTCTACCAATCCCTCCGTTTCTTCTTTCCTACCCTGCACTCCCTCAGATTGGGATGGTGGAAATCCACTCGCTCATCACGAGTCAGGCGGTGTAGGAAGTCGCAGCTTCGCAATGAGGCATGGGCTTCTATTCCCGAATATTCACCTTTCAGGAGAAGAGCCAGACTGGCCTTGAGAGTTGTTCTAGAGCTTACTTACTTAATCCCTTTCCCTACCGCTTCAAAAGTTCAACATGCTTAACCCAGCTTTTATTGCGGAGACTGTGTGGGGGAGACGGGATGTGCTCCCAGGATCTGAAGGATACTTACCTGCACTTCCCCATTTGGGAACCCCATCGTTCCTTCCTGAGGTTCAGGGTCATGGGCTTTCATTTTCAGTACAAGGTCCTCCCCTTTGGCTTCAACTCAGACCCAAGGGTCTTAACGAGGTTAATTACGTTGGTAGTTGCCCTTCTCTGGGCAGAGAGCCACGTCTAATTCCATACCTCGATTGGCTTATTTAAGGGGAAGTACGTCAAACAGCTTCAGCACTCATGCACACGCTATACGATCTGGGGTTCTCGATCAACCTCAAGAAGTGGCACTTACTCCCAGCTCGGTCCTAAATTTTCCTGGGGCTGATCTGGTACACGAGGGCAGAGGAGATCTTCCCCTCAGCAGATAAGATCACGGCCATCAAGAGGGCCACAAAGCATTTTCTCAGGCCAGTGACCTCAGCATGGTGGTACCAGCACCTGCTCAGAATAATGGCGGCTCGTCTCCTAGCTGTGCCTCCCACAAGACTCAATGAGAAGGCTGCAGCTGCATTTCTCAGCATCTTGGAATGAGGAGACAGGCTCTCAGGCAGTCCTACTTGGCATACCACAGCACCTACACCCAGACCTGGAGTGGTGGAGTGAGAGAACAACCTGGTAGCGGACAGACCGTTCAGGCATCCCTGTCCAGAGATCACCATTACCACGCACTCCCTACAGGGATCGAGGAGGAGGGGATACGCTGGACCACCAGAGTGTCCATGGCGTATGTTCACGGCAGGTACACCGGGAACACATCAACTGGCTCAAGATGGCCATCTGGCTGGCTCTCAAAGCGTTCCTCCCCGTTCTCAGCAATAGGTTGGTCTGCATACGGACAGGCGGACGATTCCACCTGCATGTATTACATCAACAAGCAGGGAGGCACCAGGTCCCCACCTCTCTGCAAGCTGTCATTCGACATTTGGGTGTGGGCACTGTTGAACAGTATTTATTTGTCAGCAGTCCATCTTCTGGGGTAATCCAACCGGGAAGCGAACAGGCTCAGCAGGCTGGGGATCGACAACTGAGTGGCAGTTGAACAAGGATTCCCTGAGGGGGATCTTCCACATGCGAGGTCACCCTCAGGTAGATTTATTCCTGGCATCAGGAGATGCCATCAGTTCGCGTCATGGCAGCGGATCGCTGGGGGATGCATTGCAGATTCCGTGGAACAATATGAATGCATAAGCTTTCCCTCCCACTCTGCTGATTCACAGGGTCATCTGCAAAGTCAGGGAGTCACGGGGCCTTCGGCTCATCCTGGTGGCCGGCACGACCTTGGTTCTCAGAACCTCTCACTGACTGATCAGGCCCCGGTACACCTCCCACTGGGACCAGCCCACCTACTATCCCAGCAGGGTGGCACAGTGGATCACCCTGCTCCCCACAAGTTAGCCCTGGCAACTTGGTTCCTGAACAGAGCACTCTGAAGCATTTGCCCTTGTCACAGGACAACCTGGCTATCATACAAGGGTCAAGAAGCGACTTCACCAGAAGTCTATACAGGAGCAAGTGGATGGGGTTCCGTTGCTGGCCCAACACCAACGAATCTGACCCCATGACATGCTCACTGGACTATGTGCTGTCCTTCTCGGCGCATCTGGCCCACTCGGGTGTGCAGGTAGACACCTGCTGTACGTATCTAGCGGCCATGGGGGCATACAAGAACTCGAGAGATGACATTTTCTCCTCCTCTAATCCGGGGGTTAAAAGGCATTTGGCTGGTCTGTCCAGATTATATCCTTCAGTCAAATGTTCAAATCTGGTATGGCACCTTAACGTGGTGTGGGCACCCTGACACACCAATCCTTTGAGCCCATGGCATCAGCAGACATCCGGCTGGTTACTATCATGACAGCCCTACTGGTTGGCCTTACGTCAGCACGCCGGATCAGAGAAATTCAGGCCCTTGTGGCCTCAGAGCTGTATACATTTCACCGGGAAAGGGTGGTGCTCGGGACGCACCATGCCTTTCTCCCCAAGGTTGTTTCCTCCTTTCACCTCAACAAGGAGATGGTACTCCGAACAATATTTGCGGATCCAAAGGATGAGGCTTAAAAGGTATTTCACTGTCTGGAAGGTTTTACCTGGACAGGATGAAAGAGCTTCCATAAATTGGATGCCTGATTCATCACTTTTGGTGGGTCAAAACCAGGCTGTCCGGCCTCCATAGCTTCCATAGCAAGATAGATGGTGATGGCCATGAAGGAGGCGTACAAGGGGCAGCACAGGTCTTTGCCAGCAAACATGCATGCCCATGCTCTCAGAGCCAAGGACACAGCTGTGGCTTTCCAAAGACACGTCCCATGTCAGACGATCACCAAAGCGGCTACTTGGTCTTCCCCATCAGCTTTTGGCACGCACTACTGCTTGGATGCCAGCGCCAGGTCAGATGCAGCATTTGGCCAGTCAGTTTTGAAGAACTTGTTTTCTTAGAGGGGCAACTCTACTCCCCAGGACTGCATTCAGTTGCAATTGCCTGTATCCAGGCATTGTTTCGAAAACCATTTCGAATCACAAAAGTTTCGAAAAAAGTGCATCAAAAAAAAGAATTTTTTTTTGTAGGTAAAAGCGTTTTTTTTTTTACTAAAATGGGTGTTATGGGATAAAAAAAGGAGGTTGGAGGGGACCCCCATTAAAAAAAAAAATGCATTTTTTTGACGCATTTTTATTCAAAACTATGGCATTCAAAACTATCACTAGGAACCTAATTACCCATACAGTATGGAGGAAAGTGGACGGGACGTAGGAGTAATTATAAGTTACTCAGCATAGTGACTCCTAGTCCATAGTCCCCTTTCCTCCATATGTCCCACCATCCTCCCCCGTAATAAACCTGTCATTAGGCAATTGTAATATTGTCGACGTGTCAAAGGGGATTGAGGAGTGGTGCCGGTGGGCGCAGTCAGAGGACCGTACCCCCGCACGCATCTAAATTTAGAGGGGAAGACAATTTTTTCTGGTGAAAAAGGTTCCATTGCCAGCCCCTAGTAAGGGACACCCATACAGTATGGATGAAAGGGGACTATGGACTAGGAGTATATTAGTCACTACGGTGAGTAATTTATAATTGATGGGAGAACATTGAAGTAATATATGCAATAAGGAAGGTCTACGAGATGTAAATAAGAGTTTTTCAGGTTATGCCCTTGTGCTTACTCTAAAAAAATCTTTGTCTTGGACCACAAAGGTGGGGCCTAGCTCATCTACTGATGCAAACAGAAAAGTGTTTGATACAAAAAGCAGTAATTTTTTGTGACTTTATTAACCTGACAAACCCATCCATTCAGTCACCTTGCAGCGATTACCCAAGTACATTACTTGCAAAATGCACATTGCGATTTAAATCTTGACCGATAAAACCTTTGAATCCGCGGTGTACGAAAATAAAAACCTGAGAAACATGGAGACTGTGAGAGGTGCTGGAATAATGCTTCATTTCAGTTATTCATGTTTCTCACCAGTTAACACGAGGAGGGTGCAAATGCGGGATGCAGGTAGTTTCTTGCTTCCCTGAAAGACAGAACCCGACAAATGGTGCAGCGTTTGCCACACACCAGGAAATTCATAGAAAACTATGCGCACAACCAGAAGTGCTGAAAACCTTAGTGGAGTAGAACTGTCTGCAGTAATTTAAAGTGGTGCCTTGCCGCACAAACAATGGATTGGAAGCCAAAGAAAACCGGCGCCAGTTTCTATTACCAGGAACATATTGTTAATGTTAAACACCTCACTAGCCTGTATATTTATCATTCATTTTATAGATCAAAATGTTGGCATGTGTTTGAAAAAGAACCATCATGATATCCAATCTTTTAATTTTATTGTAGGCATTTAAATTGCAGTACGATTATGATTCAGGTTATGCTGAAAACAAAGGAGTGATGTCATTGAAAGGTATTTATAAACACTGGCTTGCATCCCTTCAATACAAAAAATGTAAATAAGTACGCCTTTTAGGCATACAAACCATATGATGTTATGAGCTGGCAGATGCTGCTTTCTTGCTGGATTGACTACCAGTTAATTAAACTCCACTTCAGTCCTGCGTACATGATCAAATGCAGGGAAGATTTAAAGTGTCCCAGGAGATTTGGTTTTCACACCTGGGGTGAATGAGTTTAGTTTGCATTCAAACCTGTTGGGTTCACAGAACAAAGGGCCATCGGGAATAAGATCCATGAGTTATTGAGATGCCTCCACCTGTGTGAGCTCCATTGTAAGTAAATACTGAAAGTATTCGTTTTGAGATGGTAATATGAATCAGAATTGCTCACATGACATCCTGGCCTATTCGAATGCCTAACTTAACAGAAATATTTTTGCTCTTAGTGTCACCTTTGACATCCATTAAGGCAATGAAGCCGACCAGATGCCAAGTGATAGAAAATAGACATTGGGCCTTCAGGGAGCTCTCCGGCAGCTTGTCTGCTCAATGCTCCTCCGTCGAACTTTCCCCTTACGTTTGATGGGTACACCTCTCCCTTTGCAGACACATGAATCACTTAGAAAATGTAATGTTAGTACCTCTACCAAATATCACCCTCAAATGATCACTTATACCTTCCTCTTCCAGTATTTCTTCCTTGTGAGTGCATTGATCTTGGCTCTCCAAATCTTAGTTATTAAACTTTAGTGAGTGATTTGCTATGTGAGCGGCAGCTATTAGTAACATAGCAAAATCTATGAACATCTCTGTGACATATATTTAAATAACCTAGCCATGGAGTCTTATAGGAAAGATACAGGGCAACTAACATTCTCTATTAAGAAGTGGAACCCTCTGAGTAGATACATACCAAACATTGGTTTTGTCTGTTGGATTAGTACAAATTCCCGAAATGCAGGTTTTGATGCCTTTTATTGGAGTCACTCAAAATGTGACATTGAGCTTTTGAAGTCCCACAAATTCATCACGTAGCAGTACCTACACAATGCACCATAATCCATGTAACCCAACTTTCGCTTTTTTTGAACTGCCACTCCTAATACTTAGTTCAGTTTTAAATGTGTTTCATGAAAACCTATGTTTCATTCAGCAAAGCCCTCATTTCAGATGCATTTTTCTTCATGTAAAGTCGTTAGGTTTGGCCACTAACACCCTTACCTCTATTCTCGAGCGCTTGAAGATGCGTTTTAGATTGGAGCCTTGGTTCACGTCTGATGTGCCGTGATGCAGAACGAGTGCATGCGTTTGAAAGCTTTGGCAGCCATTTTATAAGAACAAGTGGAGCTGTCTAAGTTGAGGGAGACTTGAACTTGAGGGTGATGATTTTAAACGCATGTTTTGTTTCCCTAGTGCTTGGTACATTGATTAGTTTTTTTACCTTTGTATTGCTTGACATTGTTTTTATTTTCGATTTGTTTTTTTGTAAAGCCTGCAGTCCACCTTTGGACAAAGAAAAAAAACCTTTGTGAAGCCAGACATATTGGCTTTGGTTGTTTAAAATCTGTATCCAAGCTTAGCATTTTTTTTTTTTTTTTTTATCTTAGTCTACCCAAAAAAGTTATATGCAAGTTTACAAAATGTGTACCCTACTTTTCAATGGGTGTTGACAAACTTGATTGAAAAAAAATTGACCTTCAATTTGACTGAATTCTTTTGATCGTTTTTTCGCTAAAATATATGGGGAGGGCTAAGGGAATTGGTTAAGTTGTAGGGAGGGTGCGAGGGGTCTCCCCTGCATTTTTCGACCAAAATAACGACCCAATGAAATTAGGGCAAATTGGAAAAGGTCAAATATTTTCGATCAAGTATACCTAAACCTTTCAATTAATGGCTTGTATCTGATTGCATCTGCAGAAAAGCTCTTGCATTATGTCTTATCCTTTGTTCACTTAGTGTGCTAAAAAGAATCATAACCGGGATTTTTGGATTTTCCAAACACCATTTAAAGAACCACAGCCCATGAGCACTTCAGCAAAACCTCTGGTTTGGGTACTAGGCTGGCAGCAATTTGGGGAATTGTTTTGTTTTTGCAAATTAAATAAGATGTCTAGAAAGCTGAAGGTGGTGCTGTGCAGTTTTGTGCATTAGCTATAGGTATTGGGAATAGTCGATTCCTAAGCATGCATGGACAGTGCAGGATTGCGTGTGCTTTTTTCTAATCCTTTATTTGTACACCATTTGAAGGTGTGAAACTGAATTACGAAAAATAAAGTGTACCTTATCCCTGAAAGTGAAGAGGCGGTATAGCTCCAACCTCCAATTACAGGTTTTTCACGGTTACCATTTGTAAGTCTCCACTGACTTGATTCAAATTGCCTTATTACAATTATTTAATATAGGGATTTTGTATTGTATTGACTGTGCATGCATGAAACACCCATAAGTAAAATGTTTAGTTAGAGAATCAGGGGAGGGGCGCTGGGAAGGCTTATTAAGCTTTTGAGTGGAAAATGAAATGTGTCATGGAGAAAAACAAAGTTTTACCCGCGGGCCCTTGACACTTTTGGATTAGGGCTGTAGAAAGGTCTTGCTGTCGTCCTACCAGATTAGGACGTGTGTAGTGTTAAGATGATACTTTTCAATAACCAAGCATTCTATCAAAGAGGGTGGAACTGAAGGCTTGGCGCGTTCTGACAAGTAACTTCCGGATGTACTTTTACAGCCAGAAGGGTTATCTAGGGGAACACTCAGCTTATTGGGGTTAAGAGCTGCCCCCCACCCCACCCCGCACACTCCTTCCAGTTTGTGCACTGGCAAATGGCATTGTGGGGGCATCAGTTGTTATGAGGGGCACTGGAGTGTACCTTTCATTTTTTCAGCTCATGCAGTAGATTTACACATATTTCCGACTGCAGGGAGAAAGAAAAATCAATATGGATACAGGTAAAATGTAAAAACGTTAGGAGGAGAATGGGGGTGGCGGGGGACACTTGATTTACAGAGCATTGTCTGCATTGATTTCAGGGCTGTCCCATTGGTTCCTTCCAGCACCACGGTACTGGAGCACTGCAGCGGTGACAGTTCTAAGCTTATTAAAAGAAAATTATTCTAATAAATCTAATTATCAAAGGCCACACTAAATAGAGGGTGGTTATGTATTGCATCCATTTGTGTTGCAGGCGGGGTACCCAAATTGTTCTTTTCATTTTCTAGATTTTGATTGGCGCTTCATCCCAATTTAGGGAGCTATCAAAACGTGGACTTCCAGAATGTGGATATCAGAGAATTGAGCAGACAATTGGTACTGCAGAGATGTCACTGAAGAGTCAGGGACCATTGGTGTCAAAATATGCTGTGTTTGAAGGAGGCCGATAAAAGGGGTAAATTACTTCTGACCAGTGTAACCTGCTGAACCTAAACTTGTCGCACTGCACCATTTCCTGTTTTCAGTGGTGTGTGGTATATCTGGTTTTCTAACGGAAGGCACTCTCCATGACACTTGGTGTGTAGAAGACTGATTGGTAATGACACGAAGACCAAGCCCCAAATTACAAGAATATGCATTGGCTTGGTTCTTCAATCATGCTGCTTGTTCAAACAGCTGGACAGAGACTGAATCCCATACCATGTATTGCTTTGAACAGCTACCAATAGAAAACAAATCATTGCACTTTAGGCAGCCCTAACAAATGTCTGCAACAGCAGGCAAAAGACTGTCCTTTTACTAAACTAGCCATCAAACACATATTCAAGTTGCCGCCTCAGGTTCTCCCATATCACAAGGTGGCTTCTTGATGGACAACACACCTACTGTCAAAAGAGCCAAACTTGATTGGCCTCCTTTTTATACCTAAACTAGCGGTACCACCCGGCGTTGCAGTGGTCTGTAGCCGACATGCACGTGGGCGTCTGCTATAGCCTTGTTTGTTTTATTCTATCATAACTTTCTATTTTTGAAAAATTGCAAAATCTGCAATCCCCGGAAATCGCTTATACTGATGGCACAGGCCAGACCCCGCTTCGCTCCTGTGCAGGGCGAATGGGTGGGGCTGGCCAAATTTCACAATCACCAGTACACCCCAGACTGCTGTGCTGACCGTGTGCCAACATTTCAGCCCACCAACTGTTAAGGGTCGGGAGCCAGCCACAAGCATACACACACACTTTCACAAATATATACAATATAATAAGAAAAATACTCCACAAACACTGGTATGTCCTAAGATCAGATGAAGCTCTGCAACCATACCTTGAGGAAGAGCGAATATAACCTTTAGAAAAGTCAACCTCCATCAAAGATCTAGTTGTTAGTAGTTTTTTGCCCCCCAAAACGGAAAATTCTGGCATCTCTTCATGGCTAGGGAGCAAAAATATAGGTTTCTACAATTACACCAAGTGCAAAGCATATGCTTTCAAGAAGATCAATTTTGTAGACCCTTTAGTGGGCAGCAACTTAGAAGTGAAATCTATGATCACATGTAATACAGAGTTTGTTGTATATGTACTATCCTGTTTGTGACCTCTGCTACGTGGGAAGTACCATAGGCAAATTAAAATTTGTCCTACAGCATATGCGAGCCATAAAGAATGTTGATGCTTCCTAGCCTATGGCAGTACATTTTAGAGATGCCCACCAAAGTAAGCTGGAATGCTTCAGGTTTTTTGGAATATATCACGTGAAAGAGAATCCGCGAGGGGGCAACAGAGAATTAGAACTGCGACAGATGGAGACCAGGTTTATTTTAGATCTTGCAACCAAGAAGCCCAAAGGACATAACTTAGATGAAGAGTTATACCTTCCTAGGAACATGAATTACTTAGACTCTGTGAATTTGAGAATTTTTCTTATAAAAAAGTCAAATCTGGAATGTCTTATAAACTGGGTTTCAAGAAACATTTTAAGAAAGTTCTTTTACTTGTTGAATATATTGTATGTGTAATTTGTCAAAAGAATACATTTATTACATGCAAAGTCCGAAATTTAAAGGTCATGAATTAATATGTGAGCCTTTCTCCCAATGTAACTGGGTTCCAGGTAAAAATTGTGATGGAGATGCACAAATAATTGTGGCAGCTATAATTTCTAGGCACCATGCACTTTAGCATCTCTACACGTTGATTAACAATGGTTTTAACTAAACAAAGGAATCGGTTATTACCTTTTTATTCAATCATTGGTATGTGCATCAGTAGTCTAAATAGGAATATTTTTGCATTTTCTGTATTTTTAAGGGTTAAGCCTCTCGCGTTCTGCAGCTTGATGAATTTTACCTTTATGACAACACTATGTAGCTAATCATATCCAGCAATGGGTTTTATTAAGAATCAATTTGCACAAGCACTATGCACTTTATACATTGCATGGGTATAGATTGCATTTCAAAACCAAATAAGTTAAGCACATGTTTAGAGATCAATAAGTGTCTACATGAAAGCAAAAGGAATAGTTGCACTTAAATTCGTTGCTGCGGTCGCAAGTAATGAATGTATATGGTTACAAAAAGGAGTGAGAAATGAAATCACAATATAGCCTCTCCATGCCCCAAGCACTTTATATATTGTTATAGAATGGATTGAGTTGCCTCTCCCCTTCATTCGGCCTTAAAATACATGGAATTTCTAAAAACTTAAAAAATGTAAGATGCACAAAAAAAGATTTAAAAACACCTTTGAAATCAACTATGAAAGAACTATGAAACCCACTACAAAATGGCCGATGCATTTACTGAGCAAAAGTACAGTTCCTTGCCATGGTAGAAAGCGAAAATGGACAAGAGGACTCTATGGAACCATAGAGTTTGCATGTATTTGTATTTAATGGCTTTGTGCAACAGTTGTTTTCTTGTACGTGATCCAGCACCAGGAGCGTTTTGAAAAAAAAAATATATATATATATATATATATATATATATATATATATATACACCCCTCAATTGATGCTGCACGTCCGTTTCAGGGAACCCATGTCCTTTTGTACCTGGCCAGGTTCTGAAGCCTGTTTGGATGGTCTAGGATCATTGGCTAAGTTCACTGAAAGTAATACAGAAGAAAACATTTTAGGTTTACCTATACACTAGTTACGGTTCACTGCTTGTGAAGTAGCCTACTATTTCCGTAATATTTGGAGTAGTGTACTTGGATGTCAGGTGGGGGGGAAAGGGAGGGCCGATATTTTACCCTTCCAAAATCATGCCCCTCTTCCTCCCCTCAATTTGTGTTTCGTGTCAGATGTTTACTTTGATTTCTGAAAATCCTGGGCAGTTTTGCAGATGTGGGTGTTGTCCTTAATATTATTTAATATTGCATGTTCCATGGATTTAAGCATATATATTTTTTTCCATGGTTACAGAATATTGACAGAATCTGCTTTAAGGGAAGGATGTTCCATATTTGTGCCATCTTCAATACACTGGCTTGGTCATTATAAAGATGGGTTTCTTAATATCCCGGACATGTCTATAAGTACATAGCACTAGTTCTAGTAGATCCATTCCTCCCACAGATTCCCCATCTTTTAAATACACTTTTAAGTGCAGGCTGGACTCTTTCGACTGGAAAGATTTGAAATCTATCACAACTTCTTGGTACCTTCCTGCTGAAAGTAATGTCACCACTAGATTTACTTTTGGAGCTTTCAATGTAATTTCTCCCTTTTTCTCGATTTCAGGTTATTTTCTTTTAGAAGTGTCACTTTTTTCTAAGATTTTGAATAGAGTATTTGGGCTTTACTCCTTGGAAGGAGAGCAGCTGATCCATGTTCGTCTCCTCCCACTTGACATGCATGGAGTACCTTGGCAGTGACTTCATAATGGAAAAGTTTGGGTGGTGATACACTAGGCACCAAAAAGCTGGTGAGAGAATGTGTAACAAAACTTTGTCTGGGCTTTGATCAAAAGATCACTCCAGAGAAATCCGCCGCTGAGGGTTCCTAGACTTCAATGTCAATGTTTGAGACACGGGTCCTAAAATGCTCTTCTAGATCTGGAAGAAAAAAACACGCCAATGCAACTCCAGGAGTAAGTCTTCATCTTCAGGACCCCACTCAGCAGTGGATGTCCAGTGACAATGGCAGTGGTTCTACAGATCAGAATCTCTTAAGTTGTATGCCTCCAGAAAGAAACCAATCATGTGAGGATTTGCTTCCGGCAAAGCAATTTCCAAGCAGGCCCATGTAGGGCTGAATTTACCTGCGTAGAGAAATATGCTAGAAGCTCACACAGGAGTAAGGCCCAGTGCGCCTTCAAGGCAAAGCTTATCTGCCATTACACTGATTGGGCTTCTTTGCACAATTTAATACAACATAATCATTTGAATTCCCTGTGTGGAGAAGATGCTAGGGTTAGGAGGTCTTTGTTGCAAACATACCCCTGTAGAATATCCATGCTCACCCTTTTGCTCTTCAATCTTTTTTTTGGAATGGTGTTACAATTATTTCAAAGATGAAGAATCTGTGGGAATAATGGATCCATTAGAAGAACAAAACACTTTTGGTAATGTTCTTTCTGGTGAATAGAATGATTCCTCCTACTGATTCCAGATTGCTTTTCCACCTTCAAATCTATCAATGCTCTGTAACCATTCTTTCTCCACTGGCTCCTTCCTTCACCCCTCAAACACTCCCTTGTACATCCAGTCCTAAAAAAGCCATCTGCGGACCCTAACCGCCCAGCTAACTACTGCCCTATTTCCACTACCCCCTTCTCGGGCAATCCATTTGAACAGTAGCCTTTGTTCAAGAAATAAATGAAGCCTTTTCTAAATCCTACTTCTTTGATGGATTCCCTATGCTAGAAAACAACACAGGTGTGCTAGTCAGGATGTCATATAAATAAAGTGTCCTCTGTCTGAACCTGCACTAACCGACCAACTGTCCTACCACTATACAAAGAAAGCCAAAAAAGCTCCAATTTAGGAAATGGTTTCTCCCCCTTGGTTAACTTAAGGTAGTTGTTGGTTTTTTGACCCCACCCAAATCGTTATGGTTTCCTTCTGCACTTTGCTTTGAGAAATGTTCAAAACAAAATGGATGTCTCTCAGCTTCTCCTCTGGTTCAAAGCAATATCCTAGTCGGGTAATCGATACAGTATCTAGTTATCCCTTCCCCTGGGATGGAGTCTCCCTAAAGGTGAAGACGGACACATCCAACAAAAAGAAAGTTATTCTTCAGCCCTGGGTTATTCAACTCGTTACCCGGTGTGGGCCTCAGGCTTGCGCAGCCTATTTTACTTAGTAGTTTCTCTTATCCCCTTCTGGGGTATTCAGATCTTTCGCCCTGTGTGGGCTTTGAGCTTTCACAGCCTGATGTGCTTGGATACTCTTTTGACCCCTTCCAGAGATATTTGGTTTGTTGGTCCTGTATGTGCTTTTGGTCCCTCAGCCTTAGGTAGTTCATGGTTTCTTTCACCCACTTCTGGGGTATTTAGTTTGTTAGCCCTGACTGGGCTTCAGCCTTGTTCGGTTGGTCGCTGCTTCAACCCCCTTCTGGGGGTAGTCTCATTGGTAGCCCTGTGTGGGCTTCAGTGCAGCTTCATCCCCCCCTCCAACTCCTCAATGTGTACTGCCTTGTACCTGTGAGCCAGCAATGCTGCTCTAAGAGCGAGGTGGTTGTTATGGCCGCTGCGGGGCGGTGGTTTGTCTTTCTCTGTGTTCTTTGGTTCTCCTGTGGTTCCCTGCTTGGCGGGAGTCTTGGTTTCCCTGGAGCGACACCACTCTGTAGGCTTGTGTGTGGCTCCATCTGCCATGCCGACTGCATGGCTGTCGGCTTCTTGTGACTCTGAGCAGCATACTCTGTTGTGCCTCCGCACTGGTTAGGAGGTTCTTGCTCTCCATTGGATTCTCTCTGGAATGGAAGGGAGAACACCATTGGCCCTACTTTGTGTAAAGCAGCGCAGACTACAGTCAGACACCAAGCCGTCCACCTTAAAGGAGCCCTGTAAGTGTTTGCCCCATTCAACTCTTATAACCAACAAAAAAGTGGGGGGGGGGGGGTGGGGGTGTCACATTGACATGAGGGGAGGTGGGATAGCATCTCTCCTTGGCCATTCCTTGTCCCCAAGGGGGAGGGTGGATAGACCCCATTGGGATCCTGCTTGCCTGTTTCCCTAGGGAGTGAATTGGTTGGGTAGCAGGCTCACCTCCCTAGTCCCAAAAGGGGTGGCTTCACACCACACAGAGCCATTTGATTTTGATTTAATATCTTTATTTTAGTAGATTTACTACTGTTTATTTTTACAAAATGTGTGTTGAAGATAATGTTTCTCACTTTCATGAAAGGTGCACAAACTCAGCCATTTCTGTTAGTCTGCTACTTTAATTGCATAGATTGTGCTTCTTTTCAAGGTTCCTTAGTTACTTGATATTATTAGGTCGTGCCAGACACTTGTTGGGTCCTATCTACAATTCTGTATGGTGACTCTTTAAGCACCTCGCTCGGTTCTATTTCTCATTGCACTTAAAGCTCTGTCTACAACTAGACACATAATGGCCATTTGTTTGCTACATAACTGAGTATTGAGGGGTATAGATTTGTTGTCCAACTCAAGAGTATTGGATAGAAGGTTTTGTGGTAATCCTAACCACTGGCATCACTCTGCACAACCCTCTAAACCACTCTTTTTAATCTTGTTGGGCCGCTCGAGAAGTAGAAAGAAATCATATAAAAATTAGGCGTGGTTCCACCTCAAAAGGGACAATTGATCTTCAACTGTAAAGTCACATTCTTTCTGCACAACCCCATAAGCAACTTAAGATATGCTTTGTTCTCTTTGGATGTTTTCAGCGAGGTGTTGCTTACCACTCTAGGCACAGCAAGATCATGAACTGAGACTTTGCTGTTTAGTATTTCAAAAGTTACCCAAAATGATACAAGTCTACACAGATAAAGGGTGTCAAGCTTGCAATGCCTCCAGTGCCAAGGCACACTTCACAGAAAATGCCAAATGAGGCCGGAACATGTCTGTCGTTGCTTGCCATGCAGAAGGGATGTTGTCTAGCAATTGGGATTGAACTGACCCTTTCGAGGTGGGATCAAGTCTAATTTGCATATATTTTTCCCACTTCTTTGATAGCAAGCAAAACATTGTCTGGAGAGCTTTGAAAAGCAATGCCAGTGGTTACGATAACCAGAATGGTTGCATTTGGTTTTGTAGACCAGAACACTAGGTCTTGAACGTGTGCTTTTATAACTTGGAGAGCCACTGGAAGTAAATGTGATGTGTACTTCGGTCATTGCAATGAGCACCTGATACACATGTGCTACTGGATGTTTTGCATAGAGTGGAGGCAATCTATCCATTATGTGAGTTGCCATTATGCTACTTTTCCTGTACACACTTAGCCAGACACAAATCAATGTAAGTAACTGCTTACATGTGGTGAATCAGACTGGTGCAGGTAGACAGAAGAACGGTGACAATAACCTACTGTTGTGGATAACTTCTCTGAATATCTATTCAGGTGTTCACACAGGGTAATTCCTAGCAGTGGGTCAGGCAGCATTGATCTGAGGAGGCTGGCAGCTTCTTGGACAGGTCCAGCATTCTAACGTAGTCCATGTCAATTCCAGGCTGTTGATTTATTTTCAGTGGCTGGGCATAAATACCTCCCCGAATTAGTTTGAGTAACTGAGCATAGCAAGTGAGCCCAAGAAAATGAAAGAAGATCCAAGGGGTGGAGTTCACACCACAATATATGCCCACAATCTTATTGTAAATTACTTTCATGATGATGTGCCCACAATATATGCCAACATTGCAGTTATAAATTACTATCATGAAGCTAGGTCTACACCATATGTTATGACAATTGTATAGTCACCAAGCGCTATTGGTTATCTGGGAGTTATGCAACCCTTTAGTCTGAACTTAATCAAACCCCACGTTTCGTGACAGGAAAATAACTTTGCATGATGTATTTATTGTGCATGCCAATAGCATTTTGACAGATGGGACTATTATTATAATGTTATATTTTTTCAGTTTTACTGCATTCATTCGACTGTGCGATTCATCAGGGAATATGTGGTTCCCGGACATGGAACAGATTACAGTATAACCCATCCAGCTGATATGGGAAAGGTTGCACTGTAAGGTTAAGTTAGTAACCTGTATAGATACAACTAACCCAGGAGCAACTGACTGCATTTGAGGGTTCCACAATCATTTTTGCACATTACGTGCACATTTAGTAAACGTTGCTTGCACATTAGATTCACAGCTGTTCAGCATTACTTGTATAAATGGTACTTCCCTGTGGTAAATGGAACATTACATTCCAGGGGAAGGACATTGCCTGATAGCGTGCATTTACTGCTGCATACATGCATTCAACAATTACTGGCAGAGCGGATTAGTACCTTAACATTATATTTGGCAGTTGATTGTGTTTGGTGCCGGTGCTGTGACTTTCTATGTCTGTGAGCACGTGGTTGTTGGCATGGACCGAATTTGCCATGGGACTCATCTAGCTGATATGACGATGCTGAACTAAACATGTAATGGGCATTGCTCATAGATGGGAATAACTGTGGACCGACTGTCGAGAGGGAATACCTACCTTTATGATAAGTCACTCTCCCACCCCCTTCTGCTGATAGTTGTTTGTAGATGATCCTTCCCAGGTGCCAGGTTCTTATCCTCCAGCCCTCTGTATGGGTTAGAATCTTCCTTAAGCTGAACCCCTGCTCTGTTTCAAAGTCCTGTTTTTTTCCCTCCTCCAAAAATAAATTGTATGCCACCTTACCTGGCCCTATATGAGGAGGCAAACTGGGCCCAAGTGGTGCTTCTGTGAGGTCCAGGGTTCATTGTGTGCCCATTTTGTGTGTTCCTTTAACATTTTACCTATGTTATGTAATGCTCTGGTCATTGTTCCCTATTGAGTTCCATCCAGATCTCACTGGGGACGCAACTCTCAAGCCATTTGGAGACTTTATGGCACTAAAAGTAAGTCCTTGTTTCCTCTGCAAGTAACCTTGCCCAGATATTTCTGCCTGATGGCAGTGTAAAATGGTGGCAGCACAAATTGTAGCCCTTTTGGCTCACATGAAGCTCTTTTCTTCCAGGTGGTTCCCAAAATGGATTCCCTAGCTGTTTGGAAATCCAGTAGCTGTGAAACTGTACCTTGTTGCCCTTGTTGATTGGGTGGAGACTGAAATGGCCATTGGGTGTCATTATCTTTAATGCGCTAATTGCCAGGAGCTTACAAAGGGAATGAGTGGGTGTGCCTCTGTCTATGGCGAGGTATGGCTGGATTCCATTGGAATCCACACCTACTCTATTGAGTTTGCCTGAAAAAGTGTGTGTGTGTGTCTGTGTGTTTGTACGTACATGCACTTATTGGATGCCATCAAATGTTTGAATGGTGCATGAGTGTTTGAGTGGAGGTTCTGGTCCCACTCTAAGCTCCAGGTTGTGCATTAAAGTTGATCCTGCACCAGTATTTTGTCAACTGCTGGGATTTGCTCCTGAAGCATCCAGAGATTGACAGACCCAAGAATGATAACCACAGTGCTGCACAAGCATCGTTTGGACTTCAAGAAACCAAATGTTGAAGCTCTGTCTCTCTGACCAGAAGGAACACCGTGCTACTTTCCCTTGCTTCAGCAGATTATGTTTTTCTCAAAGTGGTTTTTGTGCTCTGCCAATTTCCTGGGCCTACCCATGCTCATTGACCTTAGTGTGGATGTTCTTCTGCTGGTCCTTTTGATTGATGATTGAACAGTGTAGTAGGACTCTGGGAAATTCCTCAGTCTGGGGATCTCCAATAGTGTGTCCTGTTGCACTTCTCACCCACAACCTGTAAATCCTGTCTTCAGACACTTTTGTTCTTTCTTTGATCCTAAGTTGCTGGTCTGATGTGTCTTTGTGCTTTCTGAGAGGATCCCATTGACTGAATCTGAGTTCTGCTGCTTGCTCCTCCAGAGTTAGTCTTAATTTGCTAAACTTACCCATCCGGCTAACCAGTGTGAACTTTCTCACTGCTGCTTTAAGGATCCCCCTCTGCATGCCCCTCAACAGTGTGTATCAAACTTATTTTCTTAAATTATCTTCTCAGAGGCCCTAAACTCTTCCTGATCTGGTTCCACTCCTCTAGCTACATGGCTCCCATACTGACCTTTATCAATCTGGCTGACAACCTCATCCTCTTTTGCTTCTACACCAGAGGCTATCCCTACAGGCTCTGAACCTGTGATCTTCCAAGCTGACTTATTCACTTGGATCCCCTGTTTGGTGTGACCTGACTTGCTCCTGGGTACTGAAATGCTGTGCTCACAATATATGCCAGCATTGCCTGTGTAACTGACCTTCATACAGCTGGGCCCACAATATTTGTCAGCAATGATACGGTGGATCACCTTGATGTTGCTCCCACATCCTTTACTATTTATTTTGTTTATTTATACAGCGCTTATACACAGGTGAAGTGCTTCAAAGCGGGAAGGGAACACGGTAATCCTTCTTGGGCTTTGAAGATTCCAAATGATCTAAACAGAAAACTAGAGTACTAGGCCTGACAAGTTATTCTAGTGCAAGTGCCTGAAGTGTTACAGTTGCGACCAAGCTCAGGAGAGGAGGGGGGATGAGGCGGTGGCGATAAACAGGACAGACCACTAACTGGACCTAGTACATTTAGGTAATGTTTATGTACAGACACAGGGGCGGTGGGGAGGAATAAAAAGAGTTCCGTCCAGCAGGGCCCTGGGTTAAGTGCAGCGAGGTTGCTCCGCTCATGGATCAGAAGCTGAAAGTGCAGTAATGGTGAACAAAGTGCAGCGGCCTGGAGGCAAATGAAAAAGACTGGCAGGGGAGCCTGGGACCCTGAAGGCTCTGGAGGTGAACCAGGCAACCAGTCAGCAAAAACTGAACAGAGTTGTGGGGAGGAGGAGTGTGGAGCGAAAAGAAAGGTTAACAATGGAGAAGGAGAGAGGAGGAGGAAGAGAAAAGGAAGGTCTTCAGGAGTTTGTGGAACTTAAGGTGCTTGGGCTCAAGACGGAGAAAGGCAGAGAAGCGGTTCCAGAAGGAGGCACCTGTAGAGGATAAAGATCGGCCCCAGAAAGTTTTGTAGATTATGCAGAGGATCTTTAACTTGATCCTTGCAGCCAGTGGAGGGGTTTCAGTGCCGGAGAGATGCGGTCTAGGACTTGAGGCCAAGGGTAAGTCTCGCGGTCCTGTTCTGGATGAGTTGTAGAGGACGGAGAGTAGAAATAGGAAGATTGAGAAAGAGGCTGTTGCAATAGTCCAGCCTAGAGAGAAGCAGGGCTCTCGAGGTGATGAGCCTCTGGGGGGAAAGTGAGAAAAAGTAGAATACCTTTGAGGAGGTGCACTTGGTAGTTGGACTTTTTGGAGATGTCTGAGATGTGAGAAGAGAAGGAGAGTGGAGTCGAAGATTACCCCACGTTGTTTGCCTCATTGGTAGGCGAGGGCGCAAGGCCAAGCGAGGCTGGCCCGAGAGAAAATGGGAAAGCGTAGCAGGGGCCCCAATGAGTACGATCTCTGTCTTACTGGCATTCAGGCAGAGATCGTTAGAAGCACACCAAGCCTGAATTGCGGGTAGACAATCCGTGATGGGCAGAGGAGGCAGCAGCGGCGGCCGAGGGTAGCCTGAAAGAGAACTGCGTGTCATCCGCATAACACTGAAAGTTAGAGGTAAAGGTAGAGATCCTGTGGGCCAAGGGAGCCATGTAGATATTGAAGAACCAGTGGGAAAGGTTAGATCCCTGGGGGACACCACACGTAGAGGGAGTGGTAGAGAGGAGAAAGGACTCAAGTTCCATCTGGGAGCGCCGGTCACAGAGAAAGGAGGTGAGCCATGCCAGGGCCTGATCTATGATGCCCAGGGTATCACGCAGACGGGTGATCAGGATTTCGTGGTTTACTGTATCGAAAGCAGAAGAGGTTGAGAAGAATGAGGACAGAGGTTATAGATTGGTATCACTACAAAATATCCCTCTCCCTCCGCTTTCTCCCTCAGCACTCTCACTCGCCCTCTCTCCCACTCCACCCTCTCTCCCTTTCTCCTCACCCTTCTCCCCTATTTCTCCCCCCCCCCAGCAACGGCTGGGGGGGAATCAAGGGTGTGGGAGAGTCTGAGAAGGCAGGAGATTTTAAAATAATGAATCTCCTAAAATGTAAATATTTAACACATGGAGAATAACCAAAGAGAGGAGTGTTGCCTGTGATACGTCAAGCAAAGCATAAAAGATGCACTCCTTTTAAACCTGCGAAGCCAGTTTAAATATTTTCTGCATAGTGCAATCCGAACCACTATATTCACATGGCTCCTTACCAGACATTCAAGTGGTGTGGTGGGTAAATCTCCCGACGGTCATCTGGGGGAGGGGGTGGGTTGTGGTATGGAAGGGTCGAGTGTTCGAATCCTGACAAGGGCAGCAACAAAGCAAATCAAAACCCTTGAAGAATGTAAATGGTTTTCCCGTTCTGAGATCGGGGGAGACCTTTTTTGCTGTCTCTCGGATCTAGGAAAATCCAGGCCAATAACCAGCGCTGCGTCACACCATGGCAAGCACAAATCACTTAGTACTGCTTCCTTTCACTCCTACTGTGTTCAGATTGCCGAAACGCATGAATGTATTAAACGGTAACAAGTTTGCTTATTAAGCATTCGTTGGTATTGGGACACCGGACAACTTGGAGCAAAACAAGCAGCTTACTTTCCTCATTTGTTCGGCAAAACAATTCTGTTTCTCCAGACCTTAAACTCGTGTAAATGAATGCAGCATCTGCTGCTAGTCTTGAATTAAAAATCAGCCAATCTGCATTCACACTGTTAGTATGCAAAACATGGTTATCACACAAAAATCCCAGGAGAGAGCGCGAATATGCAGTGAAATGTCTCGCTGTTTAATGCTTCGCACCCCCCTGGGCATTCAGTGGGCTCCCACTAAATAAGTGGGTCTGTGACTTCCATCTCCTGAGTGGGCTGCATCTGCATTGCCAGACTCCCTCCTCGCATCCTTGCTGTCAAGCAGGCGCAACCCAAATCTGTTCACTTTGCAATTGCTTATGTTCCAGTGTGGTTTCTGAAAGCACCGGGTGCTGTTACGCCCATATAGCTTAGTTTGCATGCAGCTTTGCCCCGGTCCTATGTACTTTATGTCTGAACTTTGGATACCTGCTCTCTCCCACCCCAACCCGCTGCACTGCTTTCTACTGCAGTAACTGTCATGTTTTGTTTAACCCTCTATGGCTCAGAGAGCCATTTACTCAATGGTCCTTGAATGACTGGCCCCAATCCACACACGCTGAATTAGATATTAGACACACGAGTGGGCACTAGGACATTGATTAAAAACTGCGCTTAGGACCACCAGGGGGCACGGAGCATGTCAAACGCGTGAGGCTTGCGCTTCTGACTGCACCACAGGGCCTAGCGTGCTTTCCCAGTCCCCTGCCGGGGGTGTGGAGCCCAGCCGAAGGACCATCGCCCCGTGCAGTTGACCCCGCAGAGTTAAGGCGCTTGGGGCCCATTGCAGTCACTCCCATGGCGCAGGCCCGAACCGCAGCCCCAGGGAGGGTGTCGGAGCGAGCGCCAGCCGCGGAGCCCAGTGAGCGCCGCGGACTGCAAAGGCAGCCAGTCCCGCCGAGCCGCGGGTAGACCGGAGGGGCCGTACGCCTCTCCCCCCACCAGCAGAGTATGCCCAGAGGACAAGGGCCGGGAGTGGCAGCGGTCCTCGTGCAGAGGGCTGCCTGGCACATCCCCCGCGCCAAGATGAGGAGCTTCACGGGCCCGAGGGCTGGGAGGAGGCTGGCCCCCCACCCCCACCCCCCGTCTCAGATCGTCACGCCGGAGTGGAGGAACTGGAGAACTGCCAGAGGGATCCCAGGAGTGCCCCCCTCGGTGGGGGCCCCCCGGCCTGAATTTTGAGCCTGGAGGCCCACCAGGCCCCGCTCCAGTAGCGACACCCATGGAGGAGGAGCCCAATCTCGGGCACCGGCCTAGCAGGCGACATCGAGGGTCCCTGGGCAGCGGCGCTCACACAGCGGGGCCCAACATTGTGCCGGTGAACTGGAGAAGGTGAGGAGGCGGCTGGGGGAAGCGAAACGCAGGAGACCCAGCGGTGGGGGTCGTCCCGCCCGACCCCTCTTAGCTGATAAGCCTGGTGACTAGCCCGGCAGGGGGCCTGGGAGGCCTCGGCCGCCACACAACCTTGGGGCCTCCCCTGGTCATGGTAGCAGCGGCCCATCCTGGAGAGAATGCCCAGGCTCTGGATGCGGAACTTCCATAGAGCCCTGGGGACAATATTAAGTAAAGCCAACAGAAATTCAGTACTCTGGCACAGAAGTAGGGCTGGTGCCCTGATCTGAACATTGAGGATACCACAAGGAGAACCTGCATAACGGCACCACCCCCGGGTGCCTCACTACACCCAGACCCTGGAGCAGACCCCACCCTCCGGAGTGATCCCCTCCCTGCAGCGCTTACGCCGGCACCCTGGAGCCATCATGCCCGCTATAGGAGACCCACCCCCGGCTGCACTCACTAAGGATGACCTTGGGGACATCCTCCAGGAGATCAAGGCAATTCGCACAGACATACAGACCTCCATCGTAGAACTCAAGGGGAGAGTGGATACTCTAGAGGACAAAATGGAAGGGATGGAAAACCATCATCTTCAGACAGATCTTCTGGACATGAAATATGAGGCAAGGCTAACTGACTTGGAAATAAGAGAGGAGGACATAATTCTCAAGATGGATGTTTTAGAAAACAGAGAACGTCGAAATAACCTGCGCATTATGGGCGTGACCCAGGAGAGAGGGGAGGCAGCTGCCGACGTGGGGAGAAAAGTCCAGGGCCTGATAAACCAACTTTTTACGCTTGAGGGGGGCAAGGAGGTCCAGCTGGAGAGAGCGCATCGAGGTGAAGGAGGAGCAGGGGGTGGCCCAAGGTCCATCGTGGTGCAGGTCCTCCGCTACAGGGAGAAAATGGAGGTCGTGGAGAAGGCAAAAAGGTTGGGGAGCTTTACCTTTTGAAGGGGATACAATCAAGATTTATCAAGATCTATCAACGCTCACCCGCAGAAGAGAATGCCGCCCGCTCACCCAGTAGCTTACAAGCCAGGACATAAGCTATAGACGGTCCTTCACGTTTGCTTTTTCCTTCAAACGAGCTGGGGTAGACTACAGAGTGGCAAATAGGCCACACAGGTGCTGCAGGTGCTTAAGGGAGACTTCCAGGTGGAGGGAGAAGGAGTGGGAACCCAGTCACTGGCAGAAGCTAGGAGCGAACTGGAGCGCCCCTGCTCTACAAAGAATAAAACTAAGGGCGGCAAAAAATTCAAAAAAACCAAACACCCCGACGTCAGAAGTAGGAGATTAGAGGAATGAATATGATCTGGCGGGGAGTGCGAGGACAGCAGCTGGATAGCCCTGGCTGGGGACACGATTTTTGATCTTGAGAACTGCGGTGCACGAACATGCTTTCACTCTGGTGGCTTGCCTGTTGGCAGGTGTCACAAACGGGGGGGGGGGGGAGTAAGGGGGAGGGGGCAGGGAGGGAGGTAGGGATTCTCGGGCTCAACACAGATCCAGCTCCAAAGGGGAACAGGGCAGCTTCCACCAGACCGGGAAACTAAGGAACACAATGTATAGAACCAATGGCAGACAATGAGAGAAAGGGCCGGGTCTAGACACTCAGAATAGGCTCACTCAAAGTCAAGGGGCTTAACAAAGCACTCCCTACTGGGCCGAGAAATGAAGAACGCAAGGGTAGATGTCCTCTTCATACAGGAGACCAGAACTGTGAGGGGCGAAGAGAGGGCCATCCCCGGACCACATGTGGGCCAAGCATTTTGGGCGTCTGGCCTCACAAAGAAAGGTGGAGTCGGGATCCTGCTTCATAGGCACCAAAAACTAACAGAGCTAACCCGTTGGGAGAGGGAGGATGGGAGAGCTTTGGTACTGTCTGGTAACCTGCATAACTCCAGGGTCACTCTAGTATCTATATATTGCCCCAACGTAGGTCAGATGGAATTCATCCAAGAGGTCCTGGGAGAGGTGATAGCCAAGGCGGAAGGTCTCTTGTTCCTGGGTGGGGACTTCAACGTGTGGGCGGACCGGGACTTAGACCATAGTGGGAAGATTACTCAGCCAGGCAGCATAGGGGGACGACCAGAATGGGGGCTCCGGGACCCGATGTGGGAGCTGGGGCTGGTGGACATATGGAGGGAACTACATCCAAGGGCAAAGGGATATACCTTCTACTCTGCATTCCATGGAACCAGGACGAGAATAGATTACCTGTTTACGGGACACCAGTACATGAGCAGAATAGATGCATGTGAGATTCGCCCCATCAGTTGGTCAGATCACGACATGGTCTGGTGAGACGTCAGCATATCCGGTCTAAAAGCCAGGGAATCGACGATTTTCTACTGAGGGACGCTGTGTTTAGGGAGGAAATGTCCACGGCAATCGGAGAATTCTTCGAGCTAAATGACACAGGTGAAGTGGAACGGGAAATTGTATGGGAGGCGGCGAAGGCAACCTGGAGGGGTAGGCTGATAAGTGAAGGAGCCTCCAAAAAGAGGGTGAGGACCCTCCTGTCCCACAGGTTAAGATCAGAGATGCTCTCCCTGGAAAGGTCAGAGGGGAAGGAGGAAGGAGAGAAAGAGAGGGACCCGGGCTTGGCGAGAGAGAAGAGACAGGAACTCGGGGAAATAGAGCTGGGCAAAATTGTAGCGGGACTCCAACACCTGCATCAGAGGTACTATGAAAAAGGCTACTATGAAAAAGGCGATCAGGCTGATGCCATGCTGGCAGCCAAACTCTGAGGCCAAAGGGCGGACAGATGGGTGTCAAGAATTGGGAATGGTGCAGAGGTGGAAAGATCAGACCCGGAAGGCATAGCAGAGAAATTCGCTAGTTTCTATGAGACTCTACGGGAGGGAGAGGGAAGTGGAGAGGGAAGCACGTGAGACATACCTTTATGGGGTCACCCTCCCGACTCTTGGAACACCTGCGTCTTTGGCCCTAGCCGTCCCAATAACGGAGGAGGAGGTGCTGAAAGCAATATCTGGGCTGAAGCTGGGTTAGGGCCCCTGGGGTGGACGGATTCACTGCAGGCTTTTACAAGGCCTTCTTGGGCCTACTGGTGGGATTTTCTCAAATATAATGAAGACTGGGAGGGCGCCTCCATCATTTGGTAAAGCGCTAATCACAGTGATCCCAAAGGAGTGGAAAGATCCATCGGACTGCCGCTCTTCTAGAACAATCTCCCTCCTCAATGTGGACGCTAAACTGTTCTAGAGGATCATCGCGACGAGGCTGGATGGCCATATGCCGAGCCTAATTCATACAGACCAGGTGGGCTTCATACAGGGGAAGACTACTGCACCTCATGAGGGTGGCGGCTCCGAAGGGTGAGAACCCGGTCTTGGTCTCCATCGATGCCAAAAAAGCGTTCAATCGGGTCGACTGGGGGTTCCTACATGGGGTACTTGAGAAGCTGGGGTTCGGAATTGGGATTAGGCAGGCCATCAAAGCCTTGTGCGAATCACCATCAGCCAGAGTGACAGTTAATGGACACCTGTCACGTATTTTCAGCCTCCAAAGAGGAACGAGGCAGGGCTGACCCCTCTCCCCTCTCTGCCATGACCATTGCGATACTTGCAGAATACCTCAGAGGTTCTCCTACGGTGCAGGGCATTGAGGTGGGAGACCGCACATTGAAACTCGGCCTTTATGCAGACGACACCTGAGGGAACCCACACGGTCAGTCCAGGCTGTCCAATTGTTCGGCCGTTTCTCAGGCTTCAAGGTCAACGTAGGCAAATCAGTGATCTTCCCATTTGCTCCTGATGCAGATAGATGCATAGCCGAATTGTCCCCTCTGGTTCTCCAAGTCTGCGCGAATGGGATAAACTACCTGGGGATCAACATCGTGAGACCCAGTGAGGACCTGAGCCAGGCAAACTACCCCCCACTGTTCGAGAAATTGTTCAGGGACATGGAAGGCTGGGGGAAGGGGCAAATCTCGTGGATGGGCAGAATAAACGCGATAAAAATGAATCTGCTCCCTAGAGTGCTTTATCTCTTCCAGATGCTTCCCTTGGAGGCTCCTGCAATATACCTCTGAGAAGCCAAGAGGCGCATAGTGAAGTTCATATGGCAAGGCCAGAAACCCGGGATAGGGTATGAGACCCTCACCCTCCCCAAAGAAAGAGGGGGGGTCGCCCTCCCAGATCTTAGTGCCTATCATAGGGCGGCCCAGCTCAGGGCTTTAGCACTTTATCTTAGAGAGGACCCTAATAAGCAATGGGTCTACATTGAGAACTCCTTCCCAAGCCCAGTCACTGTAGGCAAATGGTTATGGGTCCCATTTAAAAAAGCTCCCAAAAAGGATTAGGGACCACCCAATCTTAGGAACTATGTGGAAAGCACTAGCAGGGAAGAGAAATGATGAGAAAGTGACCACGTGGCCCTCGCCACTAAGTCACATCTGGTCCACGCCAGTGCTAGAAGAGATTCCAGGCCACGAACATTACCAATCCTGGTTTGACGCATGGCTTTGTATGGTCGGTCAGCTGGTGAGGGAGGACTCCTTTATACCTATCCAAGAACTCCAGGAGGCACTAGGAATTGGTAGACTCATCACTCCTATACCTTAGACTTAAGGGAACCCTAATGAAGCCAAAACTGAAGGAATGCATACAAAGGAAGCTCACCCTGGTTGAAAAAATCCTG
The DNA here is from genome assembly GCF_040938575.1 of Ambystoma mexicanum. Taxonomy (NCBI): domain Eukaryota; kingdom Metazoa; phylum Chordata; class Amphibia; order Caudata; family Ambystomatidae; genus Ambystoma; species Ambystoma mexicanum. Next base: position 499,582,955 of record NC_090924.1, read on the forward strand.
GACTCTCACACAGAAATGAAGGGGCTCATCTCTTTCCTGTATGAAGCTCTTCTGACCCCCCCCCCCTCCCCTGGGAGGGAACGACCAGGAGCCTCAGAAGGAAATGGGAAAGGGACCTGTGCTGCGCCATTGGGGATGGTCTCTGGGGGAAACTCTGAGGTACGGCTTTCAAGACATAGATTTCTTGCCAATATAAGACCCACGCCATCAAACTTCTGCACAGGTGGCAGTATGACCCGATCACCCTCTCTAAGATGTTCCCAGATGTTGTCCCAGTGTGCTGGCATGGATGCGGAGGAAAAGTCGCCTATTGGCACATGTGGTGGACATGCCCAAAAGCCCAAACATACTGGTCGGAGGTGCTTAGTTGGATCAGAGAGGTGGGGGAGGGGGACTACCTGCTAGACCATATCTTGCTGATATTTGGCCTACAACAAAGGGATGAGCACTGGGGGAAATTACCAGACTTGACACACACTCTTTTGCTGGCAGCCAGAGCGGCGCAAGTCAGGACCTGGAAAAGAGCAGCCCTTCCAACAAAAAGAGAACGGGTGGCAGTGGCCAAGGACGGTTATTGGTCAAAGTTTCGAAAGCATAGATCGAATGCCAAACGGGTCGAATCAAAAGGACCTAAAACCAAAGGGTCGAATTTTTTTTTTCGAACCACTTTTTTTTTTTCAAAAACGGAACCCCCAAAAAAATATATTTAAAAAAAAAAAATTCGACCCTTTGGTTTTAGGTCAAATTGAGTCGACCCTTTGGCATTCGATTCTTTTGTATTAGGTACTTTAACCGGACACCGCCAAGGACATCTTCTTTATCGATAGACTAACGGCCGCGATACAGGGCTCAAGTGCGCAGATAGAAACAGACTGGCTGCAATTCATGGAGGCTTTTGTCAACACGGATGACCTGACTGGAGGGTGACCTGATCCCTCCACTCGGCCCCAAATTAGTTTTTGCATAGAACCCATTGCACAGGACTCAGGAGAGTCGACCACACATCGACACAGGCCCAGTTGACGCTGCCCAAAGAGGAGAATCTTGAGAAGCGGACCATGAGTCCCGAGAAAAGGGTGTTGGGGGCAGGGGGGTATCGAGGTGAAAGCTCAACGTTTATTAAATGCATAAGCTCTTTTGTTGTCGTGAAAAACGAATACTTTTTTTTTTAAACTGCGCTGAGTATAGATGAAATGTAGATAATGCGCAATTGGATAATACAGACTCCCTGATGCGTGCATTAAGGTAAGTAGAGGTGGTGCTGTGATGAATCGACTTCTAGGGAACCAGTGCTCCAGGGATGAATATCAGCTTCTAAATCATCAATCAACCCCACACCTTGTCCCACTGTTTCTGTCCCTCTAGAGCTAGTTCCTCTCCTCAAGCAGGAACTTCTAGAGCTAGTACCCTCTCCTTGAGCAGGGGCTTCCTAGCTGCTTCCTCATTAACAGCAGGAACAATTACTGGGTCCCTTAGAGACTGCTGAGGACTGGGACCTGGGGGGGTGGGGATGTCGCACTAGACTCTGTCCTCACCGACACTCTCAAATGTTTAGAAACCACACTTGCCCCCTCCCCCCCCCTTGCGGGATGATTGGCGAGAAACAATGCTCATGCGGTCGTCCTCGTCATTTACCCTCTCTGGAAGCTCTTGTCCGTTCAGGGACACGGGGCCTAGCCCGTCCCCTGGGGTCTTCTCCTCAACTGCCCTTGCTTCTACCCAGGTTTGGAGGCTGGTCAGCAACTCAGGTTTATTAAACTTAGTTCTGTGGACAAGTCCCCTCTCTTGACATAAGACGCGCAGGACATCCTTGGTCATGCAACAGTACTTTGATTGTTGGGTGACTAAGCTGTGCGCAAGGCTCCAACCGATCCGACAGTTTGCCACCAATGTGAAGAATCAACTTCAGTGCTCCGGCGATGAATATCGGTTTCTAAACCATCAACCCCACACACCTCTAGACCAGAAGGGATCCAAACAGATTGGAATATAAGTGAATTATAAGACCTCCTTTTCCAATTTCCAAAAAGGTTGTAGATCGTTGGTTAGTTTCAACACAGCCGAAATACAATTATTACCCAATGATAAAAGGGACTGTCCAGTAAAGGTTGTATACAAATATAATTTTATTACTACTACAACAGACAGTTCTAGCACACTACAATTACAACCCACTCTGTAAAGGATGTACTCTGTGTGCTGACAGGAGGGTAGTTGGTTAAGCCATCTGTCTTACTGTTCAAGGTTATTTGGTTTCAACACCAAAGGGACATAAGGTCATAACTGTCTCTAGAGGCATTCGGAGAAGGACCAGGAGGGCAGAACCACAATGTATCTGGTTTTGACGTTCTTGGTGCTCGACAGTGTAAGGCGGTTCCAGGGTGCTTCGCAGCCGTGAGATGGAGTTGGTGGCGGGAGACAACTGCGGGTACCAGACGGCAGGCAGTTCGGCAAGCGAGGCTGGATGGACGTCTGCAGGCTGCTGGCGCGGCGGCTCTGGGCCAAGAATCGTTGTCTCTGTGCTGGTTGGCGGATCTGGAATGCTGGTCGAGGCGTCTCGGACGGCTCTGGTCACAGCGGCGTAACAGTCAGCAGTGCAGCCAGATGCGGTTAGAGGACTAGACTGTCTCGAAATTGTCCTTAAAAAGATGGACGCTGGGTGATGCTTGTGTGGCACTCCTCCTAGCTTCTTTGCAGGGCTTGTGTCTTTTCAAGGCGACGACCAAAACTCAGGAGGGTGTTGGCAGCCAACGGCCTTGTCCTTTGTCCAGAGACTCTCCGGCACTTCCCACCTAGGAAGCTTGCTGTCAAAATCTAGCAGGGCATGCTTTGTGCTGGTTGGGTACCGGTTGGGTACCGGTTCTGGAGATGCTGCATGGGTCATCCTTCCTGTCTGCTGTACATCAAAGTGTCTCCCGAATTAACTGAGCCCTATACGAAGCTTGATCACAACATGGGCCTCCTTTGAAGTAGGGGTTGCAGGCAGACTTTCGTCTACTACAATTCATACACTTGCTTGCTCTGAAATGAGTGGTTCCAGACAGGACATTCACTGCCCTTTTATACCAAGGAGGGGTGTTACTACCAAGTTGACACATTACATTAGAAAGAGTTGTTTGTGTCTAATCTCCATTGTCACTTCTGCACCCTAGCCTTCTCTGGGGTGTGCTAATTAACTATCTTCAGTTTTCGCCACCACCAGCAAGGTTTTACAATGGAGATGCAAATCCATGGGGCCTTGAAATTCTAATCGGGCTGCCCACGGCTAAAGGCATTTGATGTACCCACGGCGGTTAGGTGTCCGCTACATATGACAGGGAAGGGCGGCGCTGTTAAACTGTGTCCTCCCAGAGTACTTGACTATTTTTCTGCTGTGAGGTGTGCGTGGAAAATGTGAGGGAATGACCCCACATATTTCGGAGGCTGTTCTCCCATCATTCATTCTTTTAAATAAACAAAAAAAGCCCAGGCGAGCGCACTCTTCCAGTTCGGATGATCGAATCCCTCACAGGTGCCCATCACCCTCAAAGTGAGACAATCTAAATAGTGTTCCTTGACACAACTGCGCTGGGGCAAAGTGAAACTGTATTATAGTGAAACTCTTGCAATTTAATATAGAATTTAGTTACATTCAAACAAAGGACATAAGTGTAAACACAAATTAATTATAAGTCACAAGGTTTGATGTATTGATCTGCAAAGCTACGACCGTGAGCTATGCTTTAAGCTTGGCATGATACTAGACGAAGCGCTTATGTGAGGCAGCATCATATCATATGCCCTTTTTATTGCTTCGGACAATGAGGATACTGGATTCTGTCATGGTTAATGGGGCGGTGCTACGCTGTCAAGGGTGGTTGAATGCCACCAATTCCCGACTTGAAGTCCAGTCAAAAGTAGTCGATGTGCCTTTTGATGGCATCAACGTCTTTTGACAATGTTGATGAGACACTACAGGCCATCAAGCCGATACTGAGACAGCCCGTTCCTAGGACACCCTACAAGCCAAAGGCATAGAAACATCAATTCTTGCTTCTACAGGAAGTGCGAGTATACTGCAGGCACTTCATGGTAAGGAAAAAGTCAGGAGGATGGAGACCCATACTAGACCTCAGACAACAAACTGAAGTCTCAAAAAGTCTCCATGGTGCGTTACAACAGATACTGGACCAACTGGAAGAATGGGACTTGCTCTCATCTCTAGACATAGAGGATGCTTACTTTCACATCTCCATTCACCGGGGGCAAAGGCATTTCCTTTGGTTTCAAGTCCAAGGAAGACGACACCATTTCAAAGCACTGCCCTTTGGGCTGAAGCCTGCACCAAGAGTGTTCACAAAATGCCTAGCTGCAGTTATGGCCCACCTCTGTCGTTCCGGTGTCCATGTTTATTCATATCTGGATGACTGGCTGGTGCGTGCACCATCTCAGCCACTTGCGAAACAGCACACCAAAGATACCAACTAGTGTCTGTCTCTGTGGTTCTCAGTGAACTTTGCAAATTCCAGCTTACATCCTGCTCAAAGCTCACTATTCATGGGCTCGCGTGTTACCACTCTCACGTGTGTTTCCACGCTTTCACATGAGGGTCAAGACGATACTCAACAAGGTCCACCAACTGTCCCACGTCCAGGTCGCATCTGTTGGCTTGCTCAAGTCCCTCCTGGGAATTAGGTCATCTTGCTTTCCATTGGGATCATGGAACGAGATTAGTCTCATGCCATCCTTCTGCCAAGCTCTCCATTGGTGGATTTGTCACCCCAAGTTCACTCGGGTAGCCCCCCTTTCGCCATTCAGCACATGAGGTCACAGTGACCACCGTTGCATCCGTGGAGGGTTGGGGGAACCGATGCAGGAGATTTCTACTTTTGAGGCCTTGGGCTACCCTTGGAAAATGGCCTTCACATCAATGTGCCGGAGTTATGAGCGGTTTTATGGGCCTGAAGTCTTTCCATCCTCAGTTATAGAACAAAGTGGTTTACCTCTTCATGGACAACACCCCACCACCATGTTCTACATCTGCAAGCAGGTTGGGACTTCATTCCAATGGGGCAAGGACTGTTCCTGTATGCCCTCCATCCCTTTGCTACCTTTAATTGGAAGTATACTCAAACTGAGCCGCTGCATCACGTTCCTGGTGGCCCCAGCCTTGCCACGGCAGAATTGGTAATCTGACCTGCTTCACCTGTTGGTGATGCCCTACATCAGGTTGTCCCCTCTGCCCGGCCCGCTGTTCCGCAACGGCGGATCAGTGCTGCATCATGACCCGGCATCACTCAAATTGACAGCCTGGCTCCTGTAGCCCTAGAGTTCGGGGAAATTCTGCTGCCTACTGAATGCAAGAGGATCCTAGCTAGGGCAAGAGCGGCATTCACAGTTGCCTGCTACAAAAACAAGTGGAAACGCTTTACCATCTTGTTTGCAACTGAACACCTGGATCTGTGCCACCTGCAAACTGCGCAAGTCTTGCCATGCCTTCTGTCTTTAGTAGAATCAGGCCTGTCGCACTCGTCCATCAGAGTGCATTTGGCAGCCATTTCACATTATACGCATAGCACTAGCCGGCCTTCTCTATGGTCTAAAGGATTATTGAAAGAGTTCCTAAGGGCCTGGTTCGTGTCTTTCCCCCGGTTTGTGGAATTCAATATTGTCCTATTGAAACTTATGGGCACTCCTTTCGAGCCTCGTTGAAATCTCTCTCCTGGAAAACGGCATTCTTATTTGCCATCACTTCAGCCAGATGAGTCGGCGAGCTGCAAGCTTAGTTTCCACCAGTCAAAGGTGGTATTGATGGCAAACCCTTCCTTCATGCCAAAGGCCCCTTTGGCATTCCACCTGAATTAACCCTTAATTCTACCAGTGTTCTTTGGCTCTCCTTTGTCATCTGCAGAGCGACCCTTACATTCCCTTGATGTCGCCCAAGCCCTGAAGTTCTATGTGGCCCACACCAAGGAATTCTGAAAATATTGGCAACTGTTTGTTGCCTTCAAAAGGGCTTTGCCTTTGGCGACAGGTCCGAAGTCTTCCGTTGCAAGATGGCTGTCAGCGTGCATTTCCTACTGCCATTGTCTAGTCAACCGGCCCCTTCCAGGAAGACCAAGATCACACTCCACAAGATCTGTGGCCTCTACTGCAGCTTTTCTGTCCGGTGGTGTTCTGTTTGACATTTGCAGGGCAGCCATGTGGAGGTCGATACACACTGTTGCAAGGTTTTATTGCGTCGATGAGGATTCAAGAGAGGAGTCCCATCGCAAGGCAGTGCTTCGCAATGTGCTCACATGAAGTGAGGGTTCCAGGGGTTACTTCTGCTGAGCTATGACTCCACACATGTTTTGGTTGTGTATATGTACTGCTGTATAATCTTACTCAAGACCATGCAAATGCATGAAAGATCCAATGCTGGAGAAGGAATACGTTACTTACATGTAACTCCTGTTCTCCAGCATTAGTATCTTTCATGGATTCACATGCGGCCCTACCTCCTGCCCCTCTTTGGCTCTTCCTGGCTCATGCTGCCACATTACGTGTGCTACCAAATCTGAAGATCGCCACCAGGAGAGGAGTTAAGGGAACCTGTCTGATTGGCTGTGGTCAGTATGACCCAAACAGACTAATCGTGCAAAGTGACGAGCAGTTTAAAGGTAAAACTGATATGTTGGCGAGGAGTCCCAGCCTGATGACTAGACCCATTCATGAGCATTTGAATCCATGAAAGATACCAATGCTGGAGAACTGGAGTTACAGGTAAGTAACTTATTCCTTACAATAAGAAATCTGCAAGGTTATGGTTTGGTTAGTATCGTAGAACATTAGAACTCGGGTACTCCTGTAGATTTTATGGTGGGATAGAAAAGAGTGAGCTAAACCAATGTTATTTTCATTGTAAAATATTAATTCTGTCTCCTTTTTATACGTCTGGGTTCTTTTGGGCTAATTTTTTACTTGGAACCCACCTTCCTTTCATTGTGAGTTGCCTGTATAGATCCTTTCTTCCCAGAGGTTGATGCATAGGGCACCTGGGGAACAGATTAAGGAAGAAGGGGAGAGTTAAAAGGGGAAATGCGGTTCTGATATCGAGAAACGGAGTGAAACTGCAAAGGAATCTGCCAGGTTGCTCCATAGCACCTCTTTAAATGAGCCCCATCATCAGGCCACAACTTCAATCATCATTTTTGGCATAGCGAACTATGGCCCTGTGGTCGGAGCTTGTTGCCATGACGTCTGTACTCTTGCAGCCAAATGCAGCAGTCCCCTAATGGTCAGCACTCGAGCAGGCCATAGCATCAACATAGGGGATGCACAGTTGCTGGCTCCAAGACTCATCGAAGAAGCCTAAGGACCGATGAAACCATGGCTCATAATTTAGAGAGCGACATAGAAGTCACAACGCCTTTACCTGGGAGGGAGGAGATGACATGAATCCAGCTAACACGATTGAAGCCCCACAGAGCAGATATCGCCGCTACAGTGCAGATTCGACGCAGCCTGGAGGCAGGACCACAACAGCTGCATGGGGGGGCAGAGAACCCACGCATAGCTGCTGAGCCCGGGTGTCAGAGAACCGCAGCTCCTAGGTGTCTGCCGGTGAGAGACCCAGAAGACTAGCATGTCGAAGAGAAGGCAACAGGACAAAAAGAACCAGTCTCCAGAGCGACATGTTCCGACGATGCTGACGGAGCGACTGCCTCCCCTGGAGAAGACGACCTTGGAACAGTAGGTGCATGGTATAGAATAAGGAGAGGGTGGTTTAGCTCCACAGCACTATGCGAAAGACTTTGAGCAACACAGCCATTCAAGTAGCTCACCAGTCATGGCGGCCTAAACAAGAAGAGGAAATAACCTCCAACATAGGGGTTCAAGAATCCCAAACAGAAAAGTGGATTACAAGAAAGGAGGACATAAAGGAATCCCTAAAAGTCGGTGGATGAAAAACCTATTCCCTAGCAGGGGATAGAGCGAAGACGAGAAAGTACTAAAAGGGGTTAATGTGAAAGATGTCTTTCTGAAGAAGACACACGCCTGATAGACAAAAGCCTATTTTGGCCAAACAGCCGAAACCACAGATGGTGGCTAGAGAAACAGAATTGGTTACCTGAATTTGAATCCACAGGTCCACAGAGTAGACCGAAGTGGGAAGCCAAAACGATCTTTTGAACAATTGCAGTATATTTCAAACCAAGAACTACACGCAGGGAGTGTGGAGGGGCAGCAGAGTTTTCATTTTCTTTTTTTTTTTTATGAGGAAATCTTGAGGAACTTTACTGTGTATTAAGACTGTAACCTGGAACCATGTCCGAGGTAGACTAGATGAACATTTCTATTTTTGTTTGCATAAGAAATGTTTAGAGTCATTGGAACTGTGAAAGCAACAGTGTTGGCTGGTACATGTCCCCCTCCCAACCAATGTCCCAGTTTTGCTTTCAGTTCCAATGACTCTCAGACGTTTCAGAAATCTTGGGTTTCAATAAAACTTAGACTATGTAAAAAAATGACCAAACGCCTTAAGTCTTAGGTTTTGCACCTAAACACTTATGTATAGGTGTTGTAATGTTTCAGTGGTCGTACTACATAAGACACCCCTTTCTTTAAGAGCAAACACCTTCTGAACACTTACAATGTAGGTAGACAGTTTGCCTTGTTGACATGTACTTTGGGTGAGCTATAGTTGCTGTGATCCAACTTGATATGAGCAGTAGGCCCACCTATACATGTGTGCTCACTCCTATACTGGCAGAAATGGAAATGCATGCACCTATGCTGGTAGTGTCGTCATAGACCTGTGCGCCATATTATTTTCAGGTGAACCTTTTCTCTTGCTGGAGCCCTCTTGCCCCTCTTCTCGCCCACACTAAACGTCTTGCCTTGCGGTTAGTTCCCTTGCTGTCAGCAGAGCACCAGCCGCACATGCACAGGTATAAAGGCACGCTCCCAAATGTGCACAGTCAAACAAGAAAATGTGCGCCGGCTAACGCCCAAAAATGCACACACACCGGTTAATACCTCTGTGCCCAAATCCACCCGCAACCCCACACCACACTTGCCGTTGATGCTGCATAGAGCCAGTGGGGGCCCAACCAAGTTTGCCTCATTCGCTGTTATCTGCCTATGCTTCTGCTGCTATTTACTGGCCTCCCTGCTCCCAGAGGCAAAGTTAATGACATGGGGATAGGTCAGAGAGGGAGTGATATGGCGACAGATGGAGAATCGAAGAGGTGGCAGTGACTGCTGTTATACCGGGCACCAGAATGTGAGGGAGACACAGTAGAGCCTGAAATGGAGTCAATAAGCGCATGCACTACCAATACCCTAATGAGCAGCAGCTTCTTCTGCAATGGGGCTAGAAGAAGCTGCTCACCGTTTCAGGGAAACCTTTTAATATGCATTTATTTACTAAGGCATTGTAATTGACAGATTTGTGTCGACCCTTAAATAAGTATTCATCACCAAGGCTTTCACTCTTTGCCTAAATGTGCAACTTTAAAACATTTCCCCGTTCCAGATCTAATTGGTTTTATGGAGAGATCTGGGGTCACACAATGTTTTTTTTCAGGGGGGACATGGTCTATGTACGTAAACAGTCCACACCCTGGTACAACACCAAGGTTTTATCCATCCAGTCCCACCTCGTTGATGTTTTAGGCCAGTGTCTTCCTCACTTGGCCCAAACAGTAGGGGAGACTTTAAATATGTTGCCTGTCACATGACATCATGAAGCCATTGGCACCCTGAGCACAGGCTGCAGAATAACATTCACAATGTGATATTGCTGGACTGTCCAATGTGCTACTCATTTTTCATGCATAGTGGTAGTAGCGTGCCATTGCAAGGCGAAACTGCATTAGTAAGACAAATCTTTCGGCCAGTGTAGTGTGTTTGAACCGGTTACAGGGGAGAACTGACCAGAACAGCCAGGTTGTGATCCATCACCGACTCAAGAAGACCTCAAGGTAAAATGACCTTTGAACCTTAAGAAGGCCTGCTTCACGCTAAAGTGAAAAAATAAAAACCCCCAAAAAATGTTGAGGAAAAAATTTGTGGAAAAGCATGTTTTTTCAGTTTAAATATTCTCCATCAATGTGATGGGGCCATACACTTATGTCGCCTAGAAAGCTGTACTCTTAAACCTGAGCCCATAATACTCTTTGATCGCATCACCGAAGAGCATCTTCTATTGATTTGCATAGTGGCAGCAGCACATCGTGCTGGATCCTTTTGAACACTCTGAAAAATATGCCGGCAAAGATCTGCTGATTTTTCTTCCCTGCGCACCTTCAAAAAATCACTTTTCTGAGGGAAGGTCTGCCTTTTAAATGCAGGGCAAATGCCCATTTTCTTTTCTGGCTCTAAAGTGATTTTCAGAAAATCTATTTAAGTAAAATTCAGTCAGTAAATGTAAGTTTCGGGTGAAGAATGCCCCTCTGTCTGCTCTACTGACGTTGTGCTCGCGTACCGTCGTCCATATGGTACCCACTGCTACTCTGACACAATGCAGTGTAGTAGTTCCTAACGCAGAATACCACAAGCTGTCTGACAAACATGTTGCTGCTGAAGTTCTCGTGTCCTTAGGACGGACGTTTCGTCTGTACTGGGTACTGCACAGAAGTGAATACGGCCCTTAAATTCATCTTTCCGCCTTCCTTCCTGCTGGTGAGAGCAGCAGCAATTAAAAGAAACAATCGATCGCCTTGGAAAGCTTCACCTGCGAAATGCAGAGATACCGTCTGTGGATTAACCTCCCGTCTTGGTTTTTTAATTGTTCACCTGATTTTGGAATAAAGAAAGTTTAATAATTCAGGAAGATGTTAGCAATGCCTTTGTAATTTAAGAGATTTAAGTCGTTTAGGGCGCTGTGTATTTCTTAGACAAAGACTCCAAAAACATTATGGATGAAGTGATTTCGTTTTCTTTTTTGTTTGTTTTAGTTTCCATTGAACTTTCCACTTTTAGTAATTCCATTAGAATAGGCTAAATAGATAAATGCCACACATCAATAGTAAATACATTGAAATAACAATTACATATCATTAACTGTTCATATTTATTTGCTTAAAATCTGTGAGTGATATTTGGTTTGATTACGACGTTTCAGAAATCTTGTTTCGATAAGACCTCGACTATGTACAAAATGACCTTGACTCTTCGGATTTGTACCTAAACACTTGTGTATAGGTGTTGGAATCTTTTCTCTCTTTAAGAGCAAACGCCTCCTGAACACTTGTAGGTAGACAGTTTGCCCTGAATTTCATGTAAATATATCCAAAATATATACTAGCACATCTGCTATGATAAAACTCGGAATGTTTTACCAGTAGAAATACCATTCATATTGTGAGTTTACTGATAGTCATTAGGGGATCTTTAAAAGGATTTGTAAACCCTTTTATTGTAAAGGATCTTACTTTTGTACATCCATTGTGTACCTATGTGCTTAGCTTCAAAATCGATATTAAAGGTGTTATTTTTTTCGTCCACCTAATGGAGTCATGGTGTGACATTCAGGATTATAGTATCAAAAATGTTATGCTAACCCGCTAATAAACAAAAACATTTTCTTCTTTCCTTTTTAGGAAAAGTGTGCATATTAAAGAAAATACACTTCCTCCTTCCAGCCTACATACGTGTGCTGTAATTTGACTCTGTTTCATGTTCCTAAAGTGGATAAAACACGCCTTAAAATGTTGGCGATCTTGGGGCCAGTGCTGTATCTGGCACACAGGCCTGTTCTTCCAGAATAGCAGATTGTCCTGGGTTTGGTGGGGGACAACATTATGGGTGAGATTGTTCCCTTTCCATTTACCAGTGTTATCATGGGTGACGTCTACAAGTCTAGGCCTGGCGAGCATAACTGCTGGGTGGGAATGTGTTAGAGAATTTTCAAAGATCTGCTACTGTACGCCAGGCCTCGGTGACAATAAAAGTCAAAGGGAGGTTGGTTCACGAGGGAGGAGGATGCCCCTTAAGAATGTTGTGTCAATAGAAGTAGTGGTTATTTGTAGCTTTTACCCAAAAACAATTCTCTAGCAGTATAATTGTTTTTGACATCGATCGGGACGGTGATTAACAGCGAGCTGGTGATAGTAGTTAAGTCTTCCATTCTTGGACTAGGCTTTCTGGGTTCAGAATTGATGACTCTTAATCCTGCTTTGACCTGTACATTGCACACGGCCCCATTGGTGTCCTTTTTTGCCGAGGCCTTGTCCAAATAAACGAGACTGGGTTAATGTGGAAAGTAGCGCTCTTCGAAAGACCATTCGGTGCAGAATACCAAACTACTTCCTTTCATATAGGGTTGTCGTACATGGTAGGAGGGACCGTGGATTAAACTTTAGCACGTAAGCAGTTCATGGTCGTGGGTGAAAACGGCCAATGTGTGAGTTTACCGTTTGTCTGGAACTCGCCTATTGTATTTGCTTGGTTAGGTATTATTGTATTTGTGAAGGCTTTCCAATTGTCAGCTGCTCGTGAGTGGTTGAAGTGTGCACATAACAAACCATTTAAATACGCACTTTTTTGTTTTGGCTATAAGGTGCCGCTTTTGTGCCAGCTATAATCAAAACTATTGCATTGTAGTACAGCTGCTATGGGGAGATGGCATACGGGGAGGCACACAATGCGTGTATTTCTTGGGGTATTTTCCCACCCGGTGACTGCCCATAGCCTGCTAACGCCTATGACCATTCTAGTGGCGTCGCCAGGAATCAAATTTATGAAGGGCACAGAGGGGGCCAAAGACAAAAGTAGGGGGGCACAGACAAAAGTAGGGGAGAACATGGTCACTGCTCGTCTTAGGTAGGGGAGGCACAAGGGGGGGGCACAGGGTTTCACAGGGGGGGCCGCCCCCCCACGTTCCCCCTAGCGACGCCACTGGACCATTCCCACCCACTTCCTGCCCGCCCAAAACACACACTATTGGGATCTCTTTGAGCTCGCTTTAAACTAGCCTTACCATCCATGTTTGCACTGGAAGTGCCTGACCTTGTTTTTCAAAGCTGTTTTCTCAGAGTTAATGGTTTAATTGGAGTTGTAAACATGCTACTGGTGTACAAAAGATGGCTTAACCAGGTCTGTCTTCAGCCACTTGATTTATAAGCAGTATGTGTGTCCTCCACTGATGTCCTGCTAAAAACAAGCATTGGCAACACCAACAGTTTTGTCCTGTGTATAGCTATTAGATGGCAGTTTGCCAGATACTGCTATATGCCTAGATACTTAAACCATTTTACAGCTGCTACCGTTAATGACAAGTTAGTACTATTACAGTAGTGCCTGGTAAAAGCCAGAACTGCTGGCACTGCCAATGCTTGTTAAACAAAGCTTTTGCTTTTCAGACGGATTCAGGTATTTGATTTGACGAAAAAGGCCAAGTCTTGGCGCACACTGGCGCCAAATGGACAGAGCCTTCATCGCGTCACTTAGGCGATAGCTTCAGTAGCACCCCTTAAAAAAATATAGACATTAACTGCGAATCTTAATTCGTACATGAACTAACCCTGCCTTTTAAAGGTCACTGCCGTCTCATTCAGTTCTTAAAAGTTCAACAGGAAACACTGCTTTGGCTTGACATTTTTCGAGTCCTGTCAACTGGAGAAAGCCCTGGGCCCAGAGCAGCGAGGGAGGGAGATGATGACAATGAACCAGCCCTGATGGGAGAAATCTCATTTGCGGATTTTCATGTTCTTGAGATATATAATAAACTTTCATGCTGCTCATTTAAAGAAAGCAGGCGCCAGCCATTCCCCCTTGTTAATGATGTGGTGTCTTTTCATTTGGAGAAGATAATAAAAATAATGCATATTCTAGTCTCCAGCCATACAGGAACTTTCCTAAAAAATATTTGCAGAAGAAATGTTTTCAAAATCCTGATTTAATGTCGCTTGTTTTGGGAACTAAGAAATGGGGCTGGAATTTCTTATTGGTATCTTAAAATAAAAACTGCTTCTGGAATATGTCATGCTGTAGTGATATCTCGCATGCAAGGCCGTCCGGACTCCCTCAAAGCCCCGGTGACAGACCACAGTGGAACCTCGCTCTGTTACAAGACTCATGAACCAACGCGCATCAGCGAAAAGGAAGTAGTGGAACTATGTTGCCTCAGTGATCGAAGTGGGCGGGAGCGGTTGGCAGAGGTGCTGCTCCTACTTTTCTTTATTACGTTTTGCTGTTCCTATACTTTTTTTTTTTTTTTTTTTTTATAAACCCATTCCGGAATGCTTTCTTTTTAAAATAAAAGTGTAGGAAGCAGTAAAAACCTGCACTTCAGTGCAGTGCACTGCACTGAAAGTTCCCTTAAACAGCAGGCGCATATATTTGGCCGTTTGTATAGTGCGTGATGATGGGGTTTGTGGGGTTGGGGGTTAGGCCATTAGGGAACATAGTTCCACTACTTATTTTCGTACACTTCCACCACTGCGTTACCTGTTCCCACTCCACATGGCCACTCCGCCTCGTGCGCACAATACAAACTGCTGAACACATGCGCCTGCTGTTTAAGTGAACGTCAGTGCAGTGCACGTTTCAAATTATTCCTACGCTTTTATTCCGGAACTGTTTCTTTTTAAAATTAAAGTATAGGAACAGTCCAACTTAAACAAAAAAAGAGGGGCACCACTCCCAACTGCTCCCGCCCACGTCCACCTGTGATGGCGATGGGGCCTTCTCTCGTGTGGCAGTTGGTGTTCCACGGTCTCCATGAATTTGGTGTTGAAAGCTGTGAACACATCTCTGATTTCCATTCAGACAGAACGCCAATGAGCAATGCAAGAGGGAGAAAGGCCCGCTATTAATCAGTGCGACAGTGCAGACTGCAGGTGTCTGTTGATACTTCAGTGAACGACAAGTATATTCTGCTCATAACCCAGGAATAGGTCCCTCAGTCGCGTCCTCTGTATGACGCCAGGCCTCATAACTCTGAGCCTAATCAAAACTCCCTGTTCTAGTGTGTGGGCAGACGCCATGCAGACGCTGGAATACTCAGCTTTATCTTATAATGAGCTTCTTAGAGTAAAGGACTCTTTATTATTTATTACTTTTTCATTGCCTTTTAGAGCCACGGAATAATGCTCCTGCCAGTGGGTTGAGGGCAAAACTTTTTTTGAAGTATACTCCGATTGGGGTACCCTCCATGCAATAAGGTCCTAGTAAGTGCATACAGAGATCCACAACATGGTTGACTGCCCATTCAGTTTTTCTAGGTATTAGAAGGGACTGGGTCCCCTGGCTTAGACTCTGATTACCATATGTCCTCAGCACAGAGCCCCAATATTTTGTTCCACCCTGCACTAGCACTGTCGGAGAGCACTGAATGGAGGGTTTAGAAAAATACCCCCCACAACTCTATCGCCTGAGAGAAATTCAAAGGCTGATGGATTATTGAAGCTGTCCATATGGATATTGAGGTAGCTGTGTGCTCTGTACTGATTTGGGTCATTTGGACTAGCTGCATATACACCCTGGAAATAAACACCCTCAAAAGTAAATACGCTTTTGACCAATCTCTGTTGGCTTTCCTCTTTCCCTTGGGCGATTCCTCTTTAATGGTTTGTTGTGTTTGCACTGTGGTCTGTACGTCACGTACCCTTATTGTGACTGTAACAATAATCGAACATTATATTTTTGTTTGATTGGTACTTTAGGACTGTGCGCTCAGTGCTATGTTGAAACACTTGTAATTTCAAAAACCACATGTATGCTTAGTTTGTGTTTTGAATCAGATTTATTCCGTTCATCATCTGATATATTGTATTATTCATACAATAGCCTTTTTTTCAGTTTTTCATTTATATTGATTGCGTAGACTTCTTATTGTATTAATTTCATAGAACAGTTTTTTTCTTGAATTTTTCATTGTTATACAATCATCTCTCCTATTATTTCAAACAATTGTGCTTTCTTCCCTCAACACGTGTTTCCCCATAGTAATGTCTATGGTTCATCAGGAGGGATACTGCAAAAATGAAAAAAGTCCATTTGACATCAACAAATATAGATTCAATATGAATATAGATTGAATATAGAATTGTAGAGAAAGTGCAGATTGGGTGGGAGAGTCTTTGTAACCTTGCTTGGGTTTTAGGTATACTCGCCCTTAGGTTTTTATGAACTTCTGGTTTGGGTTTTAAAGAATTGTCATCAGTGTGCTTCTTAAACTCCAGTTAATTGTCTTCTTTATGGCGTTGCCTATGGGGGCAGATCTGTGAAATGAAATGGGGTCAAATTTGATTTATACCCTCTTTATCCTTTATAGTTTCAGCATGAATCTGTTACCATTACTCATTGATCTGGCTATTTATACTTCATCACAGCAAACCAACCCAACGCTAGAAGCAGCAACACCAAATAACCTAACACAAGCATGCAGAAGAAGGATGAACAACAAAAAGAACAAACACACACACAGCAATGCGATAACACCCTACATCACCAAAGCAAGAGGAACATCAAACTGACAAACACAACTCCCGGAGGATGAGCCCGATGAAAACAAAAACCCAAGACAGAACCTTGAGGAACTCTTTGAAGACGCTGACACCCCAAAACCCACAGCCCAACAAGTGATGGACCAGGAAGGAAATCTCAACACCGATCAGGAGACTAACTCAGCAAGAAAGTCCAAACCAAACACCTCCAAACTCCACTGCAATCTAATAAACAACATCTGGTTTGAAGACAGTCACACCAACTCCCATAACTCACTCACTGAACAACTCGCCACCTTGAAACTACTACAACTAGTAAAAGGGGCCACACATTCGGCAGGACACACCCTAGAGGCAATTTTTGCTAATGAAAAACTCATCACCGCGGCACCTCCGATATAAATACTATGGAGCGACCTCCTCATCATCCCATTCATGATCACCATGCCAACCCAAGTATGCATCCAACCTCCTAAACTCACAACCACAACCAAAAGAAACTGGAAACACGTCAAAGAAAGCAACCTATTCAAACAACTGGAATTAACCAAACCTTCAACTACAGAACTAGAGCTAGCTGACCTAGACGGGAAAGCGGAACTACTACACAAATGGATTGCACACACCATAAATAAGATCGCTGAAGAAAACCCATTTACCCCATTAAATAAAAAGAGCAATGGCAAAATGGTTCACACCACTATTAAACACCATGAAAAAGGAAAACAAAAAGATAGATCTGGTATGGAGGAAAGAATACAACCCAGACAAAAAAACACTGTTCCAAAAACAAATGCGTGCATACAAAAGGAAATCCATAAGGCGAAAAGAAGGCATTATGATGACAGAATCACCAATGCCACCAACACACAAAAAGAAATGTTTAACTGTTACGCTCGCCTGGATTCCACAAGGGCGTCAAACGAAGCTGGACTGCTGTGGTCTCCACCAGGGTGACTCGTAGCGAAGTGATGATCGACTGCACTTGCCCACTCAGTTTCGTCTGCCTGGCCCGCAAGAATATTTTCCTAAAAGCATTAAAGGGGATTAGCCACCCGTGGTAGAGAAGTTACACTAACACTATTTTCCCTGAAAACTTCCAGTATTCCCCTTCATAAAGTCTCACCTTATTGTTTGGAAGGATGAACTCTCCATCCTGCGTGGAGTGCAGGGGCGTGTAGAAGTTCAGTTACTTCACTGATCCAAAGGTATTTGGCAGAGTTCCGGACAGCAATGACTCCGAGATAAGTAGTGTGTAAACCGAATGTATAGTTCTTTTAGAGTTCAAATGTCTGTTAATTCACTCTTGCTCCTTTCATACCTTTTCCCTTGCAGCGTGATCCAAGGAGTGAGTTCGCCTCGATGGATGAAGGTAGCGCTTAGGTAAGAGTCAGTTTGTACCAAGCACTATCTAGCAAGTAATATTGTTCCAAATGTAATTAACCAATAGTTCTCTATCTTCTTTGCAGGTGCGGCGCCTTGCTGAAAATGTCTAATGTAGGATGGTGACCAGCGCTGCCTCGAGCGGTAAAATTCCGAGTAAGTATCTTGCGGTAAGTAAAAAAATGTCTTTGGCGGAACCCCGCTCACCTTTGTTCCTGTCTTTTCAGATGCTGAAGTTTCGGGCGGCGATTCAACGGGTGCTGCGCCGGGTCGGGGAGATGCTCCGAAGACAGGTGAGTATGGCGCGGCGCTGCAGCTGGCAATGCGACGCAGTTTATTTTACTGTCTCTTTCCTTTATCCACAGGTGCGGCTGCTCCAGGAAAAGATGACCAAATGGAAATCTCCTTGTTCTAACCTTCTCTTCTTCTTTCCTTTTCTCTAGGATCGGCTCCGGACACAAGACTGGCATGGCTGTAGACTGGATGCTGGACTGCAGACACGGTGAGCGTTACGCTGCTAAGATGCAGAATAACACAAAACGTGTGCTGCTCTTCGGGCGTGGTTTACATAGCATCAAAAAAGTAGTTCCCAAGTAAGAAGTTCCAGTACCACACCCAAGCAGCAAAATAGTTCCTAAAGGAAAGTAGTCCCTTCATGGCCTCATGATGGCCTGTAGATGAGTTATTTGCAGGATGACCTGCATAGTTTAAAGTTGGCAATATGAGCCTGGTGCCTACGGCGGCAGGACTGAACCCATATAGCCCCTAGGCGGGGTTTGGGGAATTCCTGTCTCGTCTTGGGTGCCTGTTCCCTGGACAGATGGACCTGTTCCGGATGTCTGGGGGCAGGCATTGTGACATTAACATCATTAAAGAGATGAGAATCCCACCAGGCTGCGATAACACCCCAACCCCCTCAGAGAAACTTTGCAATGACCTGGCAGACCACTTCAAGAAAAAAAATCAATGACATCCGACAAACCATACAAAAGAGACCAACCAACCGCAACATACAACCAAACAAACCTAACACAGTACATCAGCTCAAACTTTCCTGAAATATCAGTAGAGGCATTTGCATTGCTGGTAAAACACAGCAAGAAAGCTGGGTCACCCATGGATCCCTGTCCCCCGGACATCTACAAATCAATCCTCGCACAAGGAACCCCAGCAGAATACTACAGAGACCTTCTAAATCAATCACTAGCAACAGGAACTGTGCCGAGGACCTTCAAATCAGCCTATATCAAGCCACTTCTAAAAAACACAAGTGGCGACGTAGAAGACCTCCAACTACCGGCCAATCTCAAACATTCCCTACCCGGCGAAACATCTGGAAACCTACGTATATAAAAGTACCCAAGAGCACGTAGAAAAGCACCACCTGCTAGACGAAGCTCAAATCGGTTTCAGACCAGCAAGAGGAATGGAAACAGCACTACTTTCCATCTGGGACGACCTTAAAACTAACGCAGACTCGAACACAACCTCAGCCCTTATTCTACTCGACCTCTCCGCAGCCTTTGACAGTTAACCATGACACCCTGACCAAAAGACTAGAAGACATAGGCATAACAGATACAGCACTACTCTGGACTAAATCATTCCTAGCAGACAGAACAGAAACAGTATGGATTAAACCCTTCAAATCCACTCCACGAGTTAACGACTGTGGAGTACCACAAGGATCCTCACTATCGCCACTATATTTCAACATCTACCAGACTCCGGTCATCAGAATCTTCAAAAAATACAACATTACTTGCTACAACTACGCCGATGACGCTCAAATCATCTAAAAATCAAAGACAACGAAGTGGATCACTCAACTCTAATCGACTGTCTGAAAGAAGTCTTCAACTGGATGAATGCCAACAACCTGAAAATCCACCCAGGAAAGACCGAAATCATGATCATATCCAAAGACCAAGGGAATGAAACCACCATCCCATGGCCAACGGAAATGGGAATCACACCAACACCATCTAAGGTAGTAAATAATCTGGGAGCTCTGATGGACAACACCGTAACCTTAGAACCACAAATAAACACAACAGTGAAGAAATGTTTCTTCCTCCTCCACACGGCAAGAAGAATCCTACCTTTCCTCTCCTTCACGCACAAAACACTCACCATCATCGCCCTCCTGTCAAGAACCGACTATGCAAACAGCCTCTATCTCGGAATACCAGAATACCTCCTGAAGAAATTGCAACAAATCCAAAATGCGGCAGCCAGACTACTCCTCAAACTATCCAGAAGAGACCACATCACTCCTGCCCTAAAAACACTACACTCGCTCCCAGTAAAACAACGCAGCACCTTCAAAACCATGTGCATAACGCACAGGGCAATCGGAGGACAAGGAGCAGAATTCCTTCAAAAGAAAATAACCGTCTACAAACCAAAGAAGACCCACTGATCCAGCAATGAAATCCGCCTGGAACTAAAACCATACCTTAAGAAAAAACTTGGAGGCACCTCCTTCTACCATTTAGCCGCAAAAACCTGGAACCCAAAAGAGATAAGAAACATGGAAGACCACCACAAATTCAGAAAATTACTAAAAACCTGGCTCTTCAAGACCACAGACTCAAACTGAAAACAAACAGAGAAAAGGGATGACTAAACTGAAAAGGATACTGACAGCCCCAGAACCGACAGGGAAGCTCCCACAGCACTTGGACGGGTGACATCGGATAGACAAACACAGGTGACGCCCATGGAGACGGAGTAAACTATCCCAGCCAATCCCACCAACATATTCACCCGCCCCTTTGCTGCTACTAGGTACCACAGTGCTATGGAATTGTTGAGATATTGGCAATCACCACACTTGCTGAGTTGTGGACAATGGCAGTTGCACTGGCCACAGGAATATGAAGGGAGGACAGGTTGGGCCGTGAATGGAGCGGGTGGAGATGGGGGGCCAGATGTGAAAGGGACCTGAATGCCAGATAGGCCCAGATCAGGACAGAGGTTTATCAGGGGAAACTAAGCAAGTCCAGCACCTCAATTCAGGATAGAGATGCCAACTAACCAAGTCCACTAACAATTTCCCCCTCTGCATACACCTCTCAAACTCCAAACCAAACATAACCACAAACCTACAGAACAAAAAAAGCACAAACTTCACTACACTGCAACAACCAAACAAAGACACACATAGACTCGCACAACAGTACACGACGGCTACCGGCCGCAAACACCCCAGGCTCAGCCAATGGACCCACCGGGCTGAGGCCGCCAACAGCACATCACTGCTCCCATGCACTTTTCCTGCTTCCTCCCACTAACTCGCCCACCCTTCCTCTTTCAGAGCCGCCAGTGTGCCAGGGGACCACTCCGGTGGTGATAGTGTGCGGTGCAAATGTCCTTTAACATTAACATGAATCTGTTACCTTGAATCATTGATCTGGCTATTTATACTTCATTTATAACTTTTCTCAATGTTTTAGAAGTTTACAAATTAAGTCTACAGATTTTTGAGATAATGGTACAGAAAGCACATATATTTACAAGAACCGCAAAGGTGTTCCAATTAGTCATTAGTATCTGCTAGCTTAGTTAGTAGCTTACCTATTTTTCTTTTTTCAGTATTTCCAGGAGGGAACATCAGATTGCCTTCTCCTCTGCGTCAGGATTAGCGTTGTGATCCTCTTTAATTTTCACTTCCGGTTTTATAGCCGGTTGTGCCGTCATCACGTTTTTTAACGCGATGACGTAAAACATAAACAGTTTTTTTTAAAACGTCGGGTGGCCATTTTGGAAAATTGTTTGCCGCGATTTTCGGAAAAAATGATTGCCAATATTTACTTGAGGCTGTATGATTATTAGCGTTAAATGGAGTGCAATATTTCTCACTGTTACATTTTTATCCAATTTGGGAATCATGTTTAGACTACATGAGCCTAAATAGTACATTATATGCCTACAAATTTGAAATGAACAGTGCATTTTCTACTTTAGGTGTAGGTGTTCTGAAGTGGAGATAAGGATAGATAAATTAATGTTGTTAGAAGGGCAGAAATAACACAAAGCATTGTTCTAAACCATAAATTGCTCATACTTACACATACCATTTTTTCCCTCTGTATGTGCACAGTTATGAATACAAGTGCTGAAATAACATAAATAACTAACCAAAAAAATATATATAATTGACCATTCCTTTAGAATAATAGTTCAAAGCCAGTATGCCATCTCATGTTCAAAATTGAGTCCAGATTGGCATGTGTCCATAGTACAGATCCATTTGGCTTCTCTTCTGCGTAGTAGCGACTCTTTCTTCCTCCTTTCTGGTAGGTCTACTTTCTCTAGACCTAAGAATTTGATGTCTTTGATTTGTGTCAGTCGGTGTTCTTGACAGAAGTGTGTGGCTAATGGGTATCTCAAGTCACCATTTTTTATTGCTTGTAGGTTTTCCATAAAGTGTATTTTCATTGCACTGATGGTACTCCCCTTGTATATTTTGTTGCAGACACATATACCGTATATAACATATTTACTGTTACAGTTTATAAACTGCTTAATTTATTGAGTTTTTCCATTAGGTAGAATTTGCTGTTTGACTCCATTGAGAATATGTGAACAAATTTTACAGTTGCACCTTTAAAATGTGTTCACATATTCTCAATGTACATGTAATGAGTTCTACACTAGCTGAAATACTATTCTCATCCTGTGCATTTGTGTAGTTACCAGAAGGTGCATTGAATGCAAATATAACACAATGGTCGCTTGAAAAGAATTGAGCTGGCAAAATATTATTTCATGGGTTTCATGCTATATGGTTGTATCAGAGTGGCTGATTGCCAGTGTTTCCTATCATATGAACCGGAACATACCATTGCCATTGTGGAGGTCTGCAATTACTTGCATGCTCTCGTTTTTTGTTATTGTACTCTATTTACTGTCAATACTGCCCTCACTTGCATGCTACTTTTGCATGTTTGTGTTAATTCTTCCGATTCTTCATCCAATAGATTTTCTTACAATTCCTGTTTTAAGGGATACATCAGCGCCATCCGCCTATAGCATCCTCTGCAGTTTCATTTTCATTGCATCCCTGTAATCCACCTTTGTTTCAAGTTTCTCTCCTCTAGGTGTCTTTTTTTTAATTTTTTTTTATGCTCGGTGCAGTCACTTTTCTGTTTTCTGCACTGGTTCTCTGTTTCTTTTCCTCCTTGAATCAACTTATTCCCACAGTAAAATGTGTTGGTGCATCTCGTCGTAGTGGCATTTTTGTAGCGTACGATTGTTCGTTTTTCACCTTCCCTTAGAGTTCTTTGCTAGCCAAGACAGATCATATGCCTCGAGTCAAGGCAAATTGTTGATAAAACATAAACTGTCATTTGCATAACATGTCTGCCACTAACCGCGGGCCTAAAATCCTCTCCTTCCTTTTGTGACTTTTAACCGTTATGCCCATTTTAAAACAGGTTGTGGTTGTGGAACCTTCATTCAGAACAAGAGTGCATTATAATTAAAGGGCATGATCTTAGCCCGTCGGGTTGGCCAAATCTGCATAGCTTTCCTAGAATGTGACGGTGGAGCAGATTTTTTTTTTGGGAAGTCAATGGGTTTGTCATTTAAGTGTATCCACAGCATTCAAGGGTGTCTTTGAAAATGTTTGGTTGTGAAGTACTTTTTTTTTGGTTTCACAATCGATGCCCAAAGAGATGTCGTCTTTTTTTAAAAAAAAAAAAAGTATGTAATATTTTCTAGGATCTATTCAAATCAGTTGAGCCTCTCGTACACTCCCAATCTACCTTGAGTTTGCCGTTTTTATCCACGTGATTACATGAGGCGCTCAGCATGCAGGCGTTGACACAAACTTGTATTCCTGAGAAGGCACTCTGATCCCATGAGTGCCTCCTTCCATTCTAGGAATTATTTTAGCTGCCTGTTGTTGTCTAGGCAATGCTACGCTCCCTAGCACAAGGTCCATTAAGGCGGTCCTTTACCAATGTTTATTGGTAGTCTGAACTCCAATTGGCAGAAGTTAAAGCAGTAACACAAGTGGAAAGGTTTCTGCTGGGATTAAATCCGAGGACGGGGACGCAGAAGACCAGACACTGAAGCAGTGGCATCGTTTTATGCAGGTTGTCCTTTCGGGACTACTCTGGTTTGCAGCGATCTCAAAATCCATCCATGAGCCTCTTCCAGATCTGCTCTGTAGTCATGCCTCATGACACATGTCTACGAAAGGATCTCAACCTGTCCGTCGTGTACATCCAGTTCAATCAATTGTAGACCAGGACTGATATTGCACTTTAAGTAATGTACAATGTGTGCTATAAGTGCAAAGTACTGAAGTTTAGTTACTTTTGCCCTTCCTTTGTGCTTACATTGATTCGAAGTATCTTAACACGTATTATTAGCTACTGCCCACATTCTGCAGGGACGATTGAAAGAACTACATTTTTCCCAATAAACTTAGACTAAAAAAAGGCTCTGCCTAGTGCACTACACACTGCACGACTGCTCATCCACAGACCTGTCAATTTGTATGGTCAGCTGATAGCATTGCAATACTCTGCTCGTGTCCCATCACTGATTCACTCCACTCTGCAAAGTGCATTGAGCAGGAATGCTCTCTTTATTTGTGAGTATTTACAGTGCTGGTCTTTGGGCGTTTTTTTCCAGGATCCAGCAGAAATGTATTCCTAGATCTGGCTAAATCCGTAGGCAGCCTTCAGTTTAATTGGTTTCGTGTGTTTAGCCTTAAAATGGCACCAAGGCCGGGATTCAAACCCAGATCATTAGGATGAGTGCAAGGCACTTCGACATAAGACCACTTGAACATCTGATGGGCATGCTTGTGAGATTGCTTGTTAGGATAGTAATCCGCAGGAAATATTTAAATACCATTTATTTTCCTTACGTTTATAAGGTTTGCGCCTTTTATACTTTCCCAGCAACATTATAGGAAGCTCTTCTCGATTGTTATTTTCTAGGTGTTTATAGAACAAACTCGACCCCGTATCCCCCGTTCGCTGTTGGCATCCCACAGTAAATAATTTCCATTACCAGCACAGAGTACATAAATTAAACTCCCTCGCTCATTCGTTCTCAGTATACTAATGGAAATAGCACAGAAGCGGTAAAGAGGTAGAAAGAGTTATGCAAAGTATTCTGATAACCATTCTTCATTGCATCTAGAAACATGCCTGATAGTTTTATGGAAGTAGGGAGAATGCTTCCAACAGTGTGTGTGGGGCAGTCGGGGCTCAGGTTTTGGAGAGATGGCTCTGCTTAGTGTAGATCATAGGCAGTACATAGTCCTCCTAGATGTAGAACAAGGACACTGCAGCAGGATAATGAGTCTTGAGGTCAAAGAATTTGAAGAACTGTACACATTTTGAAAGCTTCCAAGTTGACGCTATTTTGAACCTGTGGTAGAAAGTTGGTATAGTATATACATTTATACTGTAATTTAAATAGTGACTTCTAATTCTGATGTCCACACATAAAAAACTGTCCTCAATAATCCAATTTGATAGGTGTTATTTCATCACAAATTCATTCCTTGCATATTGTCTTTGACATTGAATGTGCCCTTGGGCTGTTATGTGCTATATTTAGGAAGTGTGACAGGGATATGAAAACAAAATCAGGGCATTGGATTGTTAACAATCTAACCTTAAGTGTTAACTAGGAAAAACCTTTTTAGCACACAGGAACACTTTAAGGGGCGAACTATTTCTCTGGCGTTATTTTGCATACAATGAAAGTGTAACCTATCTGGATCCTTAAGTGGAAGAACACCCTTTCCTTAAGTGTGGGGGGCCTGTCCCTAGGTGCGAGGTGGTGGAACGCCTATCTAACAGGGAAAGAAAGGAAAGCTGTCTCTATCTACAATGTGTATTGCTTATTGAAAGGCACACAGACCGGTGTGCATAATGTTTTAAAATTGCTCAATCACATCTATTTGTATCCTGAAAACGTTTCTTAGAGGAGCTATTTCCTCGGGGTAGATGTAGGGACAGCCTCCTTTTTCTTTCCCTGTTAGATGGGCGTTCCACCACCTCGCTCCTAGGGATAGACACCCCACACTTAAGGAAAGGGTGTTCTTCCGCTTAGGGATCCATATAGGTTACACATTCACTGTATGCAAAATAACGTTAGAGAAATAGTTTGCCCCGAGGAAGGTGGCCTATTAGGGGGCATCCAGGGACGGGGGAGTTGAGAGGGTTTTAAGTACTGGTGCCTCACAGTGCTTGAAGATGTGCAGCGCTATTGGTACCACTTTCCTCGTCACAATAACAGTTACCCTGTGTCATGGCCAGGCCTCTCTTCCTTATTTTTCAGTTGAAAACCTAACCCATACAAAGCCTGACAGAAATCTTGGAGACAAGAGAAAGTAGTGGGAGCCCCGGAACCACAACTCCCAGATGCACATGTGCACAAACCTGAAACATCTTGGCCTTTAGCCAGGGAAAATGGAGTTGTGGCCAGAATTCGAATGGACTGGGATTTGCTGTTCACAAAAGGAATGAGACACCCAACTCAACCCCAGACGGACCCCGGGGAATTTGGGATAATGGCAAAACTACTGAGAATAGAGTGACTGCAGGGGAGACACAGAAATCCTCCCATCCCTATTTGGAGAGATGTTTGTAGAAAATCCCAGGAAAATAGAGCAGCATCAGCACATGGCTTCCTGCACAGGAATGGAGGTGGAAAAGGGTGTGGGCCCAGAAGCTTTCTGAATGACTTCCAGGGGGTCGTCCTGGCGCCCAAAGGAATAGCTCAATAGGCCAAGGGGGAGAAGGAGCCGTAAAGGACCACTGGGAGCCAGGAGGAACTCCAAAAAGGATAGGCTGGGCTATATAAAGCAGAGGTGCAGAGGAGATGGAATAAGAGTCCCGTGAGTAGGATATAGCAGGAGGAGGATGAATGGAAGGAGACTGTTGGAGTGCTGGGTAAGGTAAGGAGTGAAGAGTAGGTGTGAGAAATTCTGTGTTTGTAAGAGAGGGGGAGGTGAGAGGTTGTTACCAGAGAGCAGAGGCAGGCATTGTGGTGGAAGTGAGGAGTGTGTTTGGGAGGAGGGAGACCTCATGCTGAGACAGGAGAGCAGAGAGAGTGGCAAAACAAGGGAGTGTTGGGGGAGTGAGGGAGGTAAGACCATGAAGCAGAGCATACAGAGAGGGTGAATTACCTGTTGGAGGGTGGAGATGGGAGAATTGGGAGAGCCAGGTAAAATCAGTGGAAGGAGTGTGTAGAGACACATACACACCGATTGAGAAGGGGGGGAGGTGTGAGAAAGACATTGGAGACTGAGGAGAGGGGAGAATCGGGGGCATTAACCATTGAAAGAAGAGAGACCGCACCTGTTGGGTCCCTTGGAAAGTTCCTGAAGGAGAGGGTTAGATAAGGCCACCATCTTTAAACCCCCGACCCCCCATCGGATAAGGGATAGATTGAGCCTGTGGTGGTCATCTGGCAGAAGTCTTCTGGTATTTTGTGAATCATTATGGAGTACTGGGAAGCCTGGACTAGGGAGGTGGAAGCTGTGAGAAACCTTAAGGTGTCTCCCTAACTAGTCCCCGGGGGTCTGCCATTGAGGTGGCCAGGACACAGCCATCGCTATTGGATCTAGTTCCTGGAGGTGGACCAGTGAGGGAGGATCACCTGGAGTGGGGTCCTCTGGGAGTGGAAGTGGAACACCTTTTCCCCATTTTACCACTTAGGACATTCAAAACCACTACCCTCCCATCCCCTTTTCCAACACAAACACTTTCACATGACACACCAGAGAACGGACTAACACCAGAGCCATTTACCTGACATGTCCCAATTCAAGGGTCAGGCAATCGACAGAATCACACACACCTGTCAGCCCTTTCCCTTCCCCACAGGGATAAAAGGTGGAGCACGAGAGCACAATATGAGCAAAGCAGACCGCACAACGAGACAGCTATCCTGGTCCAGCAGTTCAAAAGGTGAAGAAAGGCGGCAAATATCGAGAGGCTTACAAGGAGAGACACGACCTTGCCTTTTCTGACGCAGACCAGCAAAACCTCTGCAGAGGGAATCGTTAGACCTTGGACAATCGCCCACGTGTGCTGCAAAAGATGTTAACGGTACACAGAGCGTGTCGATGCTGATAAGCAGGAGCGAGGGAAACTCCAACTACCATGGTACCGGCCTTGGCTCCAGTTACGAGGAAAGCAGAGCAGTTTATCACAGCCGGTGAGTCGAAGGGGCGCCGATAAGATCCGGGCTGTGTTGAATGAAAGACGCAAAGTGGCAAGTTGAACTAAGTTCAAAGAACTGTGAAAGTGTTAAGTGGAGACCAGCTGCAGAGGGAACCGGCACCATGTGGGTGCTAACTCGAGAGCCTCTGGTAGATCCCCGTCTGAGTGAAACTACAGTTACCCAAAGGCCGTAGGAGAGCTGCCAAGTTAGGTCAAAGTGGTCATACAGGCGGTCAAGCAAAATCCCCATACAGTCGAAAGCCTTTCACCTAAGAACTGTGAGAAAGCAAGGGAAGTGAATCCCGCAAGTGAAGTTGGCAAGAGTGAACCCGACCAAGGGATGCTGACGATAGTGGGGCGAGTCTAAAGTCCCAAGAAACTGTTGACAAACGTGAAACTGGCTGAAGGATGTCCGCTATGGAAGTGTTCAAAAAAACATTGAAATTTGAGAATGGTCCGAACCCTAACGAGGGAGATCCAGGGGTGAATCCATCACCCGAGAAAAGCCAGAGTGAACCCAGTGGAGGGAGGCTGAAAGTAGAGAAGGGGTCTGCACCCAGATGAGGGGGACCCCTAGGTGGAAGCCATTACCCAGAAAATGTGTAAAACAGAACTTTGTGTTTGTTCGTTTTTCGTATGGTAAACCTATTAGGCCCTCAGGACCAGGCAACCGTCCACCGAAGGCCTCGACGTTGAGAGGAACTTTTAGGTATCAGGTCCGGAAGAGGAAGATCTAAGGCGTAAAAAGCAGTCACCCAACACTAGAGGGAACAGGGGTCAGTGCCCGAAAGAGGGGGACCTAGGGGAGAAGATCCCTCACCCTAAGTAAAACCAGGAAACAAAATTTCATTTGTTGAAGAAACTTTTGTTTGTTTGAGTACTTCAGGCCCTCAAAGGCAATAGGTTTTCAAGAGAAACGAGACTTGACCATCGAGGCTCCTGATGAACTGGAACGGAACTGTTGACTCGTGGTGCGGAATCTCGAGTGTGTGCTGTGCTCCAAGATCCCACCTTACCCTGTGCTCCAAACGTGGGGAAGGAAGATCCAGGCTACCACATCCTGACATATTATTTAACACTTTTCTTTTCGTGAGAACTATCCCACACCCTTCTCATATTGGTTTTAATGTTTAGCGGTAGGTTTCTTAGTATAGGCCCTTTTTATTTTGACAAACGCCACTATGACTGCCTTATTTTCATTTGATGGTTGACGTTTGCTCCTATCTTAGTTTTAGGTTTAGATTAGGCATTTTTCCAACATGCATACAGTTTAATAAACACCCTTGAAATGTGATCACTTGTCTGTCTTTACTATTGCCACCATGAGTTCCTTACAAAGCCCACATGGAGATGGAGGTATCCACCCTTATCCTGGGAACCCCAAGTGATTTCCATAGATCTATTTCATTTTTATAAAAAGTTGAAAATTAGTCAGTCGTGAGATTCTTGGAGCAAAGTGTCACAGAAGCCCCAGTGTTGCTAACAGATGCTTTCAGGGATTGGTTTACAGTGACCAGCATTGCAACTCGAATTTATGGTCTGAATTCTGGAGTACTATGTTTTCAGGGTGCAGAATCCTTCCATCATGGTCCTTCCATCCACTGGGCCGCCTTCATCAATCTGCCAAGCACCCACATATACAAAATATTTACACTTTTTGTGTGCCTCAGTTACATCCACATCCCAATGGCAATTCTCTCTAGTATTAATCCCTTCTGCCCCCTCGCACTGATGAACACAATTTTAGAGAAGGCCTATGGAGCGGTCTTGTACGAAAATGCCTCCGCCTGCAGTGGGGGCGCTCGGTTCGTGAATATAAGCGGACAGAAGTATAAAATGCTCATTTCACGCGGAGGCGCATTGATGCAGCTTTGGAAATGAAGTCTGATTGGGAAAGGTCACTCCAGACCGGATAGCGGATTTTTCATGAAACAGTAATGAGTCACCAATCCGCCTGGTTTTCTCTTCATTACGTTGGATTGGAGTGTGCTTTTCTGAAAAGGCTTTCTTCTCATCATGCAAACATGTACTCTGACCCCCGCTTTTATGCTGCTGAAATTACCCATTATGCTGCACCTGGAATGTACAGAAATTCAAGGTGCCAGCTGTTGTCGTGCAGTCCTCGATCACCTTCCAGCCCCTTATCCCACTCTTTTCTGCGTCGCCGCTCTTTACCTTCTCTGTCATTTGAAATGACTAGAAGATTATGCAGTGGGCAGAGAAATGCAAGTTCCACGCAATAGCCAACCATGTGACCACATTATGCATTGTATAAAAAAGCATTTCAGACATTCTTAAAGCCACCGAAGAATACAAGTTCTAAAATCGCGGAAAGCAAGTTTACAACTTTGTATGATGGCGGCCTTCTATAAGCCTAATTTTCTTATATTTTTAGTTCTTTCTTTTGTTCCCCCTTACATGCACTTTAACCTATGGTTGCCAAAGAAGGCCGCCATTTTATTTAAAGTTTACATGGGGCATAGTTGGCCGTGAGAGCCGAGATCCATGAATTGTCAAAGTTAGAACCAGCCATTGAATCGGTGAAAAGAAATGAGTTTTCCAAATCCTGTATACATTGCATTTCTATTAGGTTGATGCATACCAACTGGAAATCTATAGCTCCTGCTTTGTGGAGAGGTTCACAGCAGTGGAAAGCTCATACCTTTGCAATATGCTACTTTTGATTTCCCCCCTGACTGTGGAAAAGGGCTGTCTATAGCTAAGAAGTAATGTGATCTCTGAGCAAAATCTGCTTTCTCTTTCATTTTGATCATGCAATTGCCAGAGCCAGTACTGCCCTTATCTCTATGTAGACCTTCAAACGTTTTTGGCATGGGCCCCCCTGAGCAAAATTTGGGCAGGCTGGGCCCCCCAAAAAATGCCAAATGGACAGTATGTATTGCGCGCCGTCACCTGTTCCCATCACAGTCGCTGGGATCCCTCATCCCACTCCTACCCAGTCCCTGGGCTCTCTCCACCCCATCGCACACCCTGGGCTCTTCCCCACCCTGCTCCCACAACTAGCCCATGGTTCCCACCCATCCTGCTCCCATCACAGTCCCTGGGCTTCCCCCATCCCGTTTCCAGTACAGTCCGTGGGCCATTGGCAGCTGCAGAATTTTTTAAGTGGAGGGGCATAACTATTTTCCCCAAAAATGCAATAGCGACTGAGCGCAGTGAGGGAGCCTGAACCAATCAAGGAGGGTTCGGGGGAGTTTTCCCCCTGTGACTTTTTTTTGTTCAATAATGGGTTAAAATGTTGCATTGTAGAGCATACTTTAAAAAATATGGGTAAATGGCCAAACAGTTTGCAATTGTTGCTGGGGGGCAGGCATGACATTTTTTTACTGGACATCTTTAAAAGATGTCCAGTAAAAAGATACCATCCCTGTCCCCTGGGCCCCACTGAGCCTAACACAATCGACATGATTTTGTGTATGCAAGGCGCTGGGGTTCCAAGGGGGAGAGCATGGTATTTTTGACTGGACATCTGATAGAAATACAGTAAAAAAAAAAAAATACAATCCCTGTCCCCTGGGCTCTACAGCGCCTCAGAAGGAGAGCTGATTTTGGCAGGTGGTTAGGGGGATTGTGCAACAAAGGCATTTAGACCTTTTTAAAATGCCTTTGTTGACCAACCCTCCTTCCCCCGCTCTATCCACCACTTGTCAAAATCAGCTCAATGGACCAGAACAAACTAACACATTCACACAAGCATCCATCACCATACACTCACTCATAACACAAGCATACACGCATCCATACACATGTTTAAATAAAAAATAAATAAACATACCTTCTGCATTGGCCTGCGTTTGGGTTCTGAAACGCCCGGCTCCAGGCTGCTCTGTCCTTATGTGCGAGGAGGGGCAGGAGCTCCCCCCCCTACATACAGACATGCAAAGCAAAATGCCCCAGTCTTGGTCTTGCATGACTCAGTGGAACTGAACTGTCAAAGGGAAATAGTGGTTCCCTTTGACAATTCAGCCAGCCCAGCAGCTCTCCCCCAGCTGGAAAAAGGAGATGATGGGGAGTGCTCATTGTTTCACTGGGCTGGCTCCTCCATAATGGGTGAGGGGGCCGCTGGGTGGCCGCCCTGTTACCATTATGGATGAGCCGCCAGGCTCCGACTGGCCTATAGGGCAATGCCTGTACCAAACAATGCTAGTGTGGGTCAGTCAAAATGGGCCACCTTTTTGGCCAATGTGGGCCAGTTGGATGAGTTACTTCACTATGCAGTTAGTAATTTTGACCATTGTTGCTGAATAAATATTTAAATATCACAATTTCCTGACATTTTAACACAAAGTGCCCCCTTGGGTACTATTTTGAACAGTCTGTGACTAAAGGAATCAATATCCATTTAGAACTGCGGGCCACTTTTTCATTGGTGCCTGAGGCAGTTTCATGCCCAACCATGTGAGCTGCCTCTACCCATTTCTTACAATCTAAAGAAAAGAACGTTTTTACATTTCATGCTGGGCTCTCACGGACCCCCAGGGATGCAACAGCGCCACCCTCTGGGTCCTCGCCCCACAGTTGGAATATCACTGCTCTAGACGGAGATGGCTGAGCTCATGGCATCGCATAGAAAAATGGAGAGGTCGCAGGCTGCCTTTTTGTTCTTGGTGTCCTATTAAACACTCAAATGAAGAACTGGCTGACATATATGAAACTTGATGGCTCCTGCTCTCTGCTCACATCCAGCAACTAAATTCATCTGCATCATCAAAACGACAGCATCCTTTCTATTCAAGACCACATTGTATAGCAAACCCAGTCAGGTTAATACAAGCTTTCTCTATTTCAGCATATAGCCCTTCATCCTGCTGTAGACTTCAGAACAGCCATCCAGGCCCTGCTCCTTTTCCACTTGGTGGTAGTCTTCCCCCCCCCCGGAAATGCAACCTCCTTCATGGCTCCTCTAAGAACTGCCCTGCTTGCTGCAGCCAGTCTTGATAACGGCCCAACTCACCACGGCCACTTAATGACATTTTCTGATGTGCCATTTTAACACTTTTGTGGCATTTTTAGGAGGGTACTTGGTCAGGGATGTTTTTAATCCTCCCTCCCAACCCCAATAAAACATAAATGCTGCAGAAAAATGCAGTGACATATTCACCATGATGACCTGAACCAGATCCGCTCACTTCCTCACAGGACGGAATAAATATGACCACAATGCCCCTACTCACGTGAAGATTCACTGGTTATCACTCCAAGCTTGCAGCGCCTTCAGAACTGCCTGCATTGTATACAACACAATCGGAAAAAAATATTCTTCCTACTTTGCTGTAAGACCAACGCTAGATCCGAAGCCACATCCTTGCCAGTCTTGAATCTAAGAGATGCAGGAAGGAAGGACTCAGAAAACTGACCTCCTACCGCTATGCACACAGACCTCTTCAATAACATACAGATGTAGATCAGTTTGGCGTATCATAGCCTTCAGGACAAATGGAAGGCCTGCTTTCCAAGGAACATCTCATTCCCAGTTGACTCCCTTCTATCTCCTCTTTCCCTCCCTTAGGCTCTCCCCTCCCGAACTCTCCCTCTCCTGTCTGTATTTTTTCCTTTTTTCTGCAGAGCTCTATTGCTTGCTAGCTAAGCTTGTGCTCCCTAAATTCCATCATACTTTTATTAGACTCTCAGCCGCCCTAAGTGCAGCACATTTTTGCTGGCCGGGGGAAGCAAAGCTTAGTTTTGATCCTGCAGGCGACCAGGTCGGGGTTCCCCCAACTCTCGGGTAAAGGGTCAAGGCTCCATCAGTTAAGAGAACACTACAGACTGATCCCCTTCAAACTCCAGAAGAAGTAACCGATGGCTGATCATGCAGTCGGTGGCGCCCAATGAAACACCAGGCTTGACTTCCACCATGGCACCAACCACAAGGAGGACAAGCTCTTTGAAGTGGCTTCAAGCCAAGGTGCAGTGCTCTAGAAAACATCTAAATAGGCATTCACTTCACAGGTAGGTGGCTCATTGGTTAAGCAGTCGGCTCTGATATGAGGCAGCAACAGAGCAATGTGTATGGGGGTGCACCCCTGGGGGGGGTTACAAGTAGGAACGCAGAAGAGGGAGAAGTAGGTTTGAGTGGAGCAATGAGATATTGGTGAGAAGTTATTTGAAGAGTATGGTCTTCAGGTCCATCCAGAAGAGTAGGATGGAGAGGGCCATTACACAAATTCCTCACCTTAAATAGAATCCTAAAGCTGTACGTTATTTTTTCAAAAAGGATAGCAAGAACACAATCACCTAACCAGAAAACTCTGGAACACTGTAGGACCAAAGTATGTATCTTGATAAGTAATCCAGGCAGAAGTGCTTGGCGAACATGTGCCAAGTAAAGTGCCACCTGACAGATGTCCAGAAAAAGGATGCCCATCAGCAGGGCAGCGCTTGTCGCCTGGGCCCATGTAGAATGTGTTCTGAGACCTTGGGGCACCTTTTCCCAGGCCAGATCGTAACACACGGAAATGCAGGAGACGATCCACCCGGACAAGGTAGAGTGGAGCCAGCGCATAGCTGCATGGCACCCACTGATGGCTGAAGTGTGGGGACAGCTGGGGCTGTAAAATGTCTTAAAATAAGATGAGGGAGAATTAGTCCATCAGACAAAACATTAGAAAGGTAGGTCATTTGCTCTTCATGCTGGTGTCGTTTAGGTCAGAGGTCATTGTTTTCTGTTTTTAGTTTATCAAGGTTTGCTGGAAGTTTTTGGTTTCTGCTAGGTCTTGCATGCATCAGATAATTCCCAATGTATTTTCGTGACCCTAGCTTGAGCCTCATAAATGTATGCTGTGGAATTATGCTGCAATCTTTTGTTTGTTTGTTTTATTCACTTATAATGCGCACCAAACCCGAAGGTAACCGGGCGCAGCAGTACAGAATATGCGAGGCTTTAAGTTACATGGTTACAGATTATAAACAAAACGGAATATATCCATGGCAATAATAGGTCAAATAACTAGAGACAAATGGGAAAATGTACATAATGGGCAACTGGATGGGGAGTATGTACAAACAAGGTGGGCACGGGAGCCTTGTATACGCTAGTATGAAACTAGTTGTCCGATAACTTCAGCAGATTGATATAATTAGATCTGAATTTGAGATAAGACTGCTCTTCTCATAAAAGATGTGGCAAGGAGTTCCATAATTGTGCTGCTCGGACAGGGAAGCTGCCGCCCCCGGCCTTAGCCATCCTAAATCTCAGGCTGTTGGCATTGGTTGTTCTTGACGGTTGGGTGGAGCTTCTCTTTAGGAATCTATCCGTAAGATAACTAGGTGCTGCATTGTTCAAAGCTTTGTGAGTAAGGGATGCAACTTTTAAGTAGATTTTATTTTGGGTGGAAAGCCAATTATTTTGGCGCCTTATCTTGGATATGTGAGATCTTTTAGGCACGCCGAGAGCTGCTCTCAAGGGATTTTTTTGTAAGATTTGAATTCTATGGGTGATCGATTTGTTAGCCCCGGTTTATAAGGTATTACAATATTCGAGCCTGGATAGAATAAGGGCTCTAGCTAAAATAATGCAGTTGTCATCTGAGAGAATGTGTTTACCTGATTTGATGAGCTTACATGTGTAAGCTGTGGCTGATGCCAGGGATTTCACTTGTTTGGAGAAGGGAGTGTAGAGTCAAGGTAAAAGCCAAGTGTCTTCACCTCCTTGGCCACCTTGATGATATTGCCATCGATCTCAAAGGAGGTGTAGTCTTGGCCTAGTTTTTTAAGATTAGAGTAAGTGCCCGGGATGATTAGCTCCGTTTTATCATTCAGGCATAAACCGTGGGTTACCATCCATGCCTGGATGATGAGATGCACCCTATTTACCAAGGCCAAATCCTTTTTATAATCCCCGGAAAGTGGGAGGAGAATCTGAGCATCATCTGCATAATTAGTGTAGGTGATACCAAGAAGGTCCAGATCATCAAAAAGGGGCTTAGCAAATATGTTGTATAGGGTGGGGGAGGCACAAGAACCCTGGGGTACTCCGCACATAATGGGCATCAGGTCTGCCGCTGCAGAGAGGGAGAACACCCTCGTGGTCCTATCGCTAAGGAAGGACTCAGTCCAGGTTATAGCCTCTTTGGAAAAGTGTGCAGCTGAATCTAGGTGGCTGCAAAGGACCTTGTGGTCAACATAGTTGAATGCAGCCGAGAGGACAAGCAGTAGGAGAAGGGCTGTTTTACCTTTGTCTCGTAGCTCATCTATTTGTGCCTTAAAATCGATGAGG
This sequence comes from Ambystoma mexicanum, assembly GCF_040938575.1. Lineage (NCBI taxonomy): Eukaryota > Metazoa > Chordata > Amphibia > Caudata > Ambystomatidae > Ambystoma > Ambystoma mexicanum. The sequence goes on from NC_090924.1 coordinate 499,619,191, forward strand.
GCGGTCTCAGTACTGTGTTGGGGTCGGAATCCTGATTGACGTGCGCCTAAGAGCTTGTGTCGTTCAAGGAATTCTTTAATTTGGTTGTAGGCAGTCTTGTCCAAGATTTTTAGCGAAAATGGGACTGTCGTGATAGGACGGTAGTTTGTAGGTATGAGTGGGTCTAGGGTTTGCTTTTTTAGCAGAGGCAACACCCAAGATTGTTACAAGTTGGTGGGCACAGTGCCCGATGCAAATGAAGCATTTATAAGTTTGGATACAAATGGAGAAAGATGCTGGGCTGTGCAAAGGTCGCCCTGGCAATTGGATGGCTTGAGTGAGAGGATGACTTTCTCTACCTGAAGGATGGAGGTTTTGGTGAACATGAATCGAGCAACTGAGTCATGTACATTTGAGGGGGGTCTGTATTAAAATTGTTAGACTGGGATGGGTTAATGAGTGTGGCTTTTTTCTTAGCTATTTTATTTTGAAGTGCAATTACTTTATTTGATAGTGGTTGTTGTATGTCTGAGCACCATGTTTTATCTCTGGAACATGTGTCCGGAATAGGGATAGGGGAATCTAATTCCTTGAAGATGGTAAACAATTCCCTCATGCTCGAGTTAGCGTTAGATATGCGCTTATTGTATGAGTTGCGCTTGGCCAGGTGGATTTCCTTTTTGTAATGAAGAGATTTCCATTAGTTTATTTTTACGATCTTCTGAGGGGCATAGCCTCCAGGAGGTTTCACAACTCTAAATTGTCGTAAATCCTTTAATTCGAGGGTGAACCATTTATTTAGATGGGATTTAGGTTTGCTCGGTCTAAGTTTCAGAGGGGCATTGTTGTTCAGTGTAGTTAACATAATGTTGTTGTACTCCTTGACGAGCGTTTCCAGGTCTAGGTGATCAGCTAACAAGCTAATAAAGGTTGAGAGTAGGTAGGATAGCGGGAATCACTTTATCCAATGTGATACTCTTTTTATTCCTAGTTAGACATGGCGGGGCCATGGTAGGAACTAGAGGGAGTGGTCTAGAGGTGGAGAGTTCAAAGGACAAGAGGAAATCGTGCGTCCAAAGTTGTGGCGAAATGGTTGTGATGTTGGCGGTGCAGTTGTAATCTGCCACCCAATCAAGAACTCTCCCTTTAATATGGGTGGGTTCAGTGATTTTTTTGAGTTATGCCAAGGTCAGTGAGGGTATTGGCAATGGAGGTGGCATATTTGTCTAGAGGGTCATTGTAACCCAGATTAAAGTCCCCTAGGACAAGTAATTGGGTAGAGATTTTAAGATTATTGGAGAGTAAGCTGTTAATATCGTCCTCAAATGTTCCAATAGGGCCAGGTGGTCTATAGATGAGGTGGATTGTCAGTGTCTGGGAGTTAAGTAGTAGAAGTTTGATTGTGAGCACTTCACATTAATCAGCGACTGCGGTGGGTATGGTTCTCATACCTAGGCTGGGTTTAGCGATGATGGCAATGCTGCCGCCTCACATCTTATTTCTATCCTGTCTCAGTATGGTATAGCCATCCGGAATTGCTAATGAGTAGGGGTCCTGCTGCTTCGTGCAGCCAAGACTCTATAAAAGCAAGAAAGTCCACATTGTCAGCCAATATCAGGTCGCAGATATCCGTGGCATGCGCAGTCAAGGATCTGGCATTTATTAATGCTCCTTTAAGAGGGGGGGGCACTACGGTGGTTTTCAGTGGGTTTTATTTTAGTGGTAGGGGTTTGAGGCCTCAGGATATTGAGGTTGGTGATATTTACCTTTTGGCTATTGGATCTTTTTGTTGACTGTGGGTAAGGATCTGGTAAGAGGCTCGAAGAGTCTCGTAAGTCTAGATCGGAGTCTAGAGTTTCTGTACAGCAGGCTACATGGATTACTTTGAGGCAAGCTTGGACGGCCCGAATCAGGGTGATCCATAGTGGTTGGGGTAACTAGAAGTATATTGGCTAAATTGGATAGAACTCGCTCATTAGTTGTTGGGTGGCTAATGCGAGGTGTCTGGTGGGTGATTAGCATTCGGCATATAAGGGTCAAGAGGCTAAGGGCTCTAATGCTCATGATGTAATAAGGCTTTGGATGTGACTTATTCTAAGTTCAGGTGCACCTTAAAAGTAGGGGCAGGTGGTTGCACTAGACTAGGCTGATAGGCTAGTGTAGAGGATCGCACAGTGGTCACTGGAAGGAAAGGCTAGTTCCACTTATTATGGATGGGGTCCACACTGGTCACTAATACAGAAAAGTGAGTGGGAGAGTGGGCTGGTTCCACTTAGTCTAGATGGGGCACCATAAACGTAGATGAAGTGAAGCAAAATTCACAAAATAGGCTAGTTCACTTTGTTTAGAAGAGGTATACCAGAACTATACTCAGGCTATCTTGTCAATGGCATTATAGAAAATCAGATGGATGCCTCTCCTCGGGTCCCCACACCCCGTCCTATTGGAGAAGCAGGCGAAGAGCTACAATTGGGAACCCATGCATGAATTCATGCAAAATTCCTGTACCGCATCGAGTGCAGAGGCGTAGACTGGGTAAGGCTTGAGCAGGAACAGACCTCCCAAAATCTGTAAAGGCACACTCTGCATTGCTCTCTGGGAATTTACAGATGTTTATGTAACTGTGATCAGCCCAACTACAGTTTCTTCAGGCCCCACTTGTTAGATAATTCTGGCTACCCCTCTGGGCGAGTGTATGAAAGACGATATGCACTCAGGCAGTCATTGAGATTATGCCCTCACGTAGGACCAGAGGAAGGATGCTACCAGTAAGGGTGCCCACTATCAAGATGCCAGAATGCGGTTATTAGTAATATGGATGAACTCTAAGTTAAATCTGAAGACGACAGAATGAGGTCATAAATGAGATGTATGAACCTATGGTGCAACGATATGAAAATACTTAAAACTGACAAAGTAGCTGAAGCACTTAGAGAAAAAAGGTACTTAAAGATGAATTAATTGTGATTATAAGAGGAAATAACATGCTGACCAAGAACTGTAAATACGCTGTAATGCAAGGTAGAAAAGGTACATAGAAGCTTGCTAAAAAGAGGTATACATATAATGTTTCGAACATCCATTGGAAGAAAATGGACGACGTCCTGCGTTGAGAATAAACCCTGTTACCTCAAAAGATGAGCCTAGGTTTGCAAATTGAACTTATGAAGAAGCTGTTTTCGTGTGCAGAATAAGGAAGTACCTTGACCTGGGATAAAGAAGGCTTTTTCGAAAGATGGGTGCAAGGCACAAAGGGAGTAGAAGGAGTGGAGCACATGCATAAGACCTAGTTCTGTAAAGATTGGGACAGACGAGGATGTTTGCAAGTGCCAAGTGTTGAACACTCACGAGGGCAAAAGCCTATGTGAGGTGTAGTAAGCAAGTCTTTAAAGGCCAGAGAGGGTAATGGCACCCTGTTTAATAAAATCAAATGGTCCTAAATAAGAGGCTGATATGGACAAAATCGTGCTCTCCTAACACATGACTCAGAAGTCAAAAACAAGGGCTATTCGTTAAAATCCAGATGGGGATAGTGGTCTGCTTATACTCCCTCAATGTTCAGGACAATGAGCAGACTACGAGGTTAACTACAAACAGAAGGCCTTGGCTAAGGATAAGGTCGAAGACATATGATTGACTAATTGGGAAAACAGTAAATGAATTTATGCATCTCAAGCTCCTAGGTTTCATTTCTACTCACGTGCTGCTAAACAAGCTGAACGTCCAAGGTTGGATGGGGTTGCCATCCAATCATAAAGCCTGCCACGCACTTTTACATACAGTGTTGCAGTTACCAACCTGCTGCCATATTCTTTGCAATAATCGGTATACTACGTATATAGAAGTAGCTCAGGGCGTGTTGTACAGACAAAGGTGCAGCCAATGAGATATTAACACTTATATTCTATAAGTAGACCGGGTCCCCTAATCCAATCCCTTGCGGTAGTAGGTTTTGCCAAATGCCACGTAGGAGGTCATAAATGAGGTATGAAAAAGTATATAAACTCTGTGCGAACAAGAGGAGGTGTGTTTATGCATGCATCTATTTGATAGCTGTACAACTCCTTGATTGCTTTCATTGAGATTAAAGCAGTAAGATATTTACTGGTAGTGCCATCTAGCGCATAGAGGATGCTTCAAAGTGCTAGAGCATTGTGTTACTCTTTTTTTTTTTGTCTTTTAGTTTGTTTTCTGCTGCGTTTTGTGAGTACCCTAAACCACTATGGTATAGTCTTATGTGATGTCCTGTAAGTCTTGCCTGGTTATCCTTTATTACACAATGCTATGGGGTGGGTTCAAGAGTAGTGTATGCACGGAATTGAATTATTTTCATACCGGTCCAGGTCTCCCGGCTGTAACTGGATGAACTGGAATAGTTTAATGTAATATTAACCGGCCTTGCACACATCACTTGTTCTGCTAATGCAATTCTCGGTTATCCAGTGAACTGCTTGACTGTGGAATTCAATCGCGGACCACAGTTCTCCGGAATCGCTAATGTTCTCCTCCTTAGCACTTCAAGACCTTGCCAATGTCAGTTGAGCGCTTTACGAATACCATATAGCATAACTTATGGTTGGAAGTGCATTTGTTCTCCGAGTGCGAGACCCAGTCCTGTGATACTGTCAACGGGGTGACTGAGATCTTCGCTCAAGGCGACTGAAGCCTCATCTAAAAACATGCCCTTCCCCCTTTTTGTTTGGGTTATTGGGTGGCACTTGCACCACCTATTAGGTAAAACTATGTCATTAGAGCACAAATGGGGAGAAATGGTGCATGAGGAGGGACACACAGCTTGTAGATGTTTGCCCACCCATTGACTGGGAATGGCTATAGGGATTAGCACAGCCACGGGCTCACAGTTCTTGCCCCTATCAAAACACCCCCTCATGGGAACGGAGTGTGAAGTGTGATGGCAAGGCTTCATTAAAACTAGCACAAAGTGCTTGCCAGTGTTTTTTTCAAAGCTGTCTTCTGATATTAATGACTTAATTGGAGCTGTAAACCAGCTACTGCTGTAATAACAAATGTCTTAAGCAGGTCTGCCTTCAGCCACTCTATAAGCACTCTGCGTGTCCTTCACTGAAGTCTGTTCAAAACGAGCATTGGCAAAGCCAACAGTTTTGGCTAGTTTATAAGTATTAGGTATTTGCCAGACACTGTTATTACATGCCCTAGGTACTGGCACCATTTTCCACCTGCTACCATCGATGGCCAGTTAATAGTACTATGCCAGTACATGGCAAGTGCCTTTCCTATGCCTACACCAAAGCCCAAACGTTTGACATTGTGAGTGCTTGTTGTTGGAGTAGCCCAAGGAGAGTAGGAGCAATGGATCATTTAGAAACAAGGCCACTTCCTCTTGCTCGCCTGATGAATCTAGTTTAAGATCTGCAGCTCAACTGGCCCTGCTTTCAGTGAATCTTTATCTTACTGAAATCAGTACAGCACAAGTACTGTATTTACAGTCGCCTTCCAATCCCTTTCTGCTTTGTATCCACAGTTCTAAGGCAGTCTCTTGTTTCTGTAATACTTCAGTCCAACAAAATGCTAGGAGAATAGAAGCCTGGTAGATGGGATTTTTCGGCTTTCTTTTAATTTGCCCTTCATGATGCTGGTTTTCCTTTGGATGGAGCCTCCCCTAAGGCTCTGAAGCTTGTCCCCCTGTGAATACGGGGTGTGTTTCTTGCATGTGATTTTAATTAATTAGATCTGGATCGTCCTCTTGCACAACGCTGTAGAAGCTGGTTGCTTCCAACTCTTTGGCACAGTGTCCAACCTCAAAAGTAGGCCAACCAACAATGACTGTTCTCCATGTGGGGCTTTCTAGAAGCACATGCACTTTTTAGGCTTTTTTTAATTCTACATTTTTTGATAACCGGTGTAGCAAGTAATATAATTCAAATTGCATCCAATCATTCCTAGTTGAATTGTGCAGAGGGATGATGTCCCCCACACCAGAAGAAGGTGTCCATAAGAGTTCTGAAAAAATCTTATGATCTGTGAAGTTATTTCTATTAGTTGGTGACTTCGGTGCCATTCTTGCCACAGTGTGGGGGTAGAATTTTGTCTGCAGAGTCATCATTTGCATACATTATCAGGTTGATTATCACATGTTGATGTTTGAAGGAAGAGCCAACCAATGAGTTATGCAAGTTCTTTACTTTGAAGTCCTCTACCCTTGTGGCAAGGTTAATTATTTATAAAAGTTAGCTGTGTCCTGCCTGATCAGATTTGTTATGTCAGAGAGAATTAAAGTGTACATGTTTAGAGATTGTTGTTTTGCATACGCCAAGTTTGATATGGGAGTGTTTCATATTGTGAATTGGCATTCTGTATCACTGGATTGAAGTTTTACAAAATGGGAGAGGAATAAGATTGCACATTACTTGTGACAGTGATAAGCTATTGTGAGCACATCTGAGCAAATTCTCTTAGCCAAATTCACCACTAATGAAAAGACAACAGTTAATCTCGTAGTGATCTATAGATCACCCAACTCCAACAGCCATCCTGAAATAGATATCCCATTATTATTAGCATCTCTTATCAAACCGAATACCAAATGCGTCATCCTTGGAGACTTGAACCTTGGATTTAATGATAGCCTAGACCCCAAAGCAGAAGCCCTACACGCTTCCCTCAAGGATGTGAGCTTTATGCAACTAGTGCATGCCCCCACTCACATCAAAGGAAGAACGTTAGATTGGATCCTCTCACTCAACACTACCATAACCATTGACTCAATCTCACCTTTAGACTGGACAGACCACCACAATATCAAGTTCACCCTCATCTCCAATGAACGCCCCCTCCTTCAAACCTAAAGTTACTGACACCTACGAAACTAGAAATCCTCACAAGCTTACACCTTAGAATCTTATCCCCATGCTTAGCAAAGCCTTAGATTCCATGTTGATTTCCAGTGACAACCCATGCCATCTAGCAGATACTTACCATAACTGTCTCATCTCTACTGTCAATGCCGTAGCTCTTCTCATTACCAAAACTAAACGCACTGACAAACGGTTGTGCTTTTGGTTCAATGATGACCTAGTCATACTCGGAAGAACAAAGCGCGCCCTTGAACATGCCCACAGAAAACACACCACCACAGAGTCTGGAAAAGCCTTTCAGGCGGCGAACAAAATCTATAAAACAGCCATCATCACTCACAAAGCTAATGCCAATAATGCTTGGATCAGCAATGCTGCATCTGATTCTAAGGAATTGTTCTTGATCCTGAGAGAACTGGAAAATCCCACTCGGCTACTAATTCTACTAATTCTAGTAAAGAGTGGTGCACCACCATTCAAGATGCCTTAGCCGCTAAGACTGATCTTCTACAAAACAAAATTACAACTAAAAGGCAACTACTAGCCGACAAATCGTCCAAGGACAACCATATCTTGAATTCCAATACGAACACCAATCCCTTGTTTTTCTTCACCCCAGTCTGCCAAGAATTGGTGCTTGACACTATATCTAAACTCAAAGCTTCGAACTGCAAAGGAGACTCTGTCCCAGCACAAGTAGTCAAATCATGTGCCCACACCCTCACATCTATCATAACCAATTTTGTCAAGGCTTCCTTTAATGCCAAACTGGTCCCAGACAGTATTAAAGAAGCCTAGGTCACACCCCTACTAAAAAAACCTACTCTAGATCCTACTGTGCCCACAAATTACCGGCCAATAACGACAGTCCCATTCTTGCTTAAAATACTCGACAAAATAGCCTACAATCATGTCCAAGCGCATCTGAAACATAACCAGCTCCTTGGCACTAGACAATCTGGCTTCAGGCCTAATCACAGCACGGAAACGGTCCTAATGGACCTGAAAATCAAGATGGATACCATCAGGGACTCAAGAAAACTCTGCATTCTCCTCTTACTGGACCTATCCGCACCGTTCGACCTTGTGGATCACAATAATCTCTGTTCCACCCTAGCTAAAGATTTTAACTTCTCTACTGATGCCAACATGTGGATTAAATCTTTCCTAGCGGAACGAACTTCCAGAGTGTCTATAGGCAAAGAAGCTGCAGACCCTAACCCAGTCCCCATTGGAGTACCCCAAGGCTCTAGCCTTTCACCCACCGTCTATAACGCATACACAAAACTTCTCTTCTCAGCTTTAGACGACATGGGTGTCATCTACACCAACTTCGCAGATGATACCCAGATCCTCATCCCACTCACAGGGAACTATTCCCAAGATACACGGACTATCAACAAAATCTATGCCATAATACAAAACTGAGTGGCTCTAAATAGTCTCTGCCTCAACAATGAGAAGACAGAGATTCTCATAGGGGACTCCGAGTCTAAACTAGATGCTGTCCATTCAGACTACTCTCCCATCAACATCGATGGCACAATGATACCGGTACTGAAGCAAGTAAAAACCTTAGGGGTCTACTTGGACGCGAACCTCACAGTGACTAAACACATTAGCAATTTCTCATCATATACCTCTTACAGGGCTAAACGAATTGCCCTAAGCTGCCAGTTCTTGGCCCCCACAAATTGCATCGCACTGGCCAGGGCATTGATCCTATCAAGACTGGACTATTGCAATGTGTTTCTACTCTGTACATCCATTGCCATTCTAAAAAAACTACAATTAATTCAAAACAAGGCTTTACGGGCCGCCCTAGGAATAAGAAAATCTGATCACATATCCAAGACCAGAAGATATACTCACTGGCTTCCTATTGAAGTGAGAATCCTCTTCAAAACTCAATGCATCACCTTCAAATGCCTCCATAAAAAAGCCCCATATTACTTGAATAATTCCATAACCAAAAACGAATCCATAAGAACCCTAAAATCTAATAACCACCTATGTTTAGCAACACCCTGCTTTAGAAACACCACAGCAGGGGGTAGCAGCTTCCAATACCTAGCCCCCAAACACTGGAACCACCTCCCTCTCCTCATCAAAAAAGAGGATTCCTTCACAGTCTTTAAAAAACTGTTAAAGAACCTGGCTATTTAACCAATACGAAGAAAGCCACTACCTCCAGAATTTGTAAATAATGACAGCATCTGTGCTGTACCATTGTCTTGTTGTAATATATTGTATATTTGTAATCACGCTGTAATGCTTTTCAACTAATGTTCTAACAAGCTGTCGGTAACTTCGCTATGATACCCAAGGGTCTGGGCGATTAACAAATGCAATAAATAAATGTATTTCGTTAACGATGGCAAACATATGGAATTATGCTACATTGTTATATATAGATTTGTATTGACCCACTGTGTGCTAACATTTTACAGTGGTTTACATTTAAATACACGTTGGATTCCATTAATCACAGAATCCATAGATTGCTGCTGTTCCGGTTTGTAATCGTATAGTAAGTAGTAGGATGTGTTATGGGGTTAAGGGAGCAGCTGAGTAGCTGCCGTCTAATTAGATCTCTTAATACATGAAATGTAAGATTGTTGTCCCAAGTGGCGACTTTCCTTACCTGATGGATTGAGCCAGATTTGCAGCTAGTATGTTACAGATAGCCATATAAACTCCCAGACTCCAAAGTGTGATTCAAGGCTTTTATTGTTGAACAATATAAGATTATCTACAAGCTGACTGTCATGATGGCCTAAAGGCCATATCTTTTGAGTTAATCTAAGGGGTTATCTATCCAACATTTTCACTTGATAAACTTCTAAAGGATTGTCAGTGTAGTGCCTCTATAGACACAAATTCCGTTCTCTCCTTCCACATACTCTTTCACTCATTTCCTTAATTGTCCTACACTCCACTGGATTCTGCTCTTGCCCTTCCTCCAACTCTCTACCTTTCCCTTCTTATCTCCACATCTCCCTTCTTATTGCCACCCAATCTCCTTGTCTGTCCATCTGATGTTCACACGCTCTCCTCTCTCCTTCCTTCTGTCCCCATCTCTTCTCTCCCTTCTCTTTTCTCTCCCACTGCCCCCTTCTCTTCAGTCCCCTCTGACTCACCTTTTATGCTACCCCTCTTTCTTTCTCTCCCTTCTCTAACACCACCTCCTCTCCCACTCATCCCTCGCTCCCACCACGCTTAACCCCTTTCACTCAAACCACCAAGAGTTCACTAACACACTTTACAAACTTGTACCGCTTTCACCCAGCACCTTGCCTTCAAAGCCCTCCGCCACAATCTCCTCGACTCTCTGATGCACTGTCTCTTCCTCCACTTTGTCTCTCGGCGTGCCTCCTCTACTTACCTGCACACCTCTCATTCTGCACTTCATGAACCAGGTTTTTATAGCCCTCTCCTGCCTGACCTTTCCAAACCTCCGTTGGTCTGGCTCCCAGCCTACCCCTACGGGACAATTTACGGCTGTTCTTTCCTGCAGGTGTGGGCTTTCTCTTAGAAAGTCTTGCTAAATCACTGGCAGCCCACCCTTTTTTTCATGTGACAGTTTGGCATACTGGTGCTCTGTTTTGCTTTCTTCTCCTGTCGCAGTAAGTGTATTTGCTCCAGCGTGTACAGGATCTGTCTTTTCGGGTGCTTCAGAAACCAGAGTACTTCAGGTCTCTCTCACCAGTTTGTGACAGTCTATGGCAGTGGCAGGGCCTGTTGGCCTTTTGTATTTCTGAAACGAGACAAAACAACTTGGGCCAGCAACAAGGCAGAAGGCTGTAGCATGATAGGTGCACCATATTCCTTCAACATGGCACATCCGGGGGTGGGGCCAAGCCTGGGGCCTTCCCACCTCCCTCACTCTGTGGCAGGACTGGCTCTTGTAAAGGCCCAGTGGGCCTCCTGCCCACGTTTGAAGTATTCCCTGCCTCCTCTGACAGGGTGAAGCCCCTTACCCTATCTCATAGTGCTCTTAATTATGTACGATGCCACATAGGGCAACCAAAAAAAGAAAATATTGACATTTAACGGGGTGGGTTAAATATAGAGAGGGATTGGCATGGGAGCGAACAGGCGACCTAAAAAACCCAATAGAAAAGGTGGGGTGGGAACATCGTGAAGAACAGGGCTATAACAGCGCTGCACTCAAACATGGATGGTGATGTTTGGATGAGGTCAGGAAGATAGTTGGTGGACCAAGAGACCAGGCGGTGACAAGTGGAACGGAGTGCTGAGAAGATCGTGGGCATGTGAAAGTGCAGGTAAGGTATGAAGTGTGAGAGAGTGGTTTGAGAGATTGTAATGTTGGGTAGGGTATGCATCCGAGTGTATAAGAAGAAAAAGGTGTGGAAGGGTGGAGTGTGAGATGAGGGGAGTGGTAAGTGTAGATCACACAGGTATGCGAGTTGCTTGTAGGTCAAACAACTCTTTCCCAGATATGCTCTTTTCACCTCCACTGTTTGTTTCTTAGCCAGTTAATAAACTGGCCTTTTATACTTCAGGCTACACATCTTGCCTACGTGGCTTATGATTGGAACCTTAGTTGAGATCTTTCTGAAATTCCAAAAAATCTATTTTTGTGATCTATGTCTTGGATTACAAAGTGAAATGATTTATTCCAAAAACGTTTCAGCATGTGGTACATTGATCAAATACCCTACCCGGCAGTTTGTGACCTCCATTCCCCATGTGGACGTTGAGCTAACATGTAGCAGCTTCACTTTGCTTAGGGCCCTGTACCAGGTCTAATGTTTATCAAGGTCTCCTTAATATGATGGACAAAATGGTATCTGGTGTTGGCTCTTTCTTCAAAATGTTATGTGCCTAAATGTTTATCTGGATACAGTAAACATCTATTTACATTACTGAACCTATCCAGTAGACAAGTAAGGACATACATCCAAAAACGCTGCTTATTTTTAATAATTTCAAACCCCAAACTTGAGGAAATCCACGCGGATCAGTGTTTAAACTCCCTTTGACTATCATATCCAGTTACAATTAGAACCTTCAAAGTATGGGTTTTTCTTGAGGACACTGGGAATCATCTTGAAACCATATTTGTAGGATTTTAAGTGACAGTTTAAGGAGTCCACTTTGATTAATGAGATTTATAGAATTGGCTATACAATTGAATGCATCATCAAAAATCCTCTTGACAAGCACTTTTTAAGTTGCAAAACACGTGTAGAGGTTTTGAGTCATGCAACAACAGAGCTTTTCATTTGTGAGTTTTTTTTCAGTTACACATTCGAGGAAGCTAAAATAATTGGACTCCTCAATAAAAATGTGCGCTAAAAAGTGTTATAGTTGAAATTTTGAGTCATGATTGAATCTTTTCAGTTTATTATGAGTTTTTGAAGTAATACATTTGTCTGAATGGCCCTATTGTAAACCTACAACTACAGTCGTTCAGTTGCTTACTTTCAACATTTGCAGGCACAATACTTGTGGGAGATTGGCAAGCGACTGCACATCAACAATACTAAACAATCAAATTATTGTCCTGGAGGCTGATGTATGCCAACCTTGATACTGTAGGCGTGATATCCCAAGATTTCAAGACAATGCTATAGGAACAATAGGCTCGCTCCATAAGCAGCTCATCAACCCTCAAAGACCTTTTTGTATTTATTTTAATTTTTTTTTTTAAGGGTACACGATCTGATCATCCACTGCTCACCCTGAGGAAGAGTGGGTGGCGACGAATGGCACATAAGTCAAAAGCTGCATGTATAGCCATTTACCATGAATCTAAAAAACCATTAAGAAAAATATTGTTCCAAAACGGCTTGTTTATCAAAAACGCTGTGGACAGTAAACATTCAATCATGTGTGTTTCTGTGAGATAGATATATATGTAAATGTCTGTGTATATATATATGTATGTATGTATATATGTATTTCTGAGGCTTGTGGAATCTGCTTAGATCACATGCTGTGCATAGGCCGACATCTAGTGGAAGCTGCAGAGTATTAGTTTGTTTTTTCGAAACTCAAATGGACGTCGACATAGGGCGTGCCAGTAATACTATCCCTAGTGTGACGTCCACTGTACCCATGATCCCTCACGTGTGTAATACCCTCAGAGTGTTTTCCGCCATACTTGTCGGAAGCATTGTGCGGAGTTCCCTGGCTTTCAGCCATTTTGCAAAAAATCAATATTCATTTCCCCGTTCTTTCACTCCCACGTCGAGACACCGGAGATTGATGCCGGTCCGAAGAACAACCAACCGTCGAGACTGCACGACAGACTTTGGGCCTCGGAAGGCCTCTGGCCTCGGCCCGGGCCTCGGAAGGCCTCTGGCCTCGGCCCGGGCCTCGGAAGGACTCTGGCCTCGGCCCTGCAAGTAGGGAGGGGGGGTGGAAACATACTCAACACTCATTATTATTTCCTACATACACTAGCCCGCTGCCTTAAGGTGACATATGGAGAGTACTCCATTTAAATTAGGCTCCAAGTGTAATTGCAAGTACCTTTGGGTTGACAAACACGCCACCTGTAATCTCTGCTTGCTGAGGGACCACCCCGAAGCGAACTGCAGAGCGTGCAAGCTTTTTAAAGCAAAAACACTCAAGGACCGTTCCACTAAGCGTTGGGCCCACCATGGAAGCAGTGGGTGCCTTCACTGATGGCAGCGACGCCGCCCTTTCGGACGGCGAGGGCACGGGCGTCAAAAGACACCCAAGCGCTAGTCTCCGACCTCGGAGGATTGTCCGGCAGGACAGTTATGGGGAACACGCCTGGCGACACGAGCGCTACCCAAACTACTACTACACCTAAACATACCAAGTCCAACCAAGACTCGACACGCATGTCTAGTTCTCAGAAGAAAGGCATGTAGAGAACGGTCCACAGAATCGGTGTACTCTGGTGGTTCCAGGTCGAGATCGCCGCACGACATACGGCAACCGTCCACAGTTGCCAAGAGTGCCTCGCTCCCCAAAGTCACAGAGGTACGTTCGTCAGAAGACTAATCTGACCTCCACCCCCAAGCTGCACACCAAAATCTGCTCTGTCAGCCCGTTCGGCATTTGCCTCCGAGTCCCGACGTGCACATTCGAAAGAGAGAGACAGTACCCCGAATCTCGACGCCAAACGTCGAAAGATTCAGAAAAGGCCAAACCATCAGGGAACCACTCTTCCGCTCATGGGAAAGGGGACAAATAGCAGAAAGTGTCATCACATTCAACTTCTGCAGCCCAGGCACACAAGGACAAACACAGGTCGTCGGATAAGGACAAATCTAAGACCCCTGTCCCAGTGACTACACCCAGGCTCATCTCGTCCACTCCTCAGGATATGGGACTAGAAGAGGAACCTCAACAGGAGGTTGTCATCCCCAGTTCCAGAGAATGGAGCACTGAGGACATAGACAGGGTGATGAGGGGAATGTCTTCCGTAGCCAATTTTTATGAAAAAATCCCACCACATTTTCTTAGCTATACCCCTGACAATGCTACTCCTTCAGGATCCAAAGACCCTCAGCCTCCTAATAATAGATCTCAGTTTGATACTCCAGCTCAGGGCCTGACTTCAGACCCTTACTACATCCAGCCCTACCAGCAGTTTCAGGATGACCCAGATGTACAAATGCTGGACGACCAAACAGGGGTCGAGTATTATGGAGATGACAAGGACCATAAGGATGAGGAAAACGAGGAAGAAGTCTACAATATGGATTCTCCGGTTCACAAGGAACCACAAGTTACTGACTCACCAATAGAAAACCAGCCCCTTCTAAATGAGGTCTTGACTAAAGGTGCAGAGCACTTCCACATAGACACTCAGGGGGCGCAGGAAGAGAGGGACTTTGCAGAGGAGCTAGTGGGGGACAAGAGGCCCATTGCTCAAGCCATTCCTATTCTCAAGTCAAACCAGCGAAGAATTGATCCTTCACTTCTCACTCCTAATCTCACTACGGCTGTAAACCCCAGAATTGAGAAGTTGTTCAGGGCCGCCCAGTCAGACCCACTTTACATGAGGGGTCAACTTAAGCCCGACTCTTTGGTAATCGCAAACACCAGAAAAAGAGCGGGGGACACCTCTATCTTCATCTGACGCTCCCCCAGACAAGGAGAGCAAGAGAATGTATGGAGTTAGGAAGGAAAGTGGCCTCCACTTCCGCTTACCAGGAAAGAATCGCCAATACCACCACTCTGCTGGCAAGCTAGAATTGCCACCAGTGGGGGCAGGTAGCTGCTCTCATTGACTCCACTCCGGAACCACTAAAGGGCCAGCTAGCCCAGATCGCGTCGGAGGGTAGAGCCGTGTCCGGCTGCATTCTGAAGACAACCTTTGACGCCACAGATAATGCAGGCCCGCTCATAGCAGAGAGCACGGTCATTAAGAGGCATGCTTGGCTAAGACAGTCAGGGTTTAAACCCGAGACCCAGGCTACCCTTATTGACATGCTGGTGGAACCGAAAGTCTTGTTTGGCAAAGCAATAGAGAGGACGCACTCAAAACTGTCATAGACGAGTACGATACTCTGAAGTCCGTGGGACAATTGACGAATAAGCACACCAATCAAAGAGGGAATAGTAATTTTTGTCGCTCACGCTGCCTTAATTCCCAGAGGGGCTCCAATTACGCACAGGGACAGGGTACATCTTGGGGTGGCAACCAACAGACTACCCAAAGTTACAGCAGAGGTAATAAAAGGAGCCGTGGTAGAGTAAGAGCAGCCCAGGCAGAGGCGGAACGCCTCCCGCGAAACAGTGACGTTCCACTCAGGGTCCCTTCCCACGCATCCCCAGTACGGGGCGCATTTCCAACTTCCCCAAGCATGGGAAGGGATCACATCGGACAGATGGGTGCTGTCCACAGTGTCTGCAGGATACTGTATCGAACTGCTTGAGCGCCCCGCAACCACCCTCCATGACGAGATACATTCCCTGGACCACCAAAAGATCCTCCTCGAGGAAATCGTCAATCTTCTCGCAAAGAACGCGATAGAACTTGTCCCGGTCAACCAGGTAAACAAGGGTATTTATTCAACTTACTTCCTTGTGCCAAAAAAAAATTTGACAATGTGCCCAGTATTAGACTTAAGCCCTGCAAACAAGTATGTCAAGCCCCAAAAATTTTCCATGACTACGCTCCAAGAGGTAATCCCCGTCCTAAAAAAGGGAGATTACATGGCAACATTGGACATGAAAGATGCCCATTTTCATATTTCCATGTTCCCGGCGCACAGAAGATGCTTGTGCTTCAAGGTGGACAGTCAGCACTACCAGTTCAAGGTGCTGCCCTTCGGTATAGCCTCAGCTCCAAGGGTATTCACCAAGGTATTGGCGGTGGTGGCGACACACCTACGCAGGGAGGCAATCCCAGTGTACTCTTACCTGGACGACTGGCTCATCACGGGGGAAACCCCCAGTAATTTGCAGTTCCAACTTTCAAAGAACCATCCACCTCCCCTTCGAATTGGGTTTCTCAATCAATGAGAAAGTCAAGCCTGGTGCCAAGCACCTCCAAACAGTTCCTTGGAGCTGTCCTAAACACTCAAGAGGGGTTGGCCTTTCCATCAGAGGAAAGAATTCGGAATATACTACTGCAAATTCCTCAATATCAGCCCTTTCATCAGATAAGGGTGCGCAAAGCGATGCGTTTGCTAGGCATGATGGCGTCATGTATTTACCTGGTTCGCCACGCGTGCCTGCAACCCATGCAGGAATGGTTGGCGAAACAATGGTCTCAGGCAAGTGGTCAGTGTGACGATCTAGTGGTCGTTTCGCCAACACTTGTACAAAGTCTTCACTGGTGGACGAGAGAGAACCGGTCAAAGGGGAAACCCTTTTTTGATCCGGAGATAAAGTCTATAGTCACTACAGATGCATCCCTATCGGGGTGGGGAGCACACCTCCTTCACCACACAGCGCAGGGTCTCTGGTCTCACACAGTGGCCAAGAATCGCATCAATCTGTTAGAGCTTCTGGCAGTCTTCAGAGCGCTTCGGGCGTTCAAACCCCATCGGATGAACCTGTCAGTGCAGATCTTAACAGACAGCACGACAGCAATGTTTTACATAAACAAACGGGGAGGGACACGTTCGCCAAATCTGTCCAGGCTTGCCCAGAGAATTTGGACATGGGCACTCAGACGGAACATTTACCTGTCATCTCAACATGTTCCAGGGGAATCTCAATTCACTATCAGACGCCTTAAGCAGAGATCCCCTCCCAGAAGAACACGAATGATGTCTACACAGAGAAGTTGTAGAGGACATCTTCTCACAGTGGGGTTTCCCCACTATAGACCTATTCGCCACAAGCGAAAACAGGCGATGCCCAGGATTCGCATCCAGGTTTCCCCAGCCAGACTCCAAGGGGAATGCCCTGTGGATGAACTGGTCAGGGATGTTTGCCTATGCTTTTCCACCAACCCCTCTCATGAGGAAGGTGGTCAACAAGATGCAGAGGGAATCGATGACGCTCATCCTAGTTGCTCCCATGTGGGCGAGGCAACCGTGGTTCCCACACCTACGCAAACTAGCCGTGTGCGAACCCATCAGACTCCTGTGCTGGCACAACCTACTATCCCAGCACCAAGGTCAAACAGTGCATCCTCAAGCCAGCTCAATGAACTTAGCAGCATGGCTCCTGAAGTCAGTTTGGACATCTCAACCTACCACAGAGATGCACGGACATCCTAAAGGAATCTAGGAAACCAAACACGAGCCACTGTTTTCAATAAATGGAAAAGATGTGTTATCTGTAGCGAGAATAAACAAATCAACCCGGTTGATTGCACTCCTTCCAATATTGTCACCTACATGCTCCACCTGCTGGATGCAGGGTTGGTATTTAATTCACTCAAGGTACACCTGGCAGCGCTGTCAGGCTACACCACCTCCCATAAGAAGGTGTTGTGGTGGAAAGTACCAGTGGTTACAGCCTTCATGGAAGGGGTAAATAGACTCCACCCTCCAATTTCAAACCCACCACCAGGATGGGACCTTAATGTTGTGCTCAATAAGCTCATGGGCCCACCATTTGAAACCATGCATAAAGCCAGTCTCAAACGCCTGACCTATAAAACTGCCTTCTTAGTAGCCATTACATCCATAAGAAGGGTCAGTGAAATTCAGGCTCTGTCAGTGCAGGATCCTTTCTTTACTGTTCATAGGGATAAACTGGTTCTACGAACACACCCTAGGTTCTCACCTAAGTTCATTTCTAAATTCCACGTTAACCAGTCAATTGAGCTTCCGGCCTTCTTCCAAGAACCCAAAAGCTCTGCTGAGGTGAAACTACACACTCTAGATGTGTGAAGAGCTGTCCTCTACTATGTAGACAACACCAGGCCAGTAAGAAAAACAGACCAACTGTTTGTCTCCGTAGCTACAGGCAGAGAAGGAGATCACGTCTCTAAAGGTGCCATCTCGAAGTGGATAGTCAATTGTATCCAGCTATGTTACTCCCTTTCTGAAAAAACTCTGCCTTTTACGCCAAGAGCCCACTCTACAAGAGGCACTGGGGCCACTCCGGCTTTCATTGCAAATGTACCCCTTGACACCATTTGCAAAGCAGCTACATGGAGCTCTATTCACACTTTTACTCAGCACTACTGCATTGACGCTCATTCCAAGACAGATACTCAAGTGGGACAAGCGGTTCTAAGACACCCGTTTGCTCATGACCCTTCTCACATCCCACCTCCTTCTTTTAACCCTGCTCGCTAATCTATGCACAGCATGTGGTCTAAGCAGATTCCACAAGCCTCAGAAGGGATACATTACTCACCTTAATCGTATTTCTGATGCTTGTATCTGCTTAGCTTCACATGTGCGCGCCCTTCCTCCCCTCTGAGAGAAGGCGCATGGATGCTTGTAGTCTTATCTATCTGGAATCTGTACTCGCGCTACCTCATGTCCGAAAAAATACAATCTGAGGGTCCTACACGCGTGTGGGATCATGGGTACAGTGGACGTCACACTATGGATAGTATTACTGGCACGCCCTATGTCGGCGCCCATTTTTGAGTTTCGAAAAACAAACTATAATACTCTGCAGCTTCCACTAGATGTCTGCCTATGCACAGCATGTGAATCTAAGCAGATACAAGCATCAGAAATAAGATTACGGTGAGTAATGTATCATATATATATATATATATATATATATTATTCATATGCTACAATTTTTGTACTTGTTTTCAGTTAGAAGTATGCCTGCACCACATTGTTGGTATTGGATGCGAGCGGAACTGTATAACCCGTGTTCTTACAGCCCCGGTGTCACCAGGTAGGCTGTTTGATCAATAATGTAAAACACCCTAAAAATTGCTTGAACTGCATAGAGATCGTGTTTGTTGTACAAAATAATTGCAAAAACAGATATATTATAATTACTTGGGAAAGTCCCCCTTTATTAAAATGTTCTACTTTTCTTCCGGAGGAGCCAATGTCAACACTTTTTGTAAGAAGACACAAAGTGAAATAAATCGCATGGATAAGGAGTCATGAACATTCAAGATACCTCTCCCAACTTTGATTTGTTTTCTCTACTTCTGACACTGTAGCAATACTGCTGAGCTTTTACTGAAAGTCGTTTGAGATTTTGTCTATGGTGGCATCCAACGAAAAATCCTTAATTTGACAAAAATCTGATAACTAGTACCTATATACGTGAAGGTGCAATCTGTGCGCCTGAAAATGGTCTTCACTTGCAGGCTTTGACAGCTAAGCTACGGGGGGGCATTGCTGTCATGGCATCCTCTCCAGAACCCTTTGGACTGTGGAATTTCTTGGTATCCCCACTTTCATGCCCCATGTTATTTGTGTTGCGTGAATTTTACCGGGGGCGGGGGGAGGGACAAAGAGGGAGATGGAGTATGATTTTTGAGCTTCTCGAGATGTATACAGACGCAGCAGTGGTGGTTTTGGGAGGAGGGAAGGGTAAGAGTACGGGTAAAAAGAAAAATGTCACCTTGCTTCCGTAACATCTCGAACTGTTCCCTTGCTCGAACTTTCATTTCCCTTCACTTCTCACCCTATAGGGTAAGCTTTGGAGAGCTGCATCTTAATCGTCCAGTACTTAGTCAGCCTGATATTAAAACGGCAACATAGCATGTTTTGTTCCACCCTGACACCACACAGTCAACTACTTTGGCAGAGCTGGCAGGATTAGAGTACACAAGTGAGAGAATCTGTTTTTGGGCATGAATAATTTAAATTTGGTTGTGGGGGTGGATTGATTGATCACCACAAAAGAAAGTTAGCAGTATAGACAATTGGCTATGTTTGACAGGATTTTTATACAATAAATGGGAGCCAAAGTATCATACAAAAACTATACCCAAGTACACCTAACCCACTGAACTGTAAAATACCTTACAAACCTAGTCTCCCTGTAATGTCAGCTGTTTGTATCTGAATTCGGTGCTAGGCTGCAGAGTAGGGTTTAGAATTCGGATGCATCACGTTGGCTGGTGGATTCCTGAAAGCCTTCTAGCTCATCAGGAGATCCCCGCCCCATGTGCCTGGAAGGACGACAATGTCTCGACAGTTGATGCCACATGATGGTGCTTCTTAAGCCCCTGCCCGGTGTCTTTTCTGGGAAGTAGGGGGTTCGAAAGCTGTAAGGAAATTGGAAGTATGAATACAATTATGAATGAGTGGGGGAAATTGTTCAAGGCAGGCTGTAGGCGCCCAGTCGAGTCATGCATTTGTCCTCGATAATCCAGTTCTGTCTCCCTCCCGCCACAGAGATGCTCTGCCCAGGCTCCGGAGTCTCATAAGTAGCTGATTACATGTTGGTTACAGCAAGGGCAAATGTGACTCTTCATTACAGCTTAGATTGGATTGAACTTGAGGAGCGTAATTTTCTCCCTCTCATTTCAAGGTCAGATCAGAGTATTTTACCGTGCTTTCTTTGTTTGCCTGAGAATGCAAATTGAATTTGAAGATTCAAATTGATGGAATGTTAGAAATCTAAAACTCATCAGAGGCGACATGGAAGGAGATTACTAGGTCTAGCCGCAGAAGTGCAGCACCATTACAAACACTGGCCTCGACTCTGATTAGCAATTATTCCTGTCTTTGCTTTTCTCATTTGCTATTTTGTTTCTATTGTTTATGATTTTTTTCATGAAGAAGAGGAGTGTAATAATAGTTGAAAATTATCGTATGTAAATAGCTAGAGCGCATCTTCCGAACATCAATTTCTTTCTTTTCTTTTCTTGTCTCGGGTTGTGGCCAAGGTTTTGCTTGCTTTTCAAAAGGATTTAATAGTCAAAGCATTCCCCAAGTACTTAGAAGAGGAAGAGCAGTCCTCGCAGCCCTCAACTGATGCTGGAACACAGATGGTAATAAAGTGATAGCCTCGCCTCTCGGTTGTTTATGTTGCAAGCTTACCGCGTGCAGATTTCGTCTTCAATTCGCCTCCCGTCCGCCCAACAGAAACGCAGCGCCCTTTTCGCTGCAGGGGCGACTTGGATTGTATTTATATTTCTGAGGCTTGTGGAATCTGCTTAGATCACATGCTGTGCATAGGCCGACATCTAGTGGAAGCTGCGGAGTATTACAGTTTGTTTTTCGAAACTTGAAAATGGGCGTCGACACAGGCGTGCCAGTAATACTATCCCTAGTGTGACGTCCACTGTAACCAAGATCCCTCACGCGTCTAGGATCCTCAGATTGTTTTTTTCCGCCATACTGGTCGGAAGCATCTTGCGGAGTCCCCTGGCCTTAGCCATACTTTTGCTAATAATTGAAATTTATTATTCTTTATTGACATCCTTCCCCACACCAACGTCGACCCTCGACACTCGACGACGGCTGGAGAAGACATCGACCGTCGGCTGCTGTACGACGGATCTGGGCCTCGGAAGGCCGCTGGCCTCGGCCCGGGCAGGCCGCTGGCCTCGGCCCTGCAAGTAGGGAGAGTGGGGGGTGGTACATACTCTTCACTCTTGGTATATAGATACACTTATATATTTCCTACACTTATCAGCCCGCTGCCTCAAGGTGCGTATGGAGGGTACCCCTTTCCAATTCTGCCCCAAGTGCAACCGCAAATACCCTTGGGTCGACAGGCACGCCACGTGCAATCTCTGCTTGCCGAGGGACCACCCCGAAGCGAACTGCAGAGCGTGTAGTAGGTTTAAACCTAAAACACTTAAGGACCGTTCAACAAAGCGTTGGGCCCACCACGCCAGGCAGGCGGCCATGGCAGCGGAGGGCGCCTTCAGCGATGGCAGCGACGCCGTACTTTCGGACGGCAAGGGCATTACGGCGTCGAAAGACAGCCGAGCGCAGGTCCCCGACCTCGGAAGGTCGTCCGGCAGGGCGGCTATGGGGAAGACCCCCGGCGACGCAAGCGCTACACACCCTACACACACTAAGCACACTAAGTCCAACCGAACCTAGACGACGTCGACTTCTCGGAAAGAGGCACAGATAGAACGGTCCGACTCGGTGTCCTCTGGGCGCTCTCGATCGAGATCGCCTCATGACGCAAGGCAATCATCCACTCTTGCCAAGAGTGCCTCGCTCCCTAGACTAATGGAAGTTCGATCGTCGGAGGACGAAGACGACTTCCACCCCCAGGCCGCGCTCCAAGAGACGGAGCCCGCAGTTAACACCAGCGAGGCCCCACGCTCGAAAAACACAGATACCTCTCCCGATCCTCGAAGCCAGGCGTCGAAAGTCTCCGGGGCCTCGAAGGGACAGGGAAAACATTTTTCCACGCACGGGGAGGGGGGGGAAACAGCGGAAAGCACATTCTTCCACTCCTGTAAGACCATCCTTCCCCCCCCCCTAAGCAGACAAACAAATACAAGTCTACTGAGAGATCAACATCCAGCAAGGGTACCCTTGATAAGTCCCCTAAATTGCCTACTAAAGTCATCCCCTGTTCCAAAGAATGGTCCAGCGAAGACATAGACAGGGTCATGTCAAGGATGTCTTCCTTGGCTGATTTTTACGACAAGAATCCAGAGCATTTCCTCTCGTATGACCCTCAGGGAGCCACACCCTCAGGTTCCACTGATCCCATCCCCCTAAGTAAAAGGGCCCGGTTCGAAAGACCTGAACCCTTCGAGGTACAGCCTTACTCTACTCCATACTCTACTCCACACCCCAGGTACCAAGGAGAGCCTTTCCCTGAGGGGGACCAGGAGTTTGAAATTATGGAGGAACAAACCGGGACGGAATACTATGCGGATGATGAGGACCAGGAGGAGGGAGAAGATGAGCAGGAAATTTACAGAGTAGATTCCGTTACCGACTCGCCAGTCGATAACCAGCCCCTCCTTAATGAGGTTCTCGCTCGCGCGGCAGAACATTTTCACATCGACACCCACGGTGTACAGGAGGAAAGGGACTTCGCAGAAGAGTTGGTGGGAGAGAGGAGGCCAGTCGCTCAGACCATCCCTATCCTTAAATCCATCCAACGAAGAATAGATCCGTCCCTGGTGAACCCAAACCTCACCAGAGCAGTCAACCCCAGGGTCGAAAAACTTTTCCGGGCAGCCCAGTCTGACCCGCTCTATATAAGAGGACATCTTAAACCAGACTCCCTAGTTGTTACCAACACTCGGAAGAGGGCTGGAACACCCTTATCTTCGTCAGAAGCTCCTCCCGACAAGGAGAGCAAGAAACTTTACGGGTTTGGCAGGAAGGTAGCCTCAACGTCCGCCTACCAAGCAAGGATTGCTAACTCCACCACCCTGTTGGCCAGCTACAACTGCCATCAATGGGAAGAGGTCGCGGCACTCATAGCCTCTGCTCCTGAACCGTTAAAGGGCCAATTGGCCCGGATCTCGGCAGAAGGGAGAGCCGTGTCTGGTTGCATATTGAAAGCAACTTTCGACGCCGCGGACAACGCAGGGAGATTGATAGCAGAAGGTACTGTTATCAAGAGACATGCGTGGTTACGGCAGTCGGGGTTCAAAACAGAAACTCAGGCTTCATTAATAGACAAGCCGGTGGAACCCGATCTATTGTTTGGGAAAGCGGTCGAAGACGCACTGAAAAACGCCAAGGACGAATACGAAACACTGAACTGTAGCCCCACAAGAGGCAAGCACCTTTGTGGGTGCGCACGCGGATGCGTATACGTGTCGCGCAGCCCTTATCTTCGAACGCTTTCGCGACCGAAAGGAAGCCTCTGCTCAGCCGCACAGTGTCAGAAAGGAGAGAAACTCTGTTCGGAGCACAGCCGGATACCCAAAATCGAGTCAGTTACTCGCGGGTCCAGCTGCGACTCTGCTTTAATACTGCAGAGCTTTCTCCTCTATGCCGTGGCACTTGAGGGGGGGGGGGAAGGCATTCACTCTCCTTGTATTGATACAAATAAACACAAACTACTCTGCGCTCTAAGAGTATGCTCTATTTGTGTTTAAACATATTGTGAGATATCAATAAAACCCATAATGTTATAGTAATATTCCTGACAACAGCAGTAGCTACATATGCATGCAACGTATCTCTTAGAGCAGAGCGGTTTGTTGCCATCGTAGAATATTTGTGGTGTTTTCCTGCAATGCCTTTCATAACAATGGAGATAAACGCGGAGTACAGAAGTATCCAACATCTTTTATTATGACAAGAAATAGTAAGACATGTTGGTTGAAAACCTGTGTCGAAGGGCATAAAACAGCAGAATGGCCTAGCTGATGAGATTACAAAAATAGTTTACATTTATTGAGAAAAAAAGTGTTAAGAAATGCAGCAGTCTCTAGGGATGTTGACCTTTCCCCAAGCTTTGAAGACTAAAATTCTGCAAGACCTAGTAACTCATTAAAAGCAGGGCAGTGCAAGTACAAAAGTGTTGGGGGGTGAGGGGGTAACAAATCAAACTGGTGGGGGTCACGTTCTAAGGACCCAACATGTCTCCCTAATCGTTCGCAGCCAGTCGCTGAGAGATTGAGCACCCAGCATGCTTCCTGCCTTATACTTCGCGCAGCCCCTATGTACCAGTTGTCTTTCAAGCACATTCTCAAGTTAGGTTCAAACAACTCTCTACTGCAGGCAAGACTTGAAATCGTCATCCCTTTTCACTAGAGTTTATAGTGCTGCAGTAATTGATGGTGGTGTCCTAATGACTTTACTGGGGAGGTCTGGGTTGAGTGGACCTTTACCACATTGCTACTGGAGCAGAACCAGTTATTGAGCAACACATTGCCTTTGCCATCTCAACGACTTTGGCTGGAGCTCTAAATTTAGATGTGCTGTTTGTGACCATTCTCAACTCCTTGATTCCGACCAAGTCACCCAGGACAACAGAGTTCTTTGGCCGCAAAATTGGCATTGTTACTCTTTGTACTTGCCTGGATTGCAATTGATCTTCTCTGCAATCTTTCTGAGATCGATTCTAAGGTCATTATCATTTTGAATTTACGGTTGATTAAAACTGCACATAGCGCATTGTGAAAGACTCTGCCCATAACTGGAGTGCTGTATGCCTTTAGGCTCACAGTGTCTCTCTGACCACTTTATCCCACATGAGAGAACTTGCAAAAGCTAATTGAACCGGTTTATGTGCTCACAAATCCCATTCTCAAGATCTCGAAATGTTCATTTGTGTTGCATGGCATGATCCTTGAAGAAGGCACACATCTCCTATGAGGCAAATCGAACCCTGTTGTCAGTGCTATCAAAATCTTCTGTCAGGAACTCCATCACCCATCCCGTGCTTACCCCACCACTCTCCATTCGACCCACTGACATGCAGGCCATGAGGACCATGATATGCCACTTATTAAGGTCCAGGGATTCGGCTAGTCCAATACTTTCAATTGCCCCTTTCCTCTAATTGCTTTATTTTCCACGGTATGGGATGTTTGGCATCTGATGGACTTGGTCTTGTTACTCTCCTCACAGACATTGCAGTTGCCAACTATCCCCTCAACATCCACGAACATGCCCAACCACAAGTAGCTTTCTCTAGAATGTTTTGTGAGTTATCCACCCAGGTGCTCTTTGTGAGCCAGGGCAGTTATCATACTCTTCACAGCCACTATCGGAACCAATCTCTTGCGCCCCATGATACCCTCCCCCCACCGTATACCTTTCCCATGTTCCCCTGCAAACAGAAGAGGCAGTCAATATTATTGCATCCCGGTACATGGGCAACCCTAATGTTGTAGTTTAGAATTCCCATGATCCATCAGCAAGTGCGTGGCAAAACTGTGCAAATTCCTTTAGTGCTCAACATGTGTACTAAGGGCTGGTGGTCCGTTTTTATTGTATTTGCCATGTCCGAAGCCAGTATCTAGAAATGACACGGGTACTAAAAGACCCCTAATGCCGCATGCACTACCATGAAGTAGTTCTTCTCCACAACCCTGAGTTCCTGGGATGTAAATGCAAAAGTAACCTCACTCCCAGTGTGTCTGGGTGAGGTGTCCTCCCAAACCTATAAACTGGCATCCACTGTTAGCCGCCCAAACATTAGTGTAGAACATGCCCAGTGTAGTAGCACTGTGGAGATCCCTCTTCTGATTCTCAAATTCTCTTGGCACCTGTATGAACATGCAAAATCGACATTGTTTTTGAGAAGTTTACTCTTGTAACCAGTGTTGCAAGCAATTTTTCATGCTCACCAACTCTTCAAAAGGACCTTGTAGCATGGTATCATCTAATTCTATGTTTGGTTTTATGCCTGTTGTGAAAATAGTGTGGCACCTGTAGGTAACCTCTTCACATCAAAACTGACTTTCTAGTTCTTAATGGTAAGGCCCTTCAATCTGTGGATATTCAGAACATCATTGAGATGTGTGTTGTGTTCTGCATTTTTTCTGCTCACAAATGTCATGTAACATGATTTTATACTGCGCCTAATCACCACTGTATTAGCATCAGCATGACTAGGCTTCTCCGTGGAGTGGCATACTGCACCTATGCCAGGGGCGTCCAGACCATAATCTGCTGTAAGTAAGATAAATGAGTGAGGGGAAGAGGAAATGATTGAAAAGCGGGGAAATAGATGCTATGAACACAGGGAAAGATAGCTGCAGCGAGGGATTAAAGTTATTCCAATTGGATGGACCATGGTTTTACAACAGGGAGGAGGCAGATATGTCATATAGTGTTAAAATAATTGGGTTGTTTTTCACGCACAGGTTTGAACAATTGTAAGTTGGTACACAATGTAATGTCTGATGCATGAGGGGCTGGAGAAAAAGAACACGCCTTTCTTTCCACCGAACAGCTCCTGAATTAGTCTTTGTAACACTGCAGTAGCCAAAGCTAGACTGATGGGCATATGCTGGTAATCAAAATCCTCCAGGGACATTGTAGGAGGTCGGAGGTTTTGATGGATTGCACAAATCTATCTACCAGTAGGTAAAGGACAAGTCAAAATTAGAGATGGTCTCTGGTCCAGAGTGGCAAGCATCTTCCTAATCTACCCATATGTTGAAGTCAGGTATTTCATGTTTACACACATCCTGATTTTATTGTTTGGTTTCTTTACAGTGGCCACTGGGGACAGCCACTCTGATGTCTTGATATACGCTGTATGCTGCCCCTTTTGCATAGCTGCTTACGCTTGCTGCACAGATCCTCCATTAATCCTACTGAGGCTGTTCTTACTCTGTTCGCTTGGGGTGGGCTCCCCTCTTCACTACTATTAGCAGTCCAATATCTTCACAGAACACCCCAGGACATTCCTTGAGAGGAATATTTCCTGCCCTGCCATTATAGTTTCCAATAGTTGAAATCATGTATTCTTCTCCGGAACATAGTCTTACTTTCAGTGTTGCTTGTATGCATATTCAGCATATTGTGATCACTCCCACTAGGAAAAAATACAACCCGCTAGGGAAAAAGGCCCAAGACACCTCTTGCCAGGATAACAAGTATTTTATTCCTAAATAGGAGTGCAGCAGCATAGAGCTCTGCTACCACCGAACGTTCTGCCAAACTCTTCATGAGCAGCACATTAAGTTGGTACGTAGGGTCATCAGTGACATCATTACTTACAGCAGAAACCCGCACAGCTGGTTGGCGAGACCCTATCCATAGGCCGCCCGCTCCATGAGAGATGCCAGGTCATTGGTCCGAGCCCCTTCTGTCCATCTTCCACGTGGGTGGTGCTGCATTCATCATCGGTCATAAGGTGGTGGCTAATTGACAATTATGTACAATGTAAACAATACATTGCTATCTATGTAGTAGTGTACCTGGTACGAGCAGACAGGGTTCAGAGGGGAAAAAAACCAAGGTCATACTAACTCGCAGTATTCACCCGATTCCAGACTGGCGCAGCACCCCTCCAAGGTCTTCCACCCTCGTTTTGGGCTATAAATGTATTCCTCTTTGCACCCCACAGCACACATAACGTGACCCAGAAGTGAAGGTAAGAAAGCTTTGCTTTCTGATCTTTCTTGATCTATTGCGGGTCTAAACAGCTTTCTGGTCAGTGGTCTGGTGCTGGCTGGTACCTTTTAGGTATTTTGTGCTCATTTTCACACTTCAGATCGCAATAGCTTGTTGCAAGGTGTTTCTTTGTTCTCCATAGTGCTGAATTAGTGGGGTCTAATGCATTTGACAAGTTTGTCTTTTTGGTATTAATCCCCCACTCCAGCAAAGCTTCATGTGGAGATTAGGCCCCTTGAAGCCGCACCATAATTTCTACTCTTTTTTTCCCCATTCTTTTGTGTGCGAGAGTAGAACTGGTACCACCAGGCCTTCAGATAAGGTGCGTACTAGGCCTTTTTACACATGAAAATCTTGTAAATACGACGGCTTTATTATTTACCTGTGTACATTTACACACAGGTTTAGAGCAGAGGGCAGTGCAAAGGTCAGGTTACTTGACAGAAACCAGAAGATTGCTTTTGAATTTTGTCTTCATGGATGTAATTGCAAGCCACTTCTGAAACAGAATGGATTTCTCTGAAGCCTTTCAAAAAAAGAAACTGGACACTGTGATAAAAGGAATGGTTTCTTTCCATTCAGCTTTTGCTGTGTTTTGTGTAGATTCTCATGGAGCAAACGGAAGCACTGCATCTTTATTTTCCTAGAATTTTAGGATTGTATAATTAATAAGATGGAAAACTAAGTTCCAATTGAGAATCCATATTTAGTAACAAATGTAGCTTTTTTTTCCAGTGAAAGCAAACCAGAATTGCACAATTGTATTTTTCAGAGTTCCGGTGCTGTGTGCATAATCATGTGGAGGCACATGGTTTCTACACTTCTAATTTAATTAACATTCTAATTATAAAAACTGTGTGTAAAAAGATGACTATGCACAGTCCAGTTTACAACCATTCAACCTTGCAGTCAATGGGGTACATTACTATAAATGGTCAGTGGCAGCCAAGTCTTTGCTCAAGGGTGAGTGATTGGTGTAATGACAATCACAGGTTTTCTAGCTTCTCAAATCTTCAAGACTAAAATTAAAACGCCCAAAACCTGACTCTCCAGGAAGTGCAAGCGTTGTTCAAAAAGAAACAAATGAAAGTTGCATTGGTAATTGAAATGGAAACTCAGCAAAACCTGTCCCTGTGATAATCCAGATAGTCAACTTTATGTAGTGCTTCATAAATGGTTCGTCCAACATCTAGGTACTGTGATTATTGTACCTCAGTCAATACTCTGTTAACCGACCTCTGAAGGACGTTAGCCAATAAGATAGCTCAGCCGGTTGAGCACCACTCGTTTCTGCAATCTGCGTGATCTGTAGGTTGTAGGTTCGAATCCTGGCAATGCCAACTCAGCCTTTCATACTTTTGAGGTCGATAAAGGATACCAACTTTGGTTTGGTGATAATTGTGATAAATATGTTCCATGTACAGCGCTTTGCCAAACGCGCTATATAAATAACCATTTGACCATTAGATTAGATATAGAATTTAGCATGGAGTCCTTGCCTCTGCACTGTTGCTTCATAACATTTGCATACAAGTAGGTAGTAAAAGCTCCAGGAAATTAGGACTTTCATTAAACATCAAAAGACAATTCTGCTATCGAACCCCAAAACGCACAATACAATTCGTTTGCTTTACTATGTAATTGGTAACTATGTACCATGTGTCTCACATGGGTGCACCAGTGGCACAAGTGACCGTGTTCTGCATCTTTCCCCATTTTCTTTGTGTTTTTTAGGCTTGCTGTCTCGTGTAAGGTTGAGGTCCACGTGGGAATATTCCATTATCTGTTGTTCTGCACAACTCAACCACGATCTTACTCTGTAGATTGTATTGCCGCTCAATGTCCCCCTCTATGATGTCATTCACGTGTTTGTACACCTCTTTATAACGTCATGAAATGACACTTTCCTGTTGTCTGTGCTCTATTGTGATGTCCCTTGTCTTGATATATCTCTCCGTTGTACCCAACTTGTCCAGGTCCACATTCCTTTTTTGATCTTCTCCCTTTGTTCATTCACATTAGGTCCTCATTTTGTTTTTGGACAGTTTACTCCACATGGCCAACTTGTGGGTCCTTTAGTTTAGTTCAGGTAGCTGCGTTTAATGGGTGTTTTTTGGTGCTGGTTCAACTGTGAGTGTGTGCACTTTCTGAAGGATCTGAATATGCAATTGCTTACACCTTTTCTCCTCTGGATCCCAAGGCTTAGTTTGATCCCTGTATTTTCCGCTGACAAACTGCCCCTTTAGGCCTCCCGTTGCCCATGCTTCCACTTTGCTGTTCTGCTGGCTGAGCCTCTGCCAGTCCTCCTGCCTGCTTGGATTTCTACACCAGCTTGCAGTACTGCATGCATGAAGGTACACAGCGTTCCCATCGCCACTGTTATAAAATGGATGGACGCGTGAATGGGTGAAAACAGTAGTTTAATCAAAGCACCCTGCACATAGTAGAGACCTGCCCCCATAATCAGCCGCTCTTTATTTTTATGGATGACCTAATCCTGTCCCTAGTCCATCCATTTCTAGAGTGCCTGAGCTGGCTTGTTCTAACTTTTTTGAGGGTCTAGGTTTCTTCACTCTGGGTATCTCACCCCAGCAGGCTGACACCATTTCTCTCTTCTATGATCTCTGGTTCTTTCCAGGTGCAGTGCTTTAACCCTCAGCTAGCTTTTGAGTTTACTTTTGGAACTCTGACCCATCCCCCTGTGCCTCTCCCATGAATTCTACTCTCCTGTTTTCAGGCTGGCTTTCTTCCTCAGGCTGGCTCCCCATCTTGAACTGGTTTTCCTTCAAAAGTTCTCTGCAATGAATGTGGTGAATTTCACTCCATGTTCGAGGCATGGTGCCCCAGTCGCTTCAGTCTCTTCATTCTTCTGGCCCCTCTGACTTCTCTCGGCTCTCCTTGACCGTCACTGAGCTCTGTTCTGACTTCTTTGCAAGTTATAAATGCATTTCTGCTTCTCCTCAGACTGATGAAAAAGGGTTATAGGTTATAGGTCCGAAGAGTGCATTCATAAAACTGACATTGCTGAAGGGAGCCTTTATGAATGTCTCCCTTGCAAGGTCTGTTTTATGCCTCCCCCCTGCTGCTTGTCTATTTTGTGGTGTCACGCCCCCCACTAGCCCAGTAGCTGCACGCCCGGTCACTCCACTGCCCCAACCTCTCTACTTACCTGTACTGGCCCCTGCTGCCTCCTTCGTTACTCTCCAGGCCGCCTCCCCTGAAAGCCTGAAGCATTGTGCATGCGCACAACGTAAAAGTCTTTAGTGTGTTGGGCTTCCAGGGACTCGAGAGAGTCTGCTTTATGCTGCCCGGAACAGGTGTTTTCTCCCTGATTGGCTGGAGTGGCCAGATGGTTCCCTTCCTTGAAAATGAGGCCAGCCTTCGGGGGAGTGCTTCAAAGGGCTTGGTTGCCATCTTGGAAATTGTCCAAATGCTTGGAGAGCACAGGGAGTAATGGTTTCTGTCACTCCCAGGTTTGCAGCTGCCTTTATTGGTAAAATGGTTTAAGCCTCGGGAATTTCGAATGTCAGGGGCCTGTTTACTCCCTTTTTGTCTCTGGGGAATTTCAAAATGTTTACCATGTGGCTTTAGGGGTAATTCATTGTTTAGTATGTGTGTATATGGTGTGTGTGTATACAGTGCTGCTAAATGGCGAGGGTAATCGCCCTCATTAAGGGTGTGGTAATGATTGTAGATGAAGGGGAGTGTCTCACTGCTCCGGCATGGGGTTTGGTGTACCTTGCCACTGGTTAGTGTTGCCAGTGGTTTCACTTAATCCCTCTTAGATGCGCACATGTATGCTTGCCTTACTGTCCTCTGGGTGCCGCTCAGAAGAGCAACAGCATCACACGTAGACAATTGCAACCTTCTCAAGAATTCATAACGCCCAAACTACAGCAGTTACCAGCCATTTGCTTTCTCTGTTAAAGTTAAATTCTACAAACTAGTCTCGATTTTCTGGTGTATACATGTTTACATTACACACACCATGAGAGGGTGACCTTACAAACATAATAATTTGTCCTCTAAAGATTTTGGGTAGTGTGGCAAATCCCTAGATGTTGTCACTTCTCCCCTAGGGGGAGCCCCTTCCCAGGAGGCCATGGAGGTGAGGCTGCTACCAGATAGCCCCCCTGGGGTTGGATCTCAAGAGAAGGGATACCCCCTATGGGGTTAGTGATGACCTGGGGAGAACATGGTGATTCTTGCCTGGTAGAGCGGGTGATCACAGCACTCCATCCGAGTTCCTCTGCCCTCCTGGACCTTGAGGAGGTACCGTGCCCTGGTTTTTGTTCTGTTGCTAGTTTTGTTGTTTGAGGCCGCGTGTGCTCCTCTCTTCCCGGCCTCCCTCCCTCCCTTCCTTCCTCCCTTTATCCCTCCTTCCCAGCCCCCTCCCCCCTTTTCTCTCACCTACCCTGGGCAGCCTCTGCCCGGCAGCCCCACGGCTAAGGGCCCGAGGTAAAGGGCGGCTCCTACTTGGTGGCTCCGTGGAAGGGTCTGCAGGTGTCCGCAGGGGACGCCAGCAGCCAGTCACCTTCCCCCCCACCTGTTCTACTCCCAGCTATTTATATAGTGTCTGCACTGCTTAGTACTATAAACATTTTCATCGTATAAACTAGGCCTTTCTGTCTCCCATTCAGGAATCTCAAACTTAGGTGTGCTTTCTCTCCTTTTATTGCACTATAACAGTATTTAAAATGTAATATCTGCGCTGTGAATACTAGGCCTTTTGTCTCCCTTTCAGGAATCTGAAACCTAGGTGTGTCCCACCTGTCTTAGCAATAATGTGCCTTTGTTATCTCCTTAATCCTGAGTGTTGTCGTTTTGGCCATGCCAAACTTGCCTGCCTACTCTTCATCCTCGCCAGTGTCTCCCCCTCACCTCTCTCCTCTCCCGCCCAACCTATGGTTCTCTCTCTCTCTCTCTCTCTCTCTCTCTCTCTCTCCTATCTCCTTCTCTATTGCTCTCCTCACTAAATCTGGTAGGAAGAAGTTTAAAAAGGACATCCTGGTCTCCAACCCAGGCCTCCCTATCGCTGACACCTACACCAGTGCCACCTCCAAGGAAACTCTCACCGACATCCTCTTTGTCGTGCCTTCGCCGGGCCTATGGACCCTTCATATGGTCTCTGTGCTCTCACCTTTCGCCTCTTCTCCCATTAATGGTGGCCTCCTTACTCTCCTCCAAAGTCATCATTAATGTTTACTCTAATGGGACCGTCCTGGTCCAAGGCCTTCAGGCCAACCTGCACCTTTTTGATAGGCGCTTCCCGTGCCTCATCAACTTCCTCTCTTCTCCTGCTGTTCCCCCTCCCCTTTCCTTGGCTACCATGCCTTCCCTCTCCCTCTCTGCCCCCTCTCGGGCTCCATCTACACCTCCGCAGGGCGTACCTCTGATCCATACCCCTCCCCGGAAGTCCTTCAAGGAGGGAAACCTTCTCCACATTGCCACTCTTAACTCGGTCCACAGTCAAGCATTCCTCCGACATCTGCCGTCTTTTCGAAGAACTTGACCTCGATGTCCTCGGTCTTACTGAAACATGGTTCACGGCCAGCTCTGTCACCAGCTTCGACATGCTCCTACCAGACGGCTACAAGATCCTTTCCTCACCCAGGCCCAAACGCTCCGGTGGGGGTGTAGCCCTCATCTTCCCCGATTGGATTCCTGCCTCTGTCACACCTATGCAGGCCTACTCCTCTTTTGAATGCCTTGTCTGCAGGCTCTCTTTCTCCCCTAGCCATTCCCTTACTGTGGCTACTATCTATTGGCCACCTGGTCAGATTTCTCCCTTCCTCTCTGAGTGGGTGGACCTCTTCTCCTCACTCCTTGCCTCTACCACTCAACTCCTCCTTCTTGGAGACTTCAACATCCACCTGGATGCCTCCTGTCCCCCCTCTGGACACTTTCGTGACCTCTGCGACTCTCACTAACCAGTCTCCCCTCTGGCCTGACTCATTCTGCAGGGCACACTCTCGATGCTCTGATCTCTTCAGACCTTCTCCTCTCTGCCCCTCTCCACTCTTCTCTCTTGGAGTGACCACTTTCTCCTATCCTCCCACTTCACCCTCCCTACCCATCAGGCCAAGCCTCCTCCATCACTGCCACCCACCTTCTCAGTCATCCGACCAATGAAGCGCATGTCAGTTGAGGCTTTCGCCGCCACCTTCTCACCACCTCTTCCCCCTTTGGCTGACTCTCACCCTGACGCAGCCCTCTCCTCGCTCCACTCTTCTATATCTGATACTCTTGATATCCTTGCCCCTGTCATGAGAATCCACCTGAAGCCCAAAGCCAAGTGTAATTCCTGGTATGACTCGGACCTCGTCTCCCTAAAACGCAAGTGTAGGGTGGCCGAGATGGAAATGGCGTGCTTCAAGTTCATCCTCTGACAAACTGGCCTGCCGCCTGCTGCAAAGACAATACCGGCTCTCGGTCCTCACCAAGAAGAGAGCTCACATCCAAGCCTGCATCTCTGTGGCATCTAACAACTTGGCTGAAATCTTTAAAATCTGCAAGGAACTGGCCAATCTTGCCGCAGTCTCTACCTCTCCTGTCCCTTCGCAGGTCCTCTGCGCGGCACTGGCTTCTCACTTAATTTCAAAAACTCAGGACATCCTGTCTTCACTCCTCCTACCGCCTCCCTCCCCCTATTCCCTGTTCTTCCCCCTGGCTCTTCTGCAGCCACCCCCCCTCCTTCTCTGCCTTTCCCCTTTTCTCTGCTGACAAGGTTTCCAGACAATTCCGATCTATGAAAGTCTCGTCAAAACAGGTTTACCCCTGTTCCTCCAAAACTATCAAGGACCACATCGACTCCCTGGCTCCTGCCCTGGCTGACTTCTGCAATCACTCCTTCGCCACTGCAGTCTTCCCATCCCCCCTTAAGCACTCCCTTGTGCACCCACTTCTTGGGAAACTCTCTTCCGACCCCTCCTGCCCGGCTAACTATCGCCCAATCTCCATCACTCCCTTCCTGGCCAAGCGCCTGGAGAAGCTGGCCATCTCCCAGCTTAATCTCCACACTGAATCTGTGGGTTGTCTTCATGACCATCAGTCTGGCTTCAGAGCGGCCAAAAGCACAGAAACTGCTCTCCTGAACATCTGTAAAGACCTGCTCTCCAACCTTGACTCTAACACTCTGTGTGCTCTCATCTTACTTTATCTCTCTTCTGCCTTTGACACTGTCAACCATGCCATCCTGCTGAACCGTCTCTGTGATAACGTGGGTATCACTGGTCAGGCTCTGGCGTGGCTGACTTCTTTCCTCTCCAATCGACCCTCCCAGGTCCAACTTGGGTCCTTCCTCTCTGACATCTTTTTCTCTACCTGTGGTGTCCCCCAGGGATCTAACCTCTCTCCCTGGCTGTTCAACCAATATCTGGCACTCCTTGCCCACCGCATCGCCGCTCTCTGCCCCAACTTTCAGTGCTATGTGGATGATACCCAGCTCATTTTCAGGCTACCCTCGGCGGCCTCCTCTCCTTCCCTCATCTCGGACTGTCTGCTATCCAGGAGTGGTGTGCTGCCAATGACCTCTGCCTTAATGGCAGTAAGACTGAGATCCTATTCATCGGCACACCCACTCCCTCCTTTCCTGCATCTCTCTGGTCGGCCTCTCTAGGCCCTCTTTCTGCTCCTACCTGCAAGGCAAAAAGCCTCGGGGGTCATTTTCAACTCCACACTCTCCTTTTCTCCTCACATCTCTGACGTCTCTAAGAAGTCACAGCTGCACCTCCTTAGAGGTATTCTTCCTTTCCTCTCCTTCCCCCAGAAGCTGACTGTCTCCAGAGCCCTGGTTCTCTCTAAGCTGGACTACTGTAACAGCCTCTAAATCTGCCTGCCTCTACTTTCCGCCCTCTGCAACTCATCCAGAACAGGACTGCGAGACTTGTTCTTGGCCTCAACCCCACGGATCATATCTCTCCAGGACTGAAATCTCTTCACTGGCTCCCAGTGGCTGCGAGGATTAAGTTCAAAACCCTCTGCAGTGTCCACAAGGCCTTCTGGGACCTGGGGCCGAAATACCTTCAACTCTCCCTTCCTAAATATCTTCCTTCTCAAGCTCCAACTCCCTCGGGGTCAGCCGCTTCTCCAAGCAACGAGTTGGGGGTAGATCTCTCTCCGCGGCAGGGGCCTCCCTCTGGAACAGCCTTCCTGCCTCCCTGAAACTTGAGAAGAACCATCTCTGGTTCCGGAAGCACCTCAAAACCTTCCTCTTCGCTTCTGCTTTCTCTCCCCCTCTCCCCTGCTAAATTCATGATTGAAACTGCACCGAATCGGCACCGGCCCACTCTCGCTGATCTCGGTCCCTGGCCCAGCCACCTGCCCCCGGCACTGCCTCCCTGGCAACCCTGCACCGCGGTACTGTCCCTGTATCCCTACAGCCCCCTCCCAGCACTTTGTTCTGCACTTACCTTGCACTTGCCACCAGTTGGCCCCTTGTTTATTTATCTTATTATTCCACTATCCCATGTACTGCACTTGCCCCTAGCACTTTCCCTTCCCCCCTTCCCATGCACTTGCGCAATCTGAATACCAGGCCTAGTAAGATCGTTGTCTGTCTTCCCTTTGACCCCCCCTCCCTGCCTCGTCGCGCCTTGAAACACTTGTATATAGGCGCATTTTAAATGCCATATCATATCATATCCCACCTAACATTCACACCTTCCTACCCCCCTTCCACCACCACTTTCCCTAGTGTTCCTATCTTTTTTTGCCATACCATAAATATAGGACATATTGGGATGAGGAAGAGTGTGGACTCCTCAAGGGACGTGTATTCCTTAAGTGCTGAGACGAGAGAGAGACCAATTGACTCACTGAAAGACCTCAAGATCAGTACTGGGATGAAAAAAATGCGAAAGCATAAAGGGCACTCATGGGAACTTGAATGGATGGTCTAATGTGTCCCGAAACCTGATTGGGCAGAACCCATTTAAAACTGAAGAGGGAAACCAGAAAGGAGAGAAGCCCTCCTGCGAGGAACCGCAAGACGGGAAGCAGACCGGCGTGGAGAACATATTTTGTTCCTGGGAAAGATGCCCTACAGGCAGAGCTGGCCCTATCTGGTCTGCTGTGGAGATAACGACTGGAGCCGTGGAAAAGCAGGCATCCTGGCAAGAGAAACTGCTGGAACGCGCGTTTGATAGAAGATATGCAGCCCGTAAGGAACCAAATGCTGCACACCTGCCACAGCACACAGGAAAGCAACAGGGTTTGCCAGAGTCCCGAAAGGACATAGAAAAATGTGTGTGTTTGACCGAAGAACACCGGCAAGCCCCTTTAAGGTACCTAGGTTGCCGGATGGTTGGCAGGCGTTCAGAAGGACATACAAGTATCCAAACTTGGGTCAGGGACCTGCTCCCTTTTATGAAGAATAACCCAAGTCCTCTTCATAATCACAGAACCTGGCAGGATAGTGAACCAGGACTATCTACCGCAAAAGGACAAGAGAAACACACAGGTCTGGGACCCACACCCATACAATTGGGTGTTTGTGTGAACTGTGAATTTGTGAAGTGCAAACCAAGCCTGGGGAAGGGAGGCATTTTCCCCCGGGTAATATTGAACTGTGAATTGTGAAAGAAAAAGGTACACAAAAGCCAGGGGATGGTAGGCATTCCCACTGGCACTGTGAATTGTATACTAAAGTCTGAGAAGGGAGTCATTCCTTCCAGCCATTGTGAACCGTGAAGCCAAGAGACATCGGGAGAAGGAAGCAATACCTCCTGGTGTTTTGACCCGTGAAGCCAAGAAAGTTCAGGGCAAGGGAGCCCTACACCCTGGTGGTGTATATCGTGGAGCTAAACCGAATATGGCGAGTCATTCCCCTGGCACTATGAGAACATTGAGAATCAGTACATAAAGAAGAGAGCCATTCTCCAAGAACTGCAATAGTGAAGATTGTGTATTGTGAAACCAAAGAGAAATCCAAGGGAAGGGGGTCATTCCCCTGGTACCATGGAGGCATTGAGAAAAAAACTACCTGGAGATGGGAAACATTCTCCAGTAATCCAATAGTGAAGTGAACTCCGGAAAATAAGAAATGTCTGATTTTGGAACTTTGCCTTTTGTAATGGTACTAAGAACTTTACAGCATCACAGGCTGGAACTTGTTTCCTGGGAAAGGAACTAATACCTGGGGAAGGGAGTCATTCTCTTAGGCAAAGTGCCCAACTAAGATTGGATCTGTGGCTCATTGTCCAGAAGAAGGGAGTCATTCTTCTGGACCAGAAGATCCACTATTTCTCTTTATTAGTTACAAGTGTGGGACAGGCATTTTGACAGTGGAATCTATTTACTTGGACGTTCTTACTGATTCCTTAATTCCTTGGGAGAGGCAGAAAAAACCTTTTAGATTTAGGAAGAGATCGGTTTCCTCTTCATTTATGCCTTAATAAATGTTTATGCCAACAAGCATGCCACCTGTGTATCAGTCTCCTCCTTCTGCACCCTAACAGTCACTTTTATGGTCAGCCTTTCCTACTTTAGCCGTGCCAACATTCCCCAATAATGGGAGAGCAACATTGCAATATCATTTTGTTGGCCTGAAAAAGATTGTGTAAGTAAGTGTTCTTGGCAATACTCCTACAACAACAAATATTCAGAAACCTGCCATTTCTTTCAGGCAAGCTGCATACTTTCCAAGTTGTCAGTTCCTCTTGGTATAAATGTTAATGCTGTGGCCATGCTGTCCTATGAATTAGTTTTCACTTGGTACTTGTAGAATTTTAGCCAAGCAATTGATGATATACAGATTCATTCCTGTTTCTTAAACTACCCATAATATCCTGGTGAGGCTTTAAATATTTTTGCATTCAAAGTATTGTGGGTATGCACATATTCAAGTGAATGTTTCATTGCTACAATCCTCAGAGGAGCATTGCTTACTTTTTCTGATCCCCGTAAACTGTTAGAGGCAAGCGCAGGAGCACATTCCTTGGGCCAAAGGACGTATGAGCCATGTTCAAAAACCAAGTTGGATGTTTCAGCGGTACAATACACTGAAACAACTTGCAACCGCCAGGAAGTCTCGGAAACTGTATGTTCTGGGGCTTTTCCGTGCTCCTGCCGAGAGCTTTTCAAAATAATCATGTATTCTAGGTTTAGAGCCTCTAGTATATTCCTGAATATTTGACTTCAGATGGGGGGGGGGGGCAGTTACAGGGGCAGTCACTCCATCTGTTATACCTCTGAGCTGTAAGGAAAACTGTGTGATTGATTTAATGTGGGCTCTCAAACGAACCTCAGTGAGGTTAATTGTGTAATTTTGTTTAGGTTGGAGGTGAAGAAGGGTGGGTAAACCCCTTCAGGCTTCCCTGGGGCCAGTCATTTCATATCCTACGGCATGGTCACAAGTAGTACTTTGATAAGATTGTACTTCATAGTCATAGTTTTTCAAGTTCGGAGCCAAATGATATTTGAGGGAGTAAATGAGTAATTCTCATTGCCAATGCAATTCATTTTTAGGCGAGTGAAGATGTTCCAACTCTTTTTGCAATCAAAATGTATGTTTATTAGGACACCTTTTCCTTTAAAGTTCCTGTTCCGATCAGGAACTAATAATAGTTGAGTTCCATCCTGAGCCACGTATCTGCTGGTGTCACGGATCCAAAAAATCAGTGGACCTTCAAACAAAACGGTCCAACACAAAAGA
This sequence comes from Ambystoma mexicanum, assembly GCF_040938575.1. Taxonomy (NCBI): domain Eukaryota; kingdom Metazoa; phylum Chordata; class Amphibia; order Caudata; family Ambystomatidae; genus Ambystoma; species Ambystoma mexicanum. Next base: position 499,659,012 of record NC_090924.1, read on the forward strand.
TTATCCCGCAGCAGTATGGATATATTTTCTGGGCTGACCTGGAGTAAATTCAATGCTGAGACACATTGCCAGGTCAGTGTTGAGCAATAAGCTGTTCCTGGTTTATATAGCGTGTAGGGGATTTTAGATGACCCGTGAATATACACTTCTACGCTTCATAGCAAAGAATGAAGCTGGGTTGTTTAATGGTAGATAGCCTGCTTATGTTTTTGTGCATGTTGATTAGATGGAAAAGCTGATCAGAGTCCACAATCACTGAACGTTAATGCTCACAGTACCCCATTTGCAAAATAATCATTAAAAAAATATTTCCCATATGGTTAGAACCGAGGCACCACGAGCGATGTACAGTCTAATGATCAGTTTTCAAGGTGATTTAAATCCCATGCTGTGAACCTTCCCACCTGGAACTGCATTTGAAAAGGCACTATTTCACGGCCTGTAACTATAACATTGAACTATGAGCAACTTTGAATTAAATTGTTCCATAAACGTTTTTTTTTTTATCAACAGTCTGTCTTTCTTATTGTGCACGGTGAATGTCGTGTGTATTGTCTAAATAAAACTGCATTTGGGTTTTGTTTGCACATGAATGGAATGGGCAGAATATCAGTGTCTATCAATTGTTCAAGGTATTGCTTTACTTGCTTTCTAGCAAATCCCAAAGGGGCTTTATGCACCATTTCCTTTTGCATTGACCCCTTACCTTTGTGGGGCCACGCATGGAGGCATATTGCAGCCCTTAGTGGTAGAATGCATGTTATCCATCTGTTAGGTGGCTTATTGCTTCTGTCCCTTGGCACAGTACTTTCCACTCTCCTCTCTTGGTTCTTGACATTTTCTCTACTTTGACAGCGGACGTTAGCTCACCACCTCCTGATATGGTTTCCAGGTGGTTTTCTATTTCATACTTAAATGGACGTATCCATGTTCCCTCCTTTGTCTTGGTGTCCTTTACCCTTGTTTGAAAGTTAGTTTTCTTTCCCTTCGCTAATGGGATTCACTTTCCTCTGATGGTGATGGTATCTGTCCATCCTTGATGGTAAGCGGCTATTCTTTCTCATTTTATTTTAGTTTTGTATCTGCTAATTGGGGTCTCATTACCTTCCCCTTTGCTGGTGAGCTTTATTCTCTTCCCATGGCTCTCCTGACTTTCTCCTTCCTTGGTGGGAGATGGTACCTCCCTTAGTGATTGGTTCGATTTTGACTCAATTAGTGGTGAGTTTTCCCTTCCTTTTTCCATCCCAAAAAAACTTTAGACCGTTTTCTCCCCTCTTGGAAGTGGGCTCCTTCCTCTTTATTGGTGCAGGCTGTCTTTCTCCTTTAGTTGATTGCTTACTACTATTTACCTCCTTTACCTGTCTGTGTTCTCCTGGACCCCCCGCCCCCCAACAGCCCCTCCCAACCATTGCTTTGGTGAAAGGCTCGCCCAGGCTTTTTCATCTCCCTGGGCTGTTGCCTGTTGTCCATTCTGTGGTCTTGGGCTATGTATGGATGTACTCTTATTTTTTCCCATTGTAACAGGCATGTTCTACTCCCTTGCTCCGGCAACTTTCCCTCCTACATTTCCTGGTGTCTTTTTTTGTTTGTTTTGGTTTCCTTTTCTTGGTAGTCGTTTGTTTTTACTAAATGGAAGTCCAGCTCTCTGCACTTTGCTGATGGAGCTTGCCCTCTCCACTTTTTATATATTTAGTGTTTGTGCATTGAGAATGTAAGGAAAAGCTAGCCTCCCATTTTATAATGGGCACACCTTATAGTAAGGATAAAATTTGAATGAATTTCAGTGGTGGCTGGTGAATTTTTTTCAATTGGCGGGCTGTACATTTTTCCCCAAATAGCCTTGAGTGACCGCGAGCATAGCAAGGGAGCCCGAACCAAACAGGGGTGGGGGCTGACAGAGGTTAGGCTTCTCCCCTCGAGAGTTTTTTTTTAAATGGGACGAATGGTGCATTTTACTGTACACTAATGGGTCAAAAAGCCAAACAGTTTCCAATTGACTTGGCTAACTCGTAAAAAAACCAATAGAAGCAAGTCACCGACAGTGTACAGGACCATTTCCCAACACATTTTCATGATGCTTTTGCCGACCCTATATTCCAGGATCAAAACATTTTCATATTGGTTATGCCCATACATTTTCACGCTGGCTGCACCAATATATGCTAATATTTCTGTATAAGAACTCATATTTGCTTTGCGCATAATACCAGTAATGATGCCATAAGAAAACATGTCCGCACTGGCTCTGCCAATACATGACAGTATCCCGCCTAAGAACATATTCCAGTTGGCTTTGCCATTAAAAATGCCTTTCAAGAATATGGAAACTGTCTGAACTGGTCCAAAGTGCCAGTCTAGCCACGTCATAAAACATTTATTTTGTTAGTCATTTTTTACTGGGCATTGTAAGAAATGGCCAGTAAAAAATGCAGCTGTTTTCGGGCCAGCACCCTGAACCTACTCGCACGTGCACACATTCAGACGGAGCATTCACTGACTAATTCACACGTGCAAAATGGAGTGAGAATGTCCTTATGATGGTTGTGCGCAAACCTAATTGCAAAATGGCTAAGAAAATGAAAATATTTTGAGATGTGCAGCAGTAATGAGGAAAGAAAGGGGACTTCTCACTGTCACCTGAAACCACAAAAACTGAAAAAGGTATCCTCACACACTGCGCTCACTGCTAATTGGCTTGTTAATAGATGAGAAGGAAAAGAAAAGAGAACTTTATATCATACATTATTTGCATGATATCAATGTTGTAAAAACTACATTTCTAATATTCAGAAACCATTTTATAAACAAACACTACAGGAACAACTTGCTGATCAGCAAAAAGTGTGTATTCAACAATACATTGCATCTCACCATTCGCACATGTTATTAATAGCTACAGAACAACTTCAATTGCGAAGAATCAATACAAAACTGAAAACACCAAAAAGCGCCAAATGCCAATACGTGTTTCGACCCGCCTAGGTCGTCCTCGGGGTGCAAAAGTATTGAAGTACAAAAGGAAAGTTTTTGGCATAACGATAAATGCATTATTTGAAAAATCCAATATCAATTTAGTTAGTCCAAAACAAGAGAAAGAGGGGTAGAGAAAAACAAGGGAAGGAAAAAGACAGAAAAAACTGGTATTAGAAAATATAATTGAAAACCATGTTAGAAACACAGAAAGTGAGACTTATCGAAAACATGTATACCAGAATTTGTTTGATAATTCAAACGTTCATATTTCTAAGTCAGTGCATTAGAGATAATTTTGGACTAATATATAGGCTTGAAAGGGCATCCGATCAGTGTCAGGCTAAATGGTGAACTGGACAAAAGGATTAGAAAGCGCACCTTCACCCAAAACACTGAATTGAAAGTTAGATTATGAAGAAAACGTGAAAACGCGTACCTGAACAATCCGAAAAAGTGAATCGGTTGGAAAATATATTCCCCCTCTGAATTGTATTTGCGCAACCTTGAAGTGAGGTTCAGATGAGATTCTTGTTTGGAGAGTCCTTCTATCCGTATGGAGGAGTTATATATATATTTACAAATATGGTTGAATTAAGATTAATAGTTCTAAAACTGTTATGATATATAACTAGTTTTTAATTTTTAGTGTGGCCTCAAATAGATTGCTTACCTGTCATTTAGAGGTGCTTGTGTAATCTTGCATGCACTGAAAAATTGAAGAGACTTTGGGTAAGTGGTTGCAACAAAAATGCTGTATTATGGATATACCAGTTCCAAGTGTAGTCTGAAAAGATGGAATAAGTGGTTGATTACGGGTACAGATATGAAAGTAAAAGTCATGGCACAATGTAAGTATGTCCTAACAGAATATTTGAAAATAATGTAGAAAAGGAGAAATGGCTAGCGGCGCTCACCAGATATTTCACTTAATAGCGAGCATCCAATGTCTCTGTTTCATTGCAGTTCGTAAGGCGCCGGCTTCGAGCAAGAGGTGTTGTCTGCTGTGGGCCTATGAGGCGCAGGGCAGGAGAAAGCACTTCTGGTCACGTGGTGTATCATGTGACTGGATGTTGCTAAGCAACTCCAAAAACGCCACTTACCTGCCGATTTGATTATAGTTGTTAAGCTATTACCATATGTTCCATGTTGGGAGCTGATTTCCATAACTGGCAACTGCGGTTCTCTTCAGATTGCCCTACGCACGGATGTGCCAAAAACAGGGTTTGTCGATGTAATGCGAAATTAGATTGGGAAAGTGACTGACGGTCACGTGACATATGCAGTGAAAGTGTGTTGAATGGCAACTGACGGAGCGTCTGGTGCCTGGCTAATTAAGGCTGGTTGTTAAAAGGAAACGCTAAAGTGCGTGTGTCAATACTGAGTTAGCGTAACTGACCACTAAAAATCTAAGCACTTGTCGTATGCCAAGATGTTTGAAAATATAAAAAGATGTCGCTTCGTCACCGTAATGTTTCTGGACTAATGAGAAATAAAGATTGGAAAATATGGTTGAAGGGTGATCCAGGCAGAATACAACAGAAAAGATAAGATGAAACCAAAAAGTGTGAGGGTGAAGGTACGGAACTCAAAACCGTTTTTTTAATATTTGTCCAGGTGAATCCAAACATTAATGGCAAAGACACTGGAGATTCAGAGACAACGGTTTAAACAGGATATCCATAAATGTGTTGAATTTTAAACCAGAAACCCAAAGTTACATAGAACAGTGTGTTATTTGTAAGATGAGTATCATGTTGGTAACAGTAAAAAGCTCAAAAAGGATACTGAGATTGTAGAAAAATTGTGCAAAAACAGCCCTACTTGCCTAAAAGTTAGTACAGAAACTGGTTATTCTGAAGATTATCACTCATACATGGCAAGTTGATATAATTATGAAAATACATTCAGCTCATGTTCTTGATTTAGGCCAAGTTGCAAACAGCGTAATTTACAAATCATATGAGCTTCTTGTTGTGGTAAGCTAAGTTGTCTGTCACCTCCTCTAGCATGGGGTTTGATTTGTTTGAGAATGATGGATTTAATGTCTTTACGATGATCTGATTGATGATGCACTTGCCAGTGTAAAGCAAATGGGAGTTTGGCATCCTGATTGTTGAGATTGGCAAAATGTTCACGAATCCTGACTCGCAATTCGCGGATGGTACTGCCAATATACATTTTCTTGCAAACACATTGAATCCCATAAATTACGAATCTGGATTGACAGTTCATAGTCTGTGATCTTGGCTTGTAAGCCTCCATGGCAGGTAAATATTTTGGTAAGGGATAGCGCAAATTGACAAAAATTATGTTCCACATTTGTGAAAACCAGCTGGTTTAGTACTGTCTAATATCCAATTTTTCTGTCTAATGGGACCCGATCTTAAAAAGAGGGACTGAGTAAATTTCTCAGTCAGTGCTTAAGTGAATATATTATTAGGTTTCTCGGGGATATAATGAGTTAAGTCTGGATCTAATAATAAAAGATACCAATGCATGTTCAAAGCCTGGAACAAAAATATCGAGTCTTGAGAAAATTTGGTTATAAAGTTGACATATGTGGGAAAGGCTTTGGTTTGTCTCTGTTTTTGCTTCTGAATTAGTAAATTAGAACGATAAACGTGTACCATATCTTGTGCAGCCTTATTCACAATATGACAGCGGTACCCTCTTTCTTTAAATCTGGCTCCAATCGACTTACATTCTTGTAAGAAAATATTATCCTGACTACAATTTCTTCTTGAAATCAAAAACACCCCCATTGGGGAATTTTTGAGAACACTTTGTCTGACTGCTAGCTGCATGTAAGATCACATTAACAGCGGTTTCCTTCCGATAAGCGCGAGGCTGAATAGTATTGCATACAATTTTGGTTCGTAAATCTAGAAACATAATCTCAGTGGCATCTGTAAAGCTGATACCAAACTTATTTTTATTCAAATATTGCATGAAAGAGTCAAAGTGATCTCGATTCCCAGACCAAATGACAAAAACTTCTTCTATATATCTTTTCCAAGTTGTAATATAGTGACAGAATGGATTGTTTTGAAAGATGTGGAAATCTTCAAAAAAGGCCATATAAAGATTAGCTAGAAAATATATATTGGCAGTACCATCCGCAAATTTAGAGTCAGGATTCGTGAACATTTTGCCAATCTCAACAATCAGGATGGCAAACTTCAATTTGCTTTACACTGGCAAACGCATCATCAATCAGATCATCGTAAAGACATTAAATCCATTAGTCTCAAACAAATCAAACCCCATGTTAGACGAGGTGACAGACAACTTACCATACGACAACAAGAAGCTCACATGATTTGTAAATTACGCTGTTTGCAACTTGGCCTAAATCGAGAAGGTGAGCTGAATTTGTTTTCATAATTTTCATAATTATATCAACTTGGCATGTATGAGTGATAATCTTCAGAATAACCAGTTTCTGTACTAACTTTTAGGCAAGTAGGGCTGTTTTTCCACAATTTTTCTACAATCTCAGTATCCTTTTTGAGCTTTTTACTGTTACCAATACGATGCTTATCTTTCAAATAACACACTGTTCTATGTAACTTCGGGTTTTTGGTTTAAAATTCAACACGTTTATGGATATCCTGTTTAAACTGGTGTCTCTGAATCTACTGTGTCTTTGCCATTAATAATGTTTGGATTCACCTGGACAAACATTTAAAGAACGGTTTTGAGTTCTGTACCTTCACTCTCACACTTTTTGGTTTCATCTTATCTTTTCTGTTGTATTCCGCCTGGATCACCCTTCAACCATATTTTCCAATCTTTATTTCTCATTAGGCCAGAAACATTATGGCGACGCAGCAACATCTTTTTATATTTTCAGACATCTTGGCATACGACAAGTGCTTAGATTTTTAGTGGTCATCTATGCTAACTCAGTATTGACACCCGCACTTTAGCGTTTCTTTTTAACAACCAGCCTTAATTAGCCAGGCACCAGATGCTCCATCAGTTGCCATTCAACACACTTTCACTGCACGTCACGTGACCGTCAGTCACTTTCCCAATCTAATTTCGCATTACATCGACATACCCTGCTTTTGGCACATCCGTGCGTAGGGCAATCTGAAGAGAACTGCAGTTGCCAGTTAAATCAACTCCCAACATGGAACATACAGTAATAGCTTAACAACTATAATCAAACCGCCAGTTAAGTGGCATTTTTGGAGTTGCTTAGCAACATCCAGTCACATGATACACCACGTGACCAGAAGTGCTTTCTCCTGCCCTGCGCCTAATAGGCCCACAGGAGACAACACCCCTTGCTCGAAGCTGGCACCTTACGAACTGCAATGAAGCAGAGACATTCGATGCTCGCTATTAAGTGAAATATCTGGTGAGCGCTGCTAGCCATTTCTCCTTTTTCTACATTATTTTCAAATCATTTGTTAGGGCATACTTACATTGCGCCTTGACTTTTACTTTCATATCTGTACCCATAATCAGGGCATCGGCCTAAGACAACTCATTC